>NW_005842140.1:1134890-1174724 GCF_000455745.1 Alligator sinensis
ATTGGTGGTACCTTTTTCCAATACAAAATCAATGACAGGTAAATTGTATCAGCATGAGTAAGCTAGGAGTATGTGAGGAGAAAGTATAGCTGAAGTTTTCAGTGTGCATACATGTAGAATTAGACAATAATCTTTGAGCTGTTTATGAATGAAGTGTAAACCATATTATGCTGTAGTAGTTCAAAAGGAGCTGATGCAATGGGCAGATATCTGACCAAAAAGAATTTATGAAGCCACAGGATAATGTCAATCACGCTGCGTTATAGAACATGACACATTGGAATCTGTTTCCTTAGCCATGTCTGTAACATTTATTCAGATGAAAGAAACAGAAAATACTGCTGGGTTAAAAATATCTATGTGAGAAGAATATTGCCTAGGAGAAGTGATAAAGATTAAGGAAATGAGAAAAAAGTGAAGAACAAACCTAGTAAAATGACAGGCCAACACCCAAATTATGGAATTTAGTGTCAGTTGAACTCAGATTGGGCTCATAATTTTTGAAGTTGCTTTGCTATTGCTATTGCAAATATGTTTGGCTTATGGCCTGACACTGATTTGTACCTCTTTAACTATCAATATCTTATTGGTGATTGTTAAAATACATTGAATATATTGCAGATTTAACAGTTTTCTTGAATAAATTTATATATCGCCTGCAGTTTATGTCAAGTTGGCATTGCACTAACAGGAGGGCAGGATAGGAAAAAACCCCAAGAATCCAACCATTTTTAAATGAGAGGAAATTGGCTAGGCAGTGAAAGGGGCAACTCAGTTATATGCTACTGGACCCCAGACTGACCTATTTTTCCTTCCTAGCCGTGGTTGAGTTCACACATCAATTATCCAGTGAAAGATAGGTACATCATATGCTTTTTAAAATGTTAGTCTTCATTCTAGCATGGGCCTGCCACTCACACCTAACATAGGCTGTGCGCTGTGTGACTGCTCTTATGTGTGGAAAAAGAGCTCAGGGCAATTCATTGTTCATTTTTGAGAAATAAAATTACCATTTTCATCCATTCAAGGTAATTTACATTTATTCTTCTCATATTTCCATTTCATAAGATGATAAAAGAGAGAGAAAAAACTATGATCCTTTTATAACAGCCTAATTTTTGTATGGGTATAAGTACTATTTAACATGAGTGCAATACTGGTTTTGTTAATCTGTTTACAACACTTCCAAGTACTCCATGATTGCTATGAAAATGCACTTGAATTATTATTTCAAAGATAAACATCTGTGCATCATCTCCTATCAAGAGATGAAAGGCCCAAGCTGCTGTATTATGCTCTGGGTTTATAACCATCAGGCCAACTCCACATAAATAAATGCAATGCTGTTCAATTTTTTTTATCTGAATCCTAAGACAGCCTTTGTGTTCACAGAATGGGCGCTTAAGTTTTATATTGTTTCTACTGAAAGTATTTTAATCAAAAGCTAGTATTCATTTAATAGACTTTTCCTATTAAATATATTTTGTTTGTAGAGGTTAGGAAAAAAAACCTAGTATTAAATGACACAATTATGCAGAAACAGATCCTGAAATTTTAAAAGGTTAAATATAAAAAGTAGAGTAGCACTGTACATAGGGACAAAACAGAAGGTTGTTAGTAAATACCATATCTTCAAAGATACCATAGAGTAATAGACTTTATGGCTGAGGGTATATTTTCTAAACTTATCAAGAAAATAAATAGTGGCCAGGTGTGAATAATGTGGGAGACGTAATTTTATAAATCTATCTGCCTCTGGGTTCAGTGGTATTCTGTGGCTTGCTTAAGGGTAACTAAAATTTAAATCAGGCTTTTAAATAGCTTTGCAGGAAAAAATTAGACAACCCCAATAGCCAGTACTCAGACAGTGCGGATAACTTCTTTGAGGTAATGCTGCCACAGTCATGCAAACAGGGCCTGGCTGGTCCCAGAAAGGAACAAGGAGTGATTCCAGCTTGAAACCACAAAAGCTCCTTTGTGAAAAAAATCTCACCTATTCTGTAAGCACTACAAAGCATCTGGGTTTATGGAGACAGAGTCTGCTTACCTATTCAAGGTAGTATGTAAGCCCATGCTTAAATTCTACTGCCTTTAATGGAAATTAAGCTAAATAACCTAAAGCTATGCAATTCAGCACTTTTCTTGAACTGGAAACTTAGCTGTTAATAAATAATTCCGTGCTTGCTTCAAAGCAGTTTGGGGCAAAAAACCCATAAGATACAGTCCTGCACCACTGAAATCAGTTGGAGTTACAAAGAAAGCAGGATTGAGCCCTCTGCCAGTAAAGGCCTTCATTAAACTCCCCAAAATAGTCTTATTGCCCCTGCTGGTCTTCTGGTCTATGCTTTTTTCACTTTTGTAAGAAATGAAAAAAATTCTGTCAAAGTGAAACATAAGCCCTGACAACATTTATTTATTAAAAGAACAAACAACAGTGTTAAGAACAAAACCAGCTGACGGTACCTTTACTCACAAAGACAAAGTAAATACAACAAGGAATGTGCAATGGAAGAAAGTGAATAAAAGGTAAAAGTAACTTTGTGCCACAATTGATTGCACTGAACTTGGGTTTTGATTGTTAAGTGTCATCATTTTCGCCTTCTTGTTTCTCACTTGTAACACATAACTAAGCAAGTCTTTGGTCAAATATTACTGCAAAGTTCCCACAAATATCACTAGTTTGCTCAGCTGATTACACTGAATTTCTATATTAATTCATCCTGTGAACTATGCTTTCCTTGTGGCAATCTTTTAATGCTTAAGTATTTCATAGGAAATATTTTTGAGAGAAACACCAAAAAAAGGTGTTTTTGCCTGGGTAATGTGTTTCAGAGAGACCAGGGCATAGCTCAGATGGCACATACATATATTCTGTGTAGTACTAAACAAGCTCCTGGGCCTTTAGCCAAACAATAAAGCACTGAATCCAGTCATCTGCTTTCATTTCTCCTGTTGTAACTGTAACATCAGATAGCTAAGAACAAGTGCAGTGCACCCCTAACAACTGTGGGGCTGAATTGCAATTGTCTGTCAAGTTTAACTGACCAGAAGCAACATACTGTATCACTGAAAGAGAAGGAGGATTGACCTATGCCCCAAACTTATATGGCATCAAAGGGAAACATGGGAACTTCGGTGGAAGCAGGATTTTTATCTCAGGGTCTTCTTCATTTTCACATAGATTCCACCCACTCCCACCCCCTTTATGGAATTAGATATTTTTATGCTGAAGGAAAAAAAACAACCCATAAATATCATTATAACAGATATGTCAATATTTCCCAAACCATTATCCTTATTTCTTTGTATTTTCCACTAGTTCTTGCATATATTTTTCAAGAACCAGCACCTGACTCCTCAGCAGCTTCAAACTGACAGGGACTCTGTATTTTTTGTCTCAGATGAGCAAGCAAAATAGCAGGAGAAAGGGAGCAGAGTGTAAATTGGGCCACAGTAGCATTTTATGATCTATTTGGAAAGTGATAATCCATCAGGAATGTACCCGAACATGCTGGAACATGCAATCTGTGTGGCAGCTGAGAAGATAGTCAACACTGTCTCCAAAACAGCTTGAGGTTGGCAAGGCTCTGAACTGAGTGCAATTTCTGGGAAGTATCAGCGTCATATCTCTTCTGGCAGAGCCTTAGCAGAATGCATCCTGGATCTGAAACAGGGGAATGTGTGAAGAGGGGAGAGAAAGGGAAGTATCTGATTTGTTAATATCAGGAATTATTTCCAGCTTTGTAAATTTTTAGTCCGGTCTCCCTTTCAACTCTGCATGGATAAAAATAAATTACATCAACCTTTTCCCTAGACATGTCTACATTTCTGCAAGAAAGAAATGGTCTTCATATGGCCACACTGAATGGAGTGCTTCATATTTATCGCTCAGAAATACCCTAGAGAAAGTATGCAGTTTTAAATTCTTTTTATAACTACATAAATGTCCCCTGATACCAATTTGCCTTCTACAGTGCTTCAGTCCTTGTGAACCAAGAATTGCTTGCTAGAAAATTTTTATCAGATAAAATTGATATTTAGCCATTTGAGGCTGATATTTATAGCTAGCATAACAAATAATAAGAGTCTTGAGCAGAGGAACGAGGGGACAACATTGGGAGACTCATGTAACTTCCATGCCTGATTTCAGTACACAGGAGGAAGGCAATCAGGTGAACAACAGTATCATTTATGAAGGGAATTTTTTGATTTGGTGCCTGGACTTGATGATGGGGAGTGGACTTGATGATGACATAGGAGCTGGCTTCCACTTTTATGTTCTTAACCCCATGTACACATTGTTGAACACTGTGTATGCTGATCATGGACTTATCTCTGACTTCTCTGAGAACAAGAGGTGTAGGAGCCTATTCTCCCACAACCCTCTCTTAGCCTGTCTGTACTCAAGATGTGGAAAGCATGAAAAGGGATCTCTAGTCAGGTGAAGTGAATATATGTGTACCTTTCCTAGGGCTATCAGTTAATCACAGTTAACATACACAATTAACACAAAAACAAATTTACACATTCATTTTTTTAACAAGAGTTAATTGCACTCCCGACCAGCCAGAACCCGCACCCACAGCCCCGACCCTGGCCAGCCCTGTGCCTGCTCCAGACTCACCCACCCATGCTGAGCAGCAGTAGCAGTGGCAGCAGTCAGGCAGATGCTGCTGCTCAGGCTTGGGGAAAAGTGTCTCCTCCCCTTTGCCACTGCTGGGCCCTTCTTGCTGCAGCCACCCAGACCCACATCCAGGCTGCCCTGTGGCTCCTCTGCACTGCTGTTGCTGCCCCACTGGACAGCCTGGAGGCAGCAGTGATGGCAGCAAACAGGGGGAGGGTGATTGGAGGCAGGGAGCACCTCATGTGTGTGTGCATGAACATGTTTCCCAGCATGCAGCCAGGCAGGGTTCTGGGAACGGCCCCAGCAGCTGGATGCAGGTAAGATTATGGGGGGGGCCTGGGGTTGGAGGGCCAGGGTGCTGGGGAAAACTGTCCAGGCACCGGAGCTGCAGCAGGGCAGGGGAAGGTGCCTGCCCCTCCAGTGGGGGAAAGGGGTGGGAGTGCTTTTTGAGGGCAGCAAGGAGCTCTTGTGGGTGGGCCAGCGGCACCGGGGCCAGTGCCTGTGCTCTCAGGGGTGGGTGGCCCCAGGAGATGCTGCCGGGGGAGGGCAGGGACATGGCCAGGCTGCTGGTGAAGTGCTGGAGCCTCAGCCCAGGGTAGGGGGTGTCACAGGCATCCTCTCCTGTTCCCTTCCACCCAGGCCTAGGCTGTACTTAACTTGGCTGTCACCTGCATGAATTGGAGCTGCTGTGCTCTGGCCTTTTATAAGAAATTGGTATTCTATTTTGTTTAACAGTACAATCAAAATTGCAATTAATTGCAACTATCTTTTTTAATCTCACAAGTAATTGTGATTCATTTTTAAAATTATTTGTCAGCCCTAATCTTTCCTCCACAGATCCTCTAAGAGGTTGCCAAGTATCAGTTACAAAACCAGAATGGAGTCAGGACATTCATATTCATGGTTATTTCAACATTGGTAGAACTGAAATTGAAAATTACTGATCATGGACGCTGAGAGAACAGCAGCCAGAAAAGGTCTATCAAAGCTGGCTGGACCTCAGATGTAGTTCCAATTAACTACTGATCCCAATTATGGTACTCTGTGCTTAATTTGTGCCAAGACTGAATTGCTGTAACATGATATAATTTAGGATGAGCCAGAAGGCCACCTTCAACTTGAATTTAATCAAATGTGTATTGAACTTTCTAACAAGTAGGACAGTCCAATAAGCCACCCAGTACTTTCACTTATTTTCCAGAGTTGTGCCCTTGTCAAGAACCTTATCTTTTGTCTCTTAAAAGACTAAATGAATCACTACCTAGCTATCTGAAGACTCACTGTTTTCAGTGTTCTTGCTATGATTGTTGCATTGGTTGATGGAATCCCCAAGCCTGCCACGTCTAGATGGTGGCATCATCTTCTGCATTGAGACTACGACTCAGAAACTACCAATATCTGCCAAATAAAAGGCCCTAAAACGTGTTCAACTTTCCAAATAATAAAACATGGGCCTTTGTTCCTTTACACATGTAATATACTATTTAACCAACACATAATAGTAAAAGTGGCATTTGTGCTGTGGGAGTAACCTTATGATTTCAGATCTGTTTGCATTTAGTTTGATTTGTATGTGGGACACCCATTCATAAAAAATAGGTATTTCCACATGTAAGAGTGGCAGTAAATCAACATGCCTTCAGGAGGTGCCTAATGATGAATGAAAGTAGGCTTTTACAATTTGCATTAACAATATTGAACTAGCCGTTTAAGTTCTGCCTTTTCAGAACAATGTTCATCTCTGCTGGTCACAATGATAAGGAAAACTATCAAAGAAATTGCACTCTGCCTTCACTTTAAAAACACATGATCAGCAATACTTGATCAAACTTTCACCCATTTTTCACCCTGAAATGCTTTCAGAGGCACGTCAATGAACATTTTCTTCGCATTCATGAATAATCCATGCAAATTTCTTAAAAAATTAGATACATAAGTAGCACTCATAGTTGTTTCACATTTCCTATAACTAGCCTTTGATTATAAATAGGTTCTTCTTGTAAAGGCTTGCTGTTCTTTCACTTCTTGCTGTTTTATGCCTCATTAATTTTGGCCTTACCACAAGAAATGAATTCATATTTTTTGATAGAATTCACTGGGATAACAAAGCAAAACCACCTTAATGCTTTGTCACTCTGGAGTTCTACAGCTACACAAAAATCAAGTTTTTCAACAATCCGGACTGGCTTTGTTAATTTTAAGGTTTTATTCTGTTTTCATGTCCCTGGGACATGGCATTTAGCAGAATTGCCATGAGCACTTCCGCTTTGGCCTCAAATTTGAGAATTCTGGGCTTTCAACTGTGTGCCTTAGCACCTGCACCACCCGGGCCCCCAATTTTAAGGTTAAATATTCATATTTATTGAAGAACTTGAATTTTACTTTGTCTTTTCATTTTAGTTATATACAGACTTAATGTGAAGATAGTTAATTCCAAGAGAAGAAAAAACAAATTGAAGAACTAATGACCAAAATAATCTGTGAAATAATTTTACCAGATAGTAAAGCAGGTTTGCATGTAACTACCTCTATTTCAAAGATGGTTGTTTTCTTGTCTGCTACAGTACCCATCTTTTATTATTATATAAGCATTTATCTCCCTTAGGAATGTTGTTTTCATTAACCAAGTCAAAAGTTCCCAGGGCTTAGGTTTATTAGATTTTATGTCCTGATTCAGTAAGGCTGAGATACCTGGTTATGAAATGGCAACTTTAAACTGTCACTCTGGGAATCTTTAAAAGGAAAAATATTCATTTAATGTAATGCAAATCTTATATTGGAAGGGAAATAGGTCTTCCATAAAGTGCTCTTTTAAGTTTTACTGAGTTTGTATGCTATACAGTTTTAGGTATTTGACTAAATAAGTTTACAATATTCAATTTTCTTGTTCTGAGACATGATAAAATTATTTTTTTTCTAAATACAGCATGAACATTTTGATAATTTTATCTTGTGCCAGTCAGATGAAACAAATAAATATATATTGATCTTGAAATATTGTGTCTCAGCTACTCATCTAAATGCTAAAGCAACAAGGTAAGCAGAGGGAATGGTGCATTACTTTGCAATGTTATTGGAAATGATGCAGTGAATGGAAACTCATAGGCCAGGTACAATATTTTTTTCTACAAATGATGTAGAGGTTTAAATATAGCTTCCTGATGCATAAATGTTTCCTAGGTAAGGAGGTTAAGCTGAACCTCGGAGATTTACCCCCTAGGAGCTTCTTTATTTTTTACTCCAGCAAAAATTTACTGTGTTACAAGTCTACCATCAAATGCTGTCAAGGTGAGCAATTCAGAGGTTCAGTCAATGCCTTTTAATAGAACATATCTCATACTAAATTGCCCTTATATGGCTGCTGCCAGGAGTGGATCTGGGGTGGCAGGGGAGGGATGCAGTTGCACTCCCCTTCCTCTCAAGTGGGCAGGGAACAGATGCAGGAAGGAGGGGTTCATTTACTGCCACCATCTTTGGTTGAGCCCAACAGTTCCTATGCAGCTGGAGTCATTGTGTTGGCAGGGGTGGCAGGTAGGGAGCAGCGAACTTCTCACCACTGACATTGCTGGCTGAGACGAACATCCCATGCAGCTGCCTCTGCAGCTGGAGCCCCCAGGAGCTGCTGTCCCTGGCTGACCTGAGCATGGGGGAACCCTAGAGCCTGCTTCAGCTGGAGACTGTGAAGAGCAGCTGCATGGGGTTCTGGACTTGATTAGGGACAGTGGTGGTGACAGGTGGCTGCTTTCCTTCATATTCCTGCTTCCTGCCTGGCCCATCAGGTGTCCCTCACATGGCCTGGGACTCCAGCTGCACTTCCCCCAGCTCTCCACCCCATTGTTGAATTGTGGTGTGGGTCGCACCTGCACACCTCCTCCCCCTTTTTAAAATCCTAGGTCTGCCTCTGGCTGCTGCTGTTTTACTGTGTGTCACCTGAATACATGGTATGGGAAATGTTCCAAGGGGAATGTTTCTGGTAAGAGGTTACTAAGTGTGTTGAATTCTAAAAGTCTTCTCAGTTTTGCCAGGGCAGCCCCTCTTTAGTTACTGTGGTGGTCAGAGTTCCTAAGGCTTTCAAGGAAATGTTGTTCCTTTGTTTCTATTTGGAAAATGTTAAATCCCCTTATGGCATTGCTAAATAACGCTGCCCAGGGAATAGAACTTAGGCTGCTTATAGCGCCCTCCTTATGCCTATACATATTCACACAAACCGGTATGATGAGGGTCCCTTAGTAGTCCCTTAGTAATTTACACCATCCTAGTCCATTTTCCTGAATATGCCTTATTTTGCTTTAGTAGTGTCATGTAGTGGCTCTTACAAGTGTCAGGTTTGATAGTGCTTAGGTGAGTTCACATTTCTCGTGCGCAGGATCCTTTGGCCCTCGCTAGTCACACCCATTTGTAGAAAACAATGCATCAGTGTTCCCCTCAGAGAAGTACGATGACCTTTTCTTAATACCATAGGCCAGGTAACCTGTTTTAACACTTGATGCTTTTTAACTATCACAGAACTATGCTATTAACAAAAAACGAAGCAAACAGATTTACAGTTCTATTTTATCTGTCCAAAGTCGAAGACTTAAAAATGGTCTATCTTATACCTGTCAGTGTCTGAGGACAGTGAGGTCTGTAGTCATGGTGGCCTCCTCTTGGCAGTCATCTATATTAATGGCTGTCTGATAATAGTTCCCAAGAGCTTTATCTTCTTCATTTCAACTCCCATTCCAACAGACCTGTCTAATGGAGGAATGTTGGTTAAGATTATTCTGAATTCTGCATAAGTGAAAAAGTATTCTGAAACCTAAACCATTGCCTGAATAGTCTTTTATGATATCACATTAAGTTGTTATAATGGCTTTAAAAAAGGAATCTTAGTGGAGTCTCTTATTAACAGATTTTAATGTCTGCCACTGGGTAGGATAATATGGCTTGCACTGAAATCATATGCATTCATCCATATTGTTTCTGCTATATGCCTTTAATTTGCCCTAGCTAATATTAATTATGCATGCTGCTTTTATAGGAAATATTTTTTCTCAACTATTTATTTTCTCTATTAAATATCATTGTGAAAGTGCCTGGCACACTGTCAATTTGCACTGTGTTTAGCAACCACCCCAGATGGGGAAATCAGGGTATTCATCAGTGTTTGATTCTCTTGTTGATTTACAGTCTGGTATCTATGAAACCAGCTCATGACAAGAATTTTACTCTGGACCTAGTGATTTGCTGACATTTGCTTTTCTCTGTGACTCACTTACAGTACATTTGTTTTATTGATCAGTCACCTACATCCTCTCTGCTTTGTTCATCCATAACACAGACTGTAATTCCCATAACTGCTTGAATCCGAGGAGGTTAAAGGACAAAAATCCCAATCAGTGTTATCCTGCTCTCATCTTGGGATAAACATCATTTAACAATATATCTGCTAAAAGTTGTTATAGTAAAGTGCTTCTGTTTATTTATTTTATTTATTTCACATTTTAAACCATGCAGCTTGGTAAAGAGAAGGCATTTTGTTATGCAGTGAAACTTCAGTAAAGGGCAGTAGGGATTTGAGTCCATTATTGTGATATTGTGCACAATTAACTTTGAGCAATAAATGCACCCTCTTTGTGGCAAGTTCATATATCTGCCTGCTCAAATTCCCAAGGCGGAGTAAGGCAGATACTTGGAGATTTTGTAGACAATCTTACTTCTGTACAGTTTAGCAACATTCTGGAGCAAAATCTGTCTGGATCTAAAGAAGTATTTTCATGACTAATCTTGTCAGATTGGCTTGGATTTGGCATCCTAGATTGCTATATTATCTGACTATGGAATATAGACAGAATAATTACATAGCTAGCATTTTATAGCTAGCCAGATTGACCATTGCGTATTGTTATTATTAAATCATTTATAAAGCATCATATTGTTGATTATAGAGTGTAGGAGGAAGGACAGCCCAGGTCAATTTCTTGATCTGTTACCGACATGCCATTTGACATTAAGTGTATTACTTAGGCCACATACAGGTATTATGCTTCTCCTGGGAGAACTGCTGCTCTCTTGGGCCATGTACAGACATTCAGGAGAAACCATGAGAGCAGATATTCAGGGTTTTTCCCCCACAGCAAAAAGTGGCTACTCTTGGAGAAAAATAAACTGGAAACAACCTGGGCAAGTGAATGTCTGTACATGTTCCATTTTTGAGAGAGGCCCCAACACAGTTTTCTATCATCACAGGGTGCTTTGCTTCCACCCTCCCCCTTCCCCGTTCCCAGCTAATGAGAGGAATTTTTAGTCCACTGGACAACACCCTTGCCTAAGTAGTTATAGTTGCTGTTTGAGTGCATAAGATCTTCTACTGCACATGCATAGTAGTCAGTTCAGTTAAGATTATTCTAGTAAGAGCGAATTCTTGCCCTTTGCTGATGTAAGTGACCTAGTTTTGTTGTGGAGCATGCCTAGTGACTAGTATCCACCTGTTGAGTGCTGAGTGCAAGGTATGGTGCTGTGTGCAATAGTGTGGTAGCATGTGCATAGGCATTTGATTGGACAGGACGTAGTTCAAGCAAGTGTTTGATACAAAGTTTGATGATGGGAATTGTTGTAGACTGCATAAGGTAAGTGAGAATTTGATTGGACAGTATATCGTCTGAGCATGTGCTTGATACAAAACTTGATGATAAACAGGCCGGAGAATGAAGTGATTGGATGAGTAAGAGTGGGAGACTTGAGGGTAAAAGAGTATGAATGTAGCTTGTGTGTTAAAGAAGGAAGGGGGTTTTGCTCCAGAGAGAGAGGTTCTGATCCATGAGGTGTACTGGTTCTGTTACTGTCCTGGGTGACAATGGGGTGGGCTCTTGAAGAATCGAACGTGGACTTTGTTCTTCTCTCATTGAGTCCTCAGTAACTGCAATGCATGATGCTCTTGGAGCCACAGGAATCATAGAGCTTGTGGTAAAGTATCACCCTGACCCTGATACAGGGATGGAGGTCTTAGTCTCTGCTTTCTGTCGGAGAAGTCCAGACAAAGTGAAGCTAAGAATCTGGAAGGCAGGCAGGGTATCTATTTACCTGAAAGTCTGAGTGAAGTATTTACCTGAGTGGTTTGATGCCTGACTATAAAAAGGTTCAGTGAATATAAGCTCTGTAACAGCTGACCATTTGAGAAAGAAGAGACTGTTTTGCATGAGAGAGAGAGTATGAATTTGTGAATGTGTGGGCCAGTGGCCAGAGTTGTAAAGCAATGCCAACTTGTTATTTCTTTGTTCCTAGTATGAAGGTTACTGTGAGACTTTGGTATATGTTACGATAACCTTTTTTTACTGTTCTGTCCTGTTTTCTAACTTATATTCTATTATATCTAACAATATACTTACATTTGGTTTAATATATTCCTGTGCATGTGTTTTTTTGGCAAACTCTCACATAAAGTACAGCAGATATCCAGCCTAAGCCTTAACTCCTAGGTTATCTTGCTAAACTTTATGGACATTTATAGACGTGCTTGGGGAGGGGTGGGGGTGTGCTTTAATTAAAGTGCCCAGTGTCATGTGTACCAGCATCCTTGCACTGAAAAATGGCAGTGGGGGTGCTTTAACTAAAGCTTGTTGAACGAGCTTTAGTTAAAGTACCCCTGCCATGATTTTCAGTGCAGGGACGTTGATACATGTGACGCTGTGGTCTGCTGGAGCACGGGAATTACCACGCTACAGCAGACTTGATTAATCGATACTGCTCTGATGCACTATAATTACAACATGATGGAGCAGCCTCCCTGAGGCTGAAAATATCCTTTCACCTCAATATTTTAATTAGTTGCATGGTTAACATCTCCATAAAGACTGTGTCATGCCCTTTGCAATTCCACAATGTGCTACCAAGAGACACTGGCTGACCCTAAGCAGTCTAGGTCAGCCAATCAAGTCTGTCTTGTGCACTGCTGCCATTTGTCTCCAGGAAGGTGGAGAGAGACTGCAGAGCAGGCTGAAATGTGTATGCAGGACCACCCTGGCTGTATAGCATCAGCACTGCAATCTCTCTCCTTTTCAGGGTCTCAGCATTCAAATATCTGTTCAGGTGTCTGGGTAAGTTTTTCTACCAGAAAAATAACCCAGGAACTTTCTTCCAGATCAATTGAACATGTTTATGCTATCTTGGTAGAAACTACAATTGTACAAACATTTATGCTGTTTCTCTCGAAACAAAAATGGTAGTTCTAGGAGAAAGATAATCCATCTCCAACCCAGGAGAAGGTCATCCAGGAGAGATCCTTCTGAGAAAATGAATGCCTATTCATTGTCCCTTCCAAGAGAGGTCACAGAATTATCCTCCAGCTTATGGACCCAGGGAAGAAGTGGACTTGTCATGGGTTCCAACAGGTTATTTGTAATCTTTAGCTCCTTTGACACAAATACAGCTCAGATACGATAAAAACAGACTGAAAGAAGGAACTACCACAGAATAATGCATATTAATGCAAATTCCAAAAAGATTTTTGCAACTCTATCTCCTTGACCTCTTCAGGCTAGTTAAAGTCACTAACTCATTTCCACAGTTTCTCAAAGTCTGCACTTTTGAAATCAAGAATATTAGTTGCAAACCTACTTTTCTTCATCCATCTGCTTAATTTAAACTGTGATGACTCAATGCAAGGTAACTTTTTTATAAATTTGCTACTTTAGACTTGGTTTTGGTAAGGAGTATCACCTCTTGCTGGTTCTGTGACTATTTAGTCAAGTTGGCTACCATATCCAGAAATAGCAGACCCTACCATAATAAGTAGCATTTGAATCCTAAAAGTTAAAAAAAAATAACAACCAAAAAAGAAAAAGAAAAAAAAAAAGGAAAAGTCATTAAACTTGACTAATCATTAGCTACATTTTTAGTTATGAGCCTTAAAATCAACATCTCTAGCTAATTAGCATGTCATCATATCTCACTCTGGGAAGAAACCACATATTTAAACCATATACATTAAACATATTACAGAGTTGATGTTTCATCTCTTATAGGACTAGGCAAACACCTCATCCCCTTGAATAAATATCTGGGGGTAAAAAATGAGGGATACCACAAAAATAGAAGGCCAGAAGAACATATGCTAAAGAAAGTACAAGGGACTGTTTCTGAAAGTGCTTTCTGAAAGCAGCTTTTTTTCTCTCCTCAAAAATCTTACAGTCTAAAATATGAGAGATCATCAGTCAGATCAGCCATACAATTTTACAATATAAGTACATTTACAAAAATCACTGGCCCTGATTCTCCACTGCTTGTCATTTAGTCACCTACTCCTGAGCAAAGGTTTTAAAAACACTCCTACTGGTATAAATAAGTAGAGTTCTCATTTGACAATTTATGATTCATCTTGTAAGTGACTATCATATGGTGCAGGACAAAGGAGAATCAGGCAGGCCACATGCATGTAATTTTTCTAGCAATTAACCAGCAACAACTACCTGCAGGATGTGACAGCAACTATTGAGCTATTGTACTGGAAATGATAAGTGGAAAAAGGACATGTTTTTTCCTACAAAGCGTCAAAAACTAGCAGCAGATTTTCATACCTTGCACTGTAGCTAAAGGCCATGTCATAGGCTTAACACTGTGTGCTGTAAGTGAAAAACTTATTAGCTATTGTACCTGCAGAACTAAAAATGTCAGTACTTTTGACTTTGAAGAGTTGAAAACAAATGTGGAAGGTTATGTCTGATGGATCTAGGATAGGATCTGATGTAAGTTTCCAGAAAACCTGCCTGCTTAACAAACCGTATGGAAGGTAAATGGTCCAAGCTTATGAGCCTGGATGAGTTTGTATAGTCTGCAGCTGGAAAAATATAGTCTTTCATCCTGGAAAGACATCTTCTTAAGCACAATTACATGATTGCAATTCTATTTGCAGGAGTGAGGCAGGAGCTTGTGATATTGCCAAATCTCCTATACCAGGGGTTCCTAAATTGTGGTACGTGCATCCCTGGGTGCACACAAGACATTTCTGGGGAGTATGCAGGAGAAATTGTCTAATGGCAGATTTAATTTTCATTATTATAATATTGGCACTGAAGGGGCTAAACCAAGGGTGGGCAAAATGCAGCCCATGGCTGGATGTGGCCCACCAGGCCAGAGTATCCGGCCTATGGGGCCCCTAAAAAATTTAGAAAATTAATATTGATCTGCCCCTGGCTGCCTGTCATGTGACCCTTGATAGCTTGCCAAAACTCAGTAAGCAGCCCTCTGCCCAAAATAATTGCCCACCCCTGGGCTAAACTAAAATATAAAACTTATGCTGACAGGAGTATGTGGGCAGCTGGTAAATCTGGAAGGGGGGATGCAATAAGAAAAAGCTTCAGAACCTCTGTCCTATATCATAGGTCAGCAACCTACAGTCCATGGGCCAGATTGGGTCTGCTGAGCCATCTGAGCTGGCCCATGGACATGAGGCTTTGCTTTCATCTACTGGCTGGGGTCTTCAGTATCCATCACTTTCCCAAGTCACAGTGAGGAAAAGTTCCAACTACAGACACTATCTCCATGTCCCCATGGGTAAAGCAGTGGTGGCAGCTGGGTACTAGAGCAGTGTTTCATTTCGAATTTCATTTTGATTCATAACCACTGTTCCATTTCATTTTGTCGAAACAGTGACGCTGTTTCGACGTTTCGCCCATACGCTATAACGGGGAAGTTTAAAACAGCCTTTCTCATCCGGCAGACAGAGGGGGGCCCGCAACCCCAGGTGGGCTCTAGAGGCTGTGCCAGTCCTCCTGGGGCTGTGGCCCCCTGATCTGCCTGCTAGATGAGGGAGGGAAACCAGGTGCTGCCTCCTGGGACTGATCACTCAGTTCCCCTCCCCAGCCCAATCCTAGCGCTGGGGAGGGGACCTTAGCTCAGCTGGGCTGAGTTGCCTTCCCCAGCCCGATCACTGCTGGGTAGGGGAACTGAGCTTGGGCTCAGTTCCCTTCAACTGTGCTGCAATCGGCTTCCCACAGCCTGGCCACGGGAGGTGGGGAGAGCCAGGGCTGAGCTCCTGGGTGAGCCGCATAAGGCTGCGGAGCCACTGGGAGCGCAGCCCTGGTTCTCCCCCATTTCCCACCACCTGGCTGCTGGCTGCTTCAAAACTTGAAATGTTTTGAAACTTTTGAAACATTTCAACCAGCCTCATTGTGTTTCGAGGCTGTTTCGAAGCCCTTCATTTCGATTCAATTTGGCTGTTTTGAGCTCAAAATAAGTCAAAACAGTATTGAATCGAAAAAGCCAGTGAAATTTAGTATAGCCCTAGTGCCTGGCTATCCACCTGCCTGCCTAACTCTGACTTCAACAGAGCCAATTGGGCCCACAGCCTTAAAGGTAGCCAGCTGCTGACTTATACCATCAAATCTCATTAGTAAGTACACATCAGACCTCGGTGGTAGAACTCATTGTGTTGTAGGACAGTGGCTGGCTCTTCAATTGATTCAACTTCTTCTCAGAAAGCAGAAGCAACAATAAAGCAAGGAGACACTATTCGATGCCTGTGATAAACTACAAGGGCATATACAAAAAAGATATGTGATCACATCACTTGCCCATTAATCCACCTCTGAAAGACTTACTTTAATATTTCAAATCTACCAGCAGCATCAAAAACTCATCACTAAAAAAAACAGTGTGGCATGAAAATCCTTCCAAAAATATAGAATATTCTCACTTCCAAACAACCAATACATGGCTTGGACAACTTTCACTCTTGGGTCAGTAAGAGCTTCCTCTGATACTGCTTTTTATTGTCTTTAAGTCCAACAACTCAAGAACCTTCAAGGATACTAATGAGAGCTATATTCTTTAATGAAATGGCAGAATGCTCTAATTCCAGTAGGAACTAACACTTATTAATAGCCTGGGAACATTCTTATGCATAGAAATGCTTTTTTGCAGGTCCATTTAAAGTTATATTCTTTCTTAGTCTGAGCCTTACTTAGACAGATTCATGGTAAATAGGGAATATTGAATAGTGGGGATAAGACAGGTACAAGAAACAGACCTAATAAATTGGATAAAAATCCAGCAAGTCACATGTTTTCAAGATGTTGGTACCATTTTCATGAGTTTTAGATTTCAGCAAAGAAAATGTGGACTAAAATTGGCTTTGCTCATCTCTATTTAAAAAAATCCAAAGCATTCTTAGAATAATTTTGCTGTAGCATAGGCAGGTTACAGCATAGTTCATTCTGATAAAACCTTTTATAAGTACTGATCTTGGATTTACTTGTATAACTAATTCCAGACCTCACAGTTTGCCCCAAATTGACACCAATACATTTTTGTATTTAATGTTATACCACCATGTGTCCCTAGTTAGTTTATAGGATTTAGGAAACCCATGTGAAGGAAGTGGCACACGATATAAAAATGTCAGGTGTTATTATGATGTTTAGCATTGAGGTTAATCAAGCAGAAAGTAAAAATAAGGGTTTAAAGGCAGTTTGGGAATCACACGCCAAAATAAATCAAAATAGATTAAATACTTTTAAGAGACAGTAGCATAACTAGTGTTGATGGGGCACCAGACCCAGGCAATGACTTAGAGGGGGCAGAAACACTCTAGCCATCCCCAATGCTGCCCACCCTGCCATTACAATCCTGGGTGCTGCTGCTGTCCCTACTGCCCAGGGCACCAAACATCCTTGTTACGCCTCTGTTAGTAGGTGTTGGTAGATTGAGCTTTGTGAAAAGTGCTTCATTTCTTGCCACATTCAGTCCATGCCGAAATATCTAAACCTTGCAATTTGCTTCCTAGATATACAAGAATGTGCTGATTTAGCTGTCAGTTTCTGTCCTTTTTCCTCTCTGCCTTTTTCTTTTCAATAGCAAGTGACTTACAAGTACTCTCTCTCTCTCTCTCTCCAAGCAGTACATATAATTCTGCCCTTGGGCATAAAAGAAGCAGAATGAGAATAAGAATAGGAGGCAATGCTTTTGTTTTGCAGATGAACTTTAGCTTCCTGAGCACCACTGACTCCCTTATACAGGGCTTGGATTTCGACTGGATAAGAACAGCAACTGTCAGCTGGGTTTGTTAAGTGTGTTCTTTCCCAGAGGCCTAATAGACACATTCGGATTCATGATACAAAATGAAAATACTGGGTAAATGGCAGACAGCACAAAGAATATGAGAAGCTGCTTCACTAGAGTTGCCAATTCTGGCAAATAGTTTGCTATACACCTCCTATATACAGCCTGGAAGTCAGGAGGCAGTAGCAATATCTTGAGAGCTTCTCAAGAGCATCTCTGTTTTTAATGCATGCTAAATGATCTCCAATCCACATGCCCTGGGGCACCTCACTTGAGTGCAAGGTAAGGTTAGTATTAAAAATTTGGGGGTACCTGGGTAAGGATTTCTTTAATAATTACAGATTCTGCCAACTTTTTCTATTTATCAGGGATTAAACCATGACTCTGCTCATGCTCTAAATAATCTCAGTAATTTAGCACTTAATCCAAATGAGCACATGGGTACCCACTAACAGAACTTGGGGCGAAGGGGCAGGAGGAAAATTTAAAGCAGTAATCAGGAAGGAATAGGACTCTCTGTCTAGTGAGGCCTGTCAGGGGGGTGCAGATCAAGATCCCTATGGTTAGGGACTGAGTGGGGCTGGGGGTGGGGCTGGGGCTGGGGCTGTGGCTCCCTGCTGCTGCATGTACCCCTAGGAGGAGGCATGTGCCCACCCAGATTTGTGCATGGGACAGATGCAGGGTGCCCACTGTGGGTTCAGGGCTCTCCACTTTGCTGCTTTTGCCCTGGAGAGCCCCGAGCCCACAGCAAGGAGCCCACATCTGCCCTCGCCCTGCTCGGCTCTGCTCCAGCAGTGACAGGGGGATGGGAAGCAGGGAAGAGAGGCAGACATGTGCCACCTCACCCCTAGCCTGGCCAGGCTCACCCATCCTCCCCTGAAGTGGGAAGCTGTTCATTTCTAGCTCTTCCCAGTGGTGGGGGGCTGGGTCAGCCCTGGGCTCATCTGGGCTAGGAACTGGCGGGGAGGCTATAGCCACCCTAAAATTTGCCTTAGCCCCCTCATAGCCACCCCTCAGGCGCTGCTGCCCCTACTGCCTGCCCACCCCTCCATAAAGCCAAGCCTGCCCCACTCCTGCCCGCTCTGAGTCCAGCCCCAGTCCAGCTTCCCTATTGGGAAGAGGCTGGGGCCACCCCTGCTGGGAGTGGTGCACCTTTGCAGGGTCAGCTGTGCAGGGTGGATGGGTGCTGGCGCTGGGAGGGGTGGCTACAGAGGGGGCTAAGGTGAATTTTGGGGTGACTATAGCCCCCCCAAGATCCCTTCTAGTGCTGCCCTGTGCTTTCTATAGAGCATGGAGGCCCACCCCACCCCATCCTTAGCAGCAGCAACACCAGGAGGGGAATGGGCCTCTCCCCCTGCTAGAGCCCAGGGCTCCAATAAATCTTAATCTGCCACTGGCTCCCTCTCCCTAGTGTCAGTTGGAACCTGAAAAAAGGCAGACGCCTTGTCTGTCTCTATCAAGGGGTTTCACTTTGGGGTAATGTAACATGTAGTTCAAAAGAAGCACAGGATATTTTCAAAAAGAAAATAAATTATATGTGCAAATGTTTTCAGGGAGAAAAAGAAAGATTAAAAGATAGAACACAAGGAGGTTTGTGATTGTTGTTGGCTGGAGGTATGTATAGGTAGGGGGGATAAATAAGGAACACTGTGTGTGTGATGTGGGTGATGGGCCCTATAGGGCCCTATAGGGGCCCTATAATGTGAGTGGGAGGGATTTAAGGTTGGGGGACACCTTTCTCCTCTCCTATTTATCTGCCTTGTTCTGGTGGGTCCTTGTCTCTCAAAGCGTCTGTGAAGTGTTCCCCTTGTCCCCTGGCTTTCAGATCTGAAATATCCCAGCCGTTCATTTCAAAGTTTTTGAATGTTTGAGTTTTTCTCAACTTCATTTTCTGAAAGTGCCCTAGAGACCACCAGGAACTCAACCTCTTTGTTGTCCAAGATGTTTTGTCATTGAATGAAACTGGACCTTGAAGTCTCATTTTGAAATTTATGACAATACCATACAAGGAAGGGCCCTACCAGGTGGGTCACACTTTTGCAGACTTTGAGGCACTCCCTTGCTAATAGTTATATTTTCAATGTTACTCCTTGTTCACAAAACTGATTGGACATTTCCAAAAGGTGAATGTGGCCCTGTGTGTTTCTAATAGTCCTGTTCTGGTGAGCATCCCACATGGTTTTGATCTATAGGCAGCATAGCAAAAAAAATCCCCCTCCATGTTTTTGTACTTTCTTCATTATAGGAAGTGGCTATTAGGTCCTTGTGGATGTGTCCATGCAGAGTGAAAGTCAGCATCATTCAGAACAAGGCATCCCAGGCCAGACCCTTCACAGCTGCGTAAATCAGGGCTATGTACAGTAGTGTATGTTGGGGAAGGGGAGGAGGAATGGGGCATCAGACCTGGGCACCAACTTAGTAGGGTGTGAGAATGTCCCCCATCCCATAGAATCTGAGCTGTGCCAGCAGAAGCAGCCCTATGGTATTTCTGTTATAGACGCAACTGGGTGCATGGGCATTGTGCTGCTGTAGGAGCAACAACCAGGACATAGCTACATGAGTAGGGAATAGTATGGCCCCCGAAATTGCGCTTCAGAGATATCTGCAAGCAGGGTATGAAGGAGACAGGAGACGGGACAAAGTGGTGCTCCCTTCTCAGTCGTGGAGTCCAATATCATGATGACAAATGGTCACTTGAATTAAAACATAAATGTGACCAAAAGAAACAACCTGTCAGTATAGTAGCCTCTAATGCTATGTATACCTCTGACCACTGTGGCAGGACCTGCAAGTCTAACATAGTTTTTTACAGGCATGAGATAAAATGCACCACCACTCAGTAGAACAGCTGCAATATCCACCATCACTCACTGATGAACAGATGACATGTAGAGTGAAACAGCCAGGGAAACATCTTTTCAAACTCTATGCCACTATGAGGTATTAGCTTAGATTATTTTTACAAAACTTAAACTAAGTTGAGCTTTATAAATTCAGCTTAAATAATTCATCTTCTTTAGAGGAATGCAATAGCCTTGGTGTAATCCTGATTCCACTAAAATCAATGGGAGTTTTTCCACTGACTTCAAAAGGGCTAAGATTCTCCCTTGATGATGATGGTAATTTCAGTTGCAACAGTTCAAGACTGTTTCAAAGGAAAATAAAAAAGGTGAAAGGAGGAAAACAAATCTCTGAAATGAAGTGTGTAAGAGACAGGAATGCTGCTTATACGGTGTTGATATGCATGTACATTAATCACAGGAACATATCTTATTTGGTTATTTGTCTCTCTCAAGTTAACCTTACCTCTCCCTATCCTTCTTTGACCATTCAAATCCCTTATCTTTTCACTGCACTTAGTTCCAGTTCCATTTCCAGTGCTTATATAGTGTGTCACCCACTACTTGATCCTTTCCCTCAACAGAAATAAGCACTTCAAATATGTTAACAGAGCAAGCTTAGCCATCATCTGTGAAAAATGGACTTTCAAGAGGGATATCAATGAGGCATAGTAGGCTCCAGGTATACTGCAGTGACACTTCACCTCCTTTAGAGCTTCATAATTCTTCATCACTATCACTGCTAACCTAACTTTGTGAAAAAAGGCATTCACAAAAATAAGATCTGGCAGGTGGCCCCAGTCTGACACCTGGGGGAGTCACAGCAGGACCCCATTCTGCTGTGGAGGTAGGAGAGAGGACAGGGAAAACATCTTGGCTCTGTAGGGAGGGAGGAGAGGGGCTTGATGGAGCCCCAGCTCAGCCCTGTGGTGGGATGGGAGGTATGGCCCAGCCCTAATCCAGCCAGTGGGGAGGGAGCATGGCGCAGGCCTGATCCAGGCATGGAAGGGAGGATGGGGTAGGGGGGAGTGGCCTGGCCCCAACCTGCTACACAAGGCTTTGGATTTGAGGTTTTTGGAATCTGGCAGGGGGGAAGGGTAGCAGTATTGACTGACACTGCACCCATGGGCCAGATACTGAGCAGCCCTGGTACAGAGCTATTGAAGATTTAGTTACTGACATAGGAGGTCCTATTTTAAACCTCTCATTAACTTCAGTGGCATCAGGATGAGACTGTACGAAGTGCATGTGTGGAGCTAAATACTGAACATTAAGGGTGTTCGAAGTAGGCCTATTCAATTTGGATTCAGCCCAAATTGGGGACAGTGATTTGATTAATTGATTTGGATCACTGTCCCTGATTCAATTCGGCCGAATCCAAATCTGCAGATTACATGATGATTTGGAGAATCAGTGATTCGGACATAGACACAGCTTTAAATGTTTTTTCTATGTGCCTCGAGGTACCAGTGTGGCTCATGAATGCTGTGATGCTGGGGCGCATGGAGTGTCCCACAGGAGTGCAGGGAGGCCCCCTGTGTGCTGGGCAGAAAACCCAGAAGTGCTTGGCGGAAAACCCAGGTTCACCGGGGAGTACATGGGGGCAACCCCCCCCGCACCTCCCTGGCTCAGCATTCGCCCATGGGGGGACCCCGGGTGCCCCCCCCAGACCCAGGAGACACCAGTTGCTGAGCTGGGAGGAGCATGGGGGGGCCCCCCTGTGCACTCTCCGGCGGACCTGGAAGTAGACCAGAACTGCTTCTGCCCACTTCCAGGTCTGCTGTCAAGTGCGCTGGAGAGTCCCCCGTGCTCCTGTAGGATGCTCCATGCACCCCCACACCTCAGCATTCATGAGCCACCTGCTACCTTGAGGGATGTAGAAAAATCATTTAAAGCTGTGTCTATGTCTGAATTGCCAAATCTTTCTGAATTTCTCTGAATCGGAGGGTTCCAATTCGATTCAGAGAGATTAAAGGGTCCTTTGGTTCAATTCAGATTTGGAGATTTGGCTACTGAATCGGGCCAAATCTCTGCTGAATTGAATCAGGGACTGAAGCATCACACAGCTTTTCTGAACATAGTGTTCAGACCATGTTTCTTTTTGTCACATGCGGTATCCTATTTTGTACTGACCATGTATATTTCCTTAACTTGGGAATATTTCATACAATTGATACCAATTCCTAAAATTCACAAGGCTAAAATCATGCATTTGTCACATGCTTTAGCTACCAATATAACAAGAGATGTGAGTGAAGAGAGAGAGATTGGCTGGGTGTGCACCAGAGGAGTCACTTAGCTAGAGCAGTGCCCTGACTGGCAATGGCTGCAGCTGGGCTGGTAGTGGTGGTGGCACCCTCTAAGTGGGCATCCAGAACTGGTATCTTGGTCACTCATTCCATGTGGTGGTGGTGGTGCTGCTAGTGGTGTTTGCCCTTTAATGCTGGAGTTTTGGGAGAGTTTTGCAGCCAAAGCATGGCCTCCTGTTTGCCTAAAGTACAGTTTAGTGATACTCAGACTATGGCTCCTATACCATGTGTCACTTCAGTTTTTTACCTGTGGTTCTTTTTTTTTTTAATTGTAACTGCACAACATAGGGTATGCCTCTCCTGTGATTAAAAACAGGGCAACACATTTTCTATCTATGTCTATCAATGTATTTTTTATCAGCATTCACTTATTTACTTCTTGGCTTTGGCCAAAAATCCTAGAAGTTCTAATATAATTTTTTTTCTTTTCTCTAAGAAGAGGATTTTCTCATTACAAGGAAAATCTTTGTTTTAGAAATAACAACAACTGCTCCTGAGCCAGTCAGGACCAAGTGTCACTGACATAGCCAGGCACATAGCTATCTCTCCATTGAGGGCTGCCTTGACATATTTTTAAAAAATACTGACTTGAGATATGAAGAAATATTTTACACCAGGGTAGATTCCTAATAAGTTCATGTGATGATTATCCTGCAGCTCTAAATGCCTTAGTTTTTGAGGGTTTGGGTTGTTTTTTTTTGTTTGTTTGTTTAATGGCTATTATCAAGCTTTCAGGAACTATTTTTTAGCAAGTGGGCATGTCTGCACATGCATTTAATCCAGAATCAGTTTAATTGTGAGTAAACTACTCATGAGTAAATGCTCCCAGACAGGTGTCTACACATGCAGGGGAGTGAGAGCAGATTTGCGACTAATGGCAGCAAACTGCTACCCCTTCTTGGGACACTGCAATGGGCCCCTACCTCCACCCGGGGGCACTCTAGGGTCCCCCTGCATGCTAGCCCAGGTGCTGGCAGGGAGCACTGGGCCAGGAGACAGCTGTCTCCAGGCCATGGCTGGGACATTAGACCCTGCCCCAGGGGGTTGCCGGCTGCTGGGGTGGGTTCAATGTCCCCTGCCCTGGCACCAGAGAGCTCCTGGCCCTGGCTCCCCAATCAGGGACGGGGGACTTGGAAAAAGATGCAGGGGAGGGGAAGGTCCCAGCCCCCTGCCTCAATCCATTAGTGGGGCAGCTAGCTTGCTGCTAGCTGTCTGCCCCACCCACAGATTGGGGCAGAGGGCTGGGACCTATCCCACCCCTGCAGCTCTTTCAAAGCCCTGTGCCTCAATCACCTGTTCAGGGCATGGGGCTGGGACCTGTCCCTGACCAGGACAGTTCTCAGCCCCTGCTCCATGATTGCAGGGTGGAAGCTGGGGAGCTTGTTCCCTGCTCAGTTCTGTGCTCAAGGAGCTGAGTGGGGAACAAGCTCCCCAGCCTGTTCCCCACCCAGCTCCATGCTCCTGGAGCTTGGCAGGGAACGGGTTTCCCAGCCCCCACCAGCAGGGAGCTCCCAGTGCCAGCTCTGTGACCATGAGGCTGGTGCTAGGAGATCCTTATCTCTCAGCGCCAGCTCCATGGTTCCAGAGCTGGCCTGAGCTCTGCAGTCATGTGAGACCCTTATCTTATAAGGATCTCCCGGTGCCAGCCCTGTGACTGGGGAGCTGGTGCTGACAGGTAAGGGTCTCCCAGCCCCCCCACTCCTGAATCGTGATCTCAGAGCAGGGGGGCTTGGAGCTCCCTGCTGCTGGGGTAGGGGGGCATAGTCCCCACCCAGGCTCTGGTGATGGAGCTTACCTTGGCAGCAGGCAGCTCCTAGGAGCAGAAAGCCATCTCTCGCCCTGGCTGGCCAGCTGACCAGGAGCAGATTTGCTCCTAGTCAGGTGTCTGCATGAGCACTACTGCACCATTACTAATCAAATGTAAATTTTCTACTTGCATTTGCAGGTAGCAAATTTACATGCAATTAGTGAGGCTTATTGCACAGTAAGCATGTGCACATATAGACACACATGTTTACTGTGCAGTAAACTATGCTACTGTTTCCTCACGTAGATGCTATCTCACGTAGATGCACCCAATGTGTCTTAAGGTAGGTGCTTTTTATTAGTCATTAATATTTTCAATATATCTCAATAGAACATAGCTCCCCCTGCCTTCCAAAGCCATGGGGGCAACTTTCCAAAGTGCTCAGTTCTGGCCTATCTCTCCTGTGTATTAGAGAGAGACCAGAGTTAGGATAATATTGAGCCCTTTGGATATCCCACCAAACCACATCTCCCACAGGAAAGAGATGTGAATTAAAACATGGCAGGGCACATCTACACATGCTATTAATGCGTAGCAATAGACTCCAGTGCATCTCACACTGGAGTTTATTGCTCCTGGGAACTGTGTTTGAATGTGCACCCAGGACTGCAGCATGTTGAGCTAGCTTGGAGCAGCCCCAGCTGTCAGGGAACCTGGGTGGTCAGCCTGCCAGCCCAGGGTTGTTGCAACCCAGCTTAACTTGCTGCAAAGGGGCTGGCTGGGGCATGAGGGTGCTCCAGTGTGGGGTTAGCTGGCAGGCAGGCTCTACCTTGAAGCACCCTCATGCCCCAGCCAGCCCTGTCAGCATCAAGACATGTGGTGCTGTGGAGTAAAAAAAGTCCATTGCAGGATAGTACTTGTATTTACAAATAATAACCTGTGGCAGAATGAAATAGGTTACTGTCTCCTAACTCCACTGCACATGTAAACACTGATATGTTTCCTATGAAGCTAATTAGGCAACTGCAGTAAATGTCTCTTTTAGACACACCCGCTATGTATTTATCAGAACACCAAGAGACCTTGGATGAAGAATTTAACTGGCAAATATCATGGGGAAATCTTTCCACTGATTTCAGCAGAGTAATGATTTCATGACATGCAGTATATATCCTTTTTCTTTTATAATCTTTGTACTTGAATACAACTCAGATTGGGTTGATAATAATGGGGTTTAAACTCTAGTCACAGTTAAAAAGAGAGAACCTGTTTGCCAGATGAGCTTTCTCTGTTCTAATTATTGCTCTCATTATTTACAACTCTGTGAAGAGTGAGCTGCAAATTCTATTCTAGCATTCAGCTGTAAAAACTCGGTGATAAGCATGCCATTTATGCCACCATGCTCTGAACACATTTTCTTCTAAAATGTGGCTTAAAATAATGTTAAGTCTACATCATTTTTAGTGGAGACTGGTACAAAAATGTTTAATTTTAATATTCCTTTAGCACTTACTACAAAAAAATAACTAGATTTCTGTCATCACATCAAATCAAAAGCAAAATTAAATTGGTTCTGTTCCAATTAGTGTGTGTGTCAGGGACTTAGATACAAAATGATTAATTGGCAGGTTTTTTTTCTTACAAAGAGACTATCAAAGACTTTCACCAAGGTTTTGGCATCTTACATTCCTAGCCTAATATTTCAAAACTAGTAAGATCTGTATGTTTGAACTCAAACATCATAGACATTTTTCATGTCTTTATGAATTTTACAATTCTTGGTTTAAATCCTACTCATCCTATTCATGCACAAAGTCCAAACACAGTCTCAGCTGAAGTCATTGTGAATGGTCAATGTAAGTGAGGCAAGTCTCATATATATATGGTTTTTCCTACAGGACTGAATTACAAGACAACTTCACTTTATTTCTTTACTATTTTGACTTTCTTTCTCATTATATCTTTTTGCTCACGTGGGTTTGCTACTTATTAACTACTGAAATCCCAAGACTAGGCCTGAGGAAGAATTAACCAGTTTCAAATGGCAAAGTTCTGCTTTGAAAACTCCACAAACCATATCTCACCCTTTATTTCAAATATCAGAAGTTTTTCACAACTTTACTTTCCTTCAGTGTGCATGAAAAGAAACTCTCCATCCTTCAAACCAGTCTCAGGACCCACCAGATTCTTTGGCTAAGTACAGAAAGTAAAAAAGCCCGAGGCTCAATCCATTTAAACTTTGCAGGTTAGTGTAAACTGTATAGATAAAACCAATAAGTGAGCGAACAGAAATTCACTTTTGATTCTGGAAATGCAGCCACACTCCTGCAGTGGCCCAGGCCAGAAGCCTCTGGGCACTAGAGCATACCTCCCTGCTCAGCAGAAGTGGACAGCTTGGCCCAAGGCTAGCCCATCCACCCTGCAAGGAGGGGTTTGCAGAGGAGGTACAAAGCATCCTTGGATGGTGGGGGAGTGTGGGCACAGACAGAAGTACACCTCCTCACTGTAATTGAGGAAGCTTTGTGAGAAGCATTCTGGGTTACAAGGATCTCCTGGACCATACAGAAGTTCACTGTTGGTTCCAGGGGGGAGGTGAGACTAGCTGCTGGCTGAGAGCCTGCAACCAGTTTCCCCTAGAAACGGCCCCTTCTCCCTCCTAGCCTGTTCCTGTTTTCAGACTGGGAGCAGGGAAAGGCAGAGGAGGGAGTATTGCAACCCCACCTCAGGGGGGTTACAATACCCCTGCCCCATTTGCCAGCAGAGGCTGAAAAAACCCAGATCAAACTTTCTCTGCTCTCTTTCCCCCTCCCATTTTGAAAACAGCTCAGGCGCTGGCAGGCAGGCAGACACAAGTTACAGAAGATGCTTTGTTTTGAAAGCAATGAGGGTTCAGATTTTTGTGGGTTTGGGCCCTTTTAAAGTGCTTTGCAGCCATGTACTTCTGTTTGGTCATGGTTGTAGAGTGCTTTCAGGGGTCAGATCAGGCAAAAATTGTCACTTCTGTCTGTGCCCTGAGAGTTAACTTGAATCTGGAGAGGATCTGGGACAGAAGTTCAATAAACCAATTTAACCTAAATCAGTTAAGTCTCATATTATACTCCTCCCGATTTATCTTAAACTTGTTTCAGGTATTTTGAAAGCAGTTTATGTGCACTGAACTTCTGTCATGTTACAGATTTGAACCAGCTTCCAATCACTTATACTGGTTTATGTGTAACTTCTGTCCCTAGCCCTTGATTCTTCCAAAATCACTTTTCTCTTATGTAAGACAGTCATCACAAAACAGGCAAACACTTTTACCAGAGGAAAAAGAAAACCCTTTTCTAGGGTTTCTAAAGAATAACTCTCAGACGAAAGTGTTTTGTGCTGAACAAATGCATCCAGTGCTTATATTACAAACTTTTTAATGACTGTCAAGAGAGCTAAAAGAATGAAAACAGAAAGAAATCTCCCATTAAGGCTTAATTAAACTTACTTCACAGTCAAATCTCTTCTGTTTCACAGCACTGTTAAAGTTATAATATGCTCACTAAAACAGCATATTATTTATCCAATTCCACATAAAAGCATACATTTAGGAAGCCAATTTTCTAATAATTTCAATATTTTTTCTTCATTTCTATTTTGAAAATAGCAAGAATGTTTTGTAATACTTATCTTCAAAGCAGTAGAAATAGTTAACTTGAAAGCTTTAATGTGAAAAAATAGTAGTTCTTCAGTTCTACCAACTGATGCCAGTAAGCAATTTCTGTATTTATTACACAGTCAAAGCATCCCCCATTAACTTTCTAGTTTTCCATGCTTGAAATCATCCTCTGTGATGATAGGCCTTGATCTCTGTCTTCTTCCACCTTGTTCTACCTACAGATTTTACCTTTGTTTTGAACTCTGTTTTTCAAGCTTTGCATGTATTTGCAGATGTAGGTTACAATCAACAATGGAACTTTTCTGGTGCTTTCTACTCTAGTTCTGCTATGGATCAGTAAGTGGAATTTGGCTTTAACATGTCATACTTGCATTTAATGAGTTTGCTAATTTTTTTGTAACTTTCAAGTTCACGTTTAACTCTATCACATTAAAATTAGCTACATTTTTGAAACAGAACATTGAAAATGTCAGCCACCAATACCTATTTCATTAGCTGTAACTCAGAAAAAGTATTAACATTAACCTCATTTCTACCTTAATTATAGTAGAGCTAACACTCCTTCAGAATAAGGCCTGAGCTTCAAATCCATAGTGTTTACCAAGTGCAAGCTTTCATTGAGAAAGATTCTGATGCTAGCACCACTTTCTGGGCCCAATCGTGACTACTTTACTCAGCTATTATACCGTGGCTATGTGCTCCTGCATTTAGATACAGCATGTCTCTACAACTCGCTCTTACCGGGTAGGGAAAAAGAGAAGCAAAAAAGGAAAACTGTTGAGCAAAATTTAAATTGACCATTATTTTAGGAATAATATTATCAATTCTCTCAACCAGTTTGAGCAGTGTGTAAATTTGTTTGTAAAAAAGGAATTGGTTTGACTCAGTGTCTCTAGTGGACACCAGAGCAACAGTTTTACCACAGTTGAAAAAAATGACTTGGAGCATCCCATACAAGTAAGTTTTGAAGCCTCTTGTCAGGCCCTCTTCAAGTTCACCGCACCTGCTTTAGTGAAGTGTTTAGCTCATAGCTTATAAAAGGGAAGCCAAAAGCCTTGCTTTTTGCTTGCACATATACCATTTAAGATGCCTTGTATTCACCTGTTAAAGATGCCATCACATAGTAATTAGAACAATTACTCTAGAAGCCATAGGAAAAAATTGTTCCCACTTGAATATAACTGAGGAACTTTTGTATCCAGAAATATGAATCAAAATTACATCTTATTGCATGTTTTCATCAAACATCAGAAAAACAGGGGAACACCTAGTAGTGTTAAAGTCAATTGCAAAATGTCCATGATGTCAACAGGGCCAGAATGTTACTTGATAATCAAAAGTGCCTTTAAAATTAATCTCAACTCTCTTCCCACATTGCATAAAGATTTAATAATTTGGCTAGTTTTATATACACAAAACATGTCTTTCTTGATGAATTTTCTAAGATTTGTGCAAAAATATAGGCCATCCCATGTCTGTTAACTCACAGTGTCTGGGAAATTACTGAGATGGCAATATTCTCCATGTGTAGAATCCAACAAAGAGCTACATTGAGTGAGCATAAATAATAATGTGATTATTGACAGTGCCTTTTAAAAGACCTTCAGGTTACTCTTTATAATACAAGATTTTTTTTATACGTAATTGCTGCTAATTGCTATCTGTATGAAATCACAAAACAGAGAAGGGTAAAGCTGGCTGCTGCTTAGCACACAAAAAGGCTGAAGTGGTGAGGATGTGGTAAAGAAAGAATTGGCAGAGGTGATATTTGCATCCATGGATGAAGAAATGCCTCCACCAGTTGAGACACCAATTCATAATCCTGGACTTCTGTGACATTTCTAGGTGCTGTTGGAAACTCAAACAGCAAGTGCAGTCATAAAGGTAATTATTTGCTTTCCTTTCCTTTTTTGGTTGCATCTAATTAAAAGAGGATAAATCTTTCTCCCCTGTGTGGATCTTGCTACTATCATCCACGACTGTCATCTCCAAGATTGCTGAAATGAGCTTTGCAAGGAGCTAAGTATTGATACCATTTAGAAGCTGCCCCTTGCCTCTGGAGTATTGTCATGAAGAGAACTTGTAAGAGTCATATTTTGAGAAATTTGATTTTATCTCTTCTGATAAGTTTCTCAGTGGATATCAAAAGACAGGTTTTGTAACCATCTGACAGACTGGCTAAAACAACTGCAAGATGGGATCTAGCAGACATCTTTTCTGCTAGACATTGCCTATAACCAAACTTGTCTGAGGTCCTTTTGTGATGTAGAGTACTTAACAAAAAGAGGTTTCAGGTAAGGACATGCCTCTACTACAGTGTATAGTCTTTTTGCTAAAAGGCTTTTCAGAAAACCAGCAAAAAGAGAGAAAAAGAGTAAGGTTAAAAAAAAAAAAGATGTTTCTTGGCAACAGAGGTTTACTCAATTTTTTCTCAGCTTGGATTTCTGCAGATATTATTGTGTGCAATTTTGGCTACCAAAGGTGTAGTTTTGGTAAACAAATGACTGTGGAAATTATTCTGAGGGCGTGTTTACACAAGATGCTAAATGTGTAGTAGACTAATTCTACTGCACATTAGCATGGCAGGCAGAAACTGTGCTAATGAGCAGTAGAATTAGTCTACTGCTCATTAGCATCACAAAGAGTTATGCACTGGCACTACTGTGCAGTAGTACTGATTATGGTGCATTTAGTACCTATTCTTACTAGGGATCCTGGTTTTCTCTGATTTTTAAAAATCCCCAATTTTCAGTTTAAAAAACTAACCCCAAATCCACATTTTTCTGTGATTAAAATGAAATGACACTAATACACACACACACACACACACACACACACACACACACACACACACACAGAGTGGCATTTCATTTTAATCACAGAAAAACGTTACCTTTTCTCCATTTGTCTTTTTGTTTAATACATGTCTCCCTCTAGTAAACAGCATTAGATACTCTGATTGTTTATAACTTGATTTTTTGCTTAAAATTTAGATCACCATGAAAGGTTTATACTGCATTGGGATTGCTCTTAGATTGACAACTGTTCTGTGTGAGAATGGGGCTAACAGGGGTTGGCAAATGAACGAACTAGTCTCATTCATCTTTTTGGAAGTTCAATTCTGTAGGGAATTCCACTGATATATAGATCTATATAGTGGCTTTTCATTTTAATTATGGGAAAATGTAGATTTGGGGTTACTTTTTTTTAAATTGAAAATTGGGGATATTTTAAAATCAGTGAAAACCAGGATCCCTGGTTATTACAGGTACTAAACTCAATGCACTGTAATTATGGCACATTAATGAATATGTCAACATGACCTGAATCTATGTCCCCCATTTTAATTTCAGTGGGGAACTGATCCACTGCAAAGCCCGATAGCTCAGAATGGCTCAGCTTTAGCAGAAAGGAATTACAGTTAAGGGTGAGAGATCAGCTTCCAACCCATTTAGTCCTTAGTCTCCTCTGCTGAGTCTAAAAGGTGCCAATTACAAGAGTATCTGCCCATTACAACCTGAAGGAAGAGCACTGACTAATTTCACAATGCCTAACAGCTATCAATAAATAATGATTTGAGTTACCACAATTCTAGTATGCAAGACAGAGGCCAAAAGCTCCAAAAGAACCCTTCATTTTCAGGGTTTCTGAAATCATTATTTTATAATATTAGATCTAAGTGAAATATTTAACACTCTCATAAATCAAGGGAAAGTTTTCAATAATTTGGAATACAAGTTACAAATGTTCCTGCTTTAGATGTATAATTCTAATTACAGTTTTATAAATCTTTCAGCAAATGGTAGCAATAAAACTCTCACAAACTATTTTGTTTTTCAAATCTTAACTTGTTCTTGTTGTGGCTGATTTACAGATATGAACACAATGTAACCCAGCCATCATCAGCTGCTTTATGAGTCCTGCTATTTGCATATCTCTATGGGGTTTCCTAGATTTGATTCCATTATAATTAGGGTGACCATATTGTTAGAACCCCAGCTCTATACGGTGCCCAACGACTAAGGAGATGATGGTCCAATTACCCATGGATCCTGTTATTCATTAGCCGGAGCAGAGCAGGGAGCAAACACCAGCACACATTGCTTGCAACAGCTTTATTCAGAATGGAGACAGCTTCGGGACAAGGAGCTTCACACCATAAGAGATGGGGTGCTGCACTGAACAATAGGTTCATCCTACATTTTTACACTTTAGTTTATACTCATTAACACTTATTCCACCTCTGTCCCTCCTCCTGTTCCATCCATTTCTCCTCCCATCTCAAGCTCCACCTCTGTTTACTGTTTATGTCATTAACATGAAATTACCTGCTTTTCATTCATTTACATGTCTTTTTGCTATAAGCGCATGTCTAAGACCTTGACTTCTGCTCTTTGGTCAATGGGCGGACTTTGACCCAAACCTGGAAGCTTCTGGAGGCTGCTTCACCAATTACCATTCACCTTTTTGCATATGTTCATCTCGGATTCTGTTACCAATTATGTGCTGTTTTTCACATTCCAGTCTGTTTTTCTGTCTCAGTTCGTGCCATCTTCCACCTTTTTTGGGCCCCTGTATCTTATCTCGTTCCTCGCTGCAGCTGGTTCACAGCACACGGACTCACACAGATTTACTTGTTGCTTTTTCTCAGAAAAATAGTTAACAGTTAACAGTTAAAATGGTTACTGTTGGTAACTGTTGGTAGCATAAGCAAATGGCTGGCTTAGATATCATTCTGCCTTGTGGTCAGCAGCTTTGCTAGGCCACAGGTCATGCCTTTATTCAGCTGCAAATCCAGTGTTCCCCAATAATCCAAATTATTGTCATCCTAACACATATATCCCAGATTGACTGGGACAGTCTCAGACTTCGGAGGCTAGTGCTTGCTAGCCGGTGGAAAATAAAACAATTCTCTTGGGTGTCGGGTGCTGGATGAGAAGGCAGAGTGGCAGGAGCTATGAAATAGGAAGCCCTGTTAACACCAATTGTTACTTCACAGGTGATTGGAAAGCAGTCAACATATCCAATATACACCAAAGTAATAGAAGCCTTGTAATATGCTAAACCCACCTGAGCAACCAAGCAGCTGGCCAACCCTGACTGGCCAACATGGTCCTCTCCCCAGTCCCCTCCCACCCCCACCCCCTAGCTGCTGTCAGCACTGGTGGCTGGGAGATGGTGTGTGGGGGGTGAACAAATCTTTGCTGCACAGACCCCCCTGAGCTCATGGGCTTGGGTCTCGGTGGGGGCTGGACCAGGTCTGTGTGGCAGAGGGGCTCCTCTCCAGCCCTCCCCCCACAGTTGCTGGCATGGCAAAAGGTGGCACAGCCCCAAGCTATAGCTCCTGGCTACAGCTGGGGGGGGGCAGGGCGGATCCTCTCTGCCATGTGGACCCAACGCAGTCCCCACCAAGACTCATGCCCACAAACTAGGGGGTAAGAATCCGTACAACAGAGATGGTCCATTCCCCAACCTCTCCCCACCAGGCCACATAGAGAAGAGACAGAACCTTTTCTGTCTTCTTTCTGAGACATCTTGGGGGCAGGACTGGACCAGTGCTTGACCAGTTATTAATTAATATTTATTAATTAATAAATAAGCTCTTTTCACAATGCCTACCAGCAATATTAATTGTACTTTAACAAAGACATGGCCCTTCACAACATTCTTTTTCTCATTTTTAAACTGTTGCTATTTTTAAAAACTAATATTCTGTTGTTGCTTGCCTTGCTGTCAGAGATAAAACAAACAGTTTCAGGTATGCCATGCAGAAGTCATATAGAATACCCATAGCAATAATTGGAGTCTTTTACCTTAGCAGAATGTCTCATCTGGTGTGAAGTTTTCTGCGGTCATTTTATATTAGCAGGTAGTGCACAGCCCTGTAATTACCTGAGTTACCTGCAGCTTTCGAAACAACCCTATTTTTTGAAGACAGATGAAGATTTTAAAACCTTGAGTGTAATCCAGCTCTGAACAGAAGGCTTTATTATCTCTTCAGTGCACACATCTTGCTTTTTGGTTCACTCTAGACATACATAAATGTGAAGAAGAATAAACCTATTTTGTCATTGAAATATATTATTAAGAAAATCTATTACAATCTCTTTCAAACATGTTTATTTTTCATGTCAAATGCAAATATGACCTGGATTAAATCTTTTATTTTATAAAAATAAAAACAATGTTTCATTCTGTTCACTAAGTACTTGAATTAGTTTCAGGTAAACTTCATTTTGTTTAATATATTTTTCTATAGTTAAGTTCCAGTGGAAGTCTCATTTTGAAGGTTTTATTCCCTACTGACACACTGGCTAAATTTAGTTTGTCACTGGAAATGCATGGCTGATATGATGTTACCATGCGTTCTTGCATTTGTAAAGTTCAGCCTATGACAAGCACCAAGAATATTGATTTTCATCATTTATGAAAATGAGGGTGATGTGGTCTACACATCCCTTCCTTGACTCTTCTATTAGCAGTGCATCTCACTGTATTTCTCATTGGATTAATGAGTACTCATACTGGGTGCATCTACTTGAAATGTTTACTGCAGAGTAAACTAATTAGATCCACAATAAATGTTGCAAATCTACATGTGCACCCCTATTAGGCTGGAGTAAACTAATTCACTCTGCAGCAGTGTAAATACAAGTACTATCCTGCTGTGGATTTTTTGTAGATGCTGCCACGGCTGGCTAGGGCATAAGGGTGCTTCAGTGCAGGGGCTGCTTGCTGGCTATCTGCACACTGAAGCACCATTGTGCCATAGCCAGCTCCTCTGCAGCACATTGAGCTTGAGGGAGCAGCTCTGAGCTAGCAGACTGACTCCCTGGGCTCCAGCCAGCTAGGGCTGCTCTGACCAGGCTCAACAGGCTGTAGTCCTGGGCACATACATATATGGTGCTGATAAGTACTGAAGTTTATTGTATCACATTAATATGCACATGTAGACGTGCCCACTGAGTCCTAGTTCTCTCACCTAAAGCTTCAGCTTTTGCACTTTTTATTTTAGTTTTTTGGAGCAGACTCTCCATTAAGAAAAGCTTTTTCCAACACCATCCCAGCCCTGCTGCAGGTTAAGATCTCCCCATGTGATGACGAATGGAACATAGGATATTCCAGCTATGTTCTCTTCCATCTATGCTGAGGCAACAGAGGGGTGGGCTTTAAGACCCAGATCCATAAGCTTTGCATGGTCTATGGCTGCTGGGTGTAGGCAGGGAAGAGATGATTTCCAGATGACTTTTTAAAAACTTCCCACTCTCTTTGTGCCATCTTATTGTCATGAAATGGAGTTTAACAGTGCTATACTTCTGGTCTGTGGTGGGTAAATTTCACAAAAGGTATCAGGAAGAAATGAAGGGACAAATCCTTAAGTTGTATGAAACCCTATAACATAATTCTGCAGCTCTTTGTATGGATCTGAATGTTTGGAGGCTGAACTCATTAACCATTCAAAAAAGTTGAGACCCCAGTCATTTATGCAGAAGTTTCCTTTCTCCCTCCTAATCCAGTAGATTTTTCTTCCACTGAGGGAAGCAATATGGCAAATTCCATTCTTGGATGCACACCAAGGTAAATATTCCAAAGAGGAATTTTTTGTATTCTGGGGAGGAACAGAACATGGTTTGAAGTTGACTTGGACCATGAAGATCTAATGCACATATGCAGAATCTAAATACTAGAGGGATGGGCACCATAGAAAATGTGATAGCAGAGAGATAACTCAAATGAAAACTACAGAAGATAGCTACTGCCTGAAGTAAAATACTATCTATTTTAGCCACTCTGAATGCAAACTCTACAGGCATTTGAACATAATGCCAGCTAGAATCCATTTTAAAACATAAGATTAGGAAGGAATCTAGGATTATAATTGGTCCATATACTTACCATTGGCAGCTAGTAAGAAGTTTTGTATTCTCATAACATACTGTGTGCTGATTGAACAAAAATATATAAATCTTTTTGCAGCTGTCCATCATAAGAGTTCTCCCTACTATAATCAAAACCTTGTGGTCTGTCAGAGTGGTGGAATATCAGGTTATATAATCAGTATGCAAATACTAGCTCCTTTGGGTACATGATTTCAGCAGTAACACATGGCTGTTCTTTTCCAAAATCGTTTTATTTGCATCCATGCCACACATGATATAAAGTCCTTACTTGCCCTCTTCTTGCATTTGGCTGAGACCTGTTTCTTCTGTTTCTTATCAACATGTATTTTTTCATCTGGCACACAGGCATAAAAATGTATTTTAAACGCTGTTTGTTGTATTCCATAGCACGCTTCCATTCTTGAATCTAAGCTGATGGAGGAAGCTTTTCTTGCAAGTCACAGTACATAATCCTTTTTAGTTTAATTTTGGCCTGCTTTAAGGTCTCAACTTTGAAATCAGATTGTTTCCTTTCTTGCTTGTTTCCTCTCAGTGTGTGTCTTATGGCAGAAATACATTTCATGGTCTATGATGTTATCAAAACAGGGGCCAAGAGCATTACAGTTTTTAGTCGCAGGTGGTGCGGGAGATCCAAATTTTCTACAGATTCTCTAAAAAAAAATTAAATTTCTGATGAATGCTCTTCTTCTCACTGGAAGCTGCATGAATAACAGTGACCAATTTTAAATGAAAATCTGGATGATGGCTCTTTTTACTAGATGAATGTGCATTTTCCCAATCTACACCACAACATGGATGTGACATGCGGAAGTTCCATTGTTCCATAGGGTAGACTAATCCATTTCCATCCCTCTCATAAGAAGTGGAAAGGGATCTTAAAAATTGTCCAATAACTGAATAATCTGGAAGACTATTTTTATAAAGCTGTACCATCTCATCTGTTTCCATGGTGATAGATAAGAACAAGTAGGATGTGTGGTCTTGACTGACTTCAACTTTTTGTTTTCAGCAAGATTTCCATTAGCCTAACTGAAAATATAGCATAGTATTTCCCAAGGATCATAAACTGAGAGTAAGTAATAAGACCAGAAGAAGCCTTAACGTGAAGAATCACAGTAATGAAATTGCATATGGGAACAAGCCTTTTTTCATTATAGGTAACTTTAATTACAACTTCACTGCTAGAAATTTAGGAGCTAAATAAAACATCTTTAAGAGTCCAGACAGGGTCAGATCCAGAGGGGGTACAGTGCTACAGTTACACCCCCTCCACCCCACTTCAGACCATGCCACAGGTACAGCAAGTGAGGATTTTTTAATTCCTTGAATCAAGTAAGAATTACTCTTCTCATCCCCTCCTTGCTCGGAAGCATGTCTCCTTTCCTCCCCTCCCCTCCCGCTCTGCCACTACCACTGTCTCCACTTGCTCCAAGGTAGGGAAGCTCCAGAGCTGCTCCTGTACCATTTTACTTGGGCTCCACAAGGAGCCAGACTCAGGCAGGAATCAAAGCAGCAGTGGTATCAAGTGGGATATGCCCATGATACTCAAGACCCTCCATAGAACCAGACTTCTCAGTTACCAGAAAGATTCTGTCTGGGTGCATCTACATATGTGCATTAGCTTATTTTAATGCACGTTAAAGCATCATAAAATAAAGTGCACTGTCACTAATGCACATGTGGCAAGGCCCCGTTAGTGCCTGTCACTTTAAGGGTTAGGCCAGGGAGATGGCAGGTGCCGAATGAGGGCAGCCATTTAATGCTCAGCTCTCTGTGTTGAGAAGGGCAGTTTGAGACCAGCCAGCAGGGGAAGAGCATCTCCCTGTTGAGCTCCTTGGGCCAGGAATAACATGGAGGGATATGAGCTGGGGCTGTGGGGATGGAGGAGGCCAGGCCCTAGTTCCTGGACATGACCTAAAACTTTGCCTTTCCAGGGTTGGGAGGCCTGGTAGGACTGCCAGTGGTGTGGCAGCCCCAGGAAATGCCAGGACTGTGAACCTCCCTGATGAAAGCTGGGTAGGGGGTGCCTGATAACCTTCAGTCCCCGCACAGTCCTGGCTGGGGAAAGCCCAGACCTGGGAGATCTTTGAGAGGCCTGAGGCTCACTTGATCCAGTGGAATTGTGAGGGAGAGAAGGCAAGCTGCTTAGACCTGACTGGATGGACCCTCAACTGGTCTATGGTGGGGCCAGGACCCAAAGTGGGGTCAAAAGGGCCAGGGGCCCACTGCAAGGGATGCCCAAAGCAGGAGGCTCGGGATTCTGACTGGCCTGAGGGTGGGGCCAGGGCTTAAAGGGGAGCCATAGGTCCCAGAGAGGGGGCCACAGCTTGAGAGGGAGAAGGGCTACAGGTGAGCTTAGTTGCCTGGTATGCCATCTGCGAGTCATGGGGCACAGTGTAGGGGAAGGTTCAGCACTGTGGATATCACACCTAGTCATAGGGGTCTTAAATGGGCAGCCTCCTGACTGAGTAAAATCATAATCATTTTTCCATCGAGGCATGGCAGGAAAGAGAGGCAGGTGGTTAGCCCAGAAACAGGTGGGCAGGATGACATCTAACAAGCCCTAGAAAGGCCCCCTGTTACAATGCATTAAAATAGGCTAAAGATGTTAAAGTGTCACTAAAAACCATGCTCTTTAGTTAATGCACATTAAGATACGTTAATGCTAGGGCTGTCAAATGATTTAAAAAAATTATTATGATTGCACAATTAAAAAAAATTATTTACAATAAATCACAATTTAAATCACACGATTAAAAACTCAAAATTATGCACAGAAAAACTCAAAATTATGCAGGTACTTTGTACGATTGGGGGTGGGGTTGTTTGTGTGTCAGGGGGAATTTGTGAAGGTGTGGGGTGCTGTGGGTGTGCGTGTGGGGTTTGGAGTGTGTGGGGTTTAGAGCAGGGATTTCCCACAGGGGGTCTGAAGCCCAGGAAGGAGGGACCCCAGCACACCCTGGCACCATGCCCAATCTGAGTGGGGTCTCTGTGGAGCTGCCCCAGGCATGCGGTGAGCCCCCTGCCTCAGCATGGCCCCAGCAGCGGTGGGCTCACCCCACCCTTGCCCCAGCAGCAGTGGCCATGGGCAGCCTGGTCTGGGGGAAGCTGCTCTGGCCCTGGCCCCAGCTGGAACTTCCCTGCTTATTTGCTCATCACCTCCCAGGTGGTCCTGACCCACCACGGGGCCCAAGGATGCCAGGCAACTGCACCGTGGCCCAGTGCCACCTTCCTCGAATCCCTGATACTGCCAGTCCAGCTTCTCAGGACCCTTGATAGGGGTTGTGAGTGGGTTTGTCCCTCCCCCTTTCTGCTGCAGCCACCTGGAGCCCGCATCCCACCGAGACCTGTACAGAACCACCATGGTGGGGCTGCCTGCAATTCTTGGCCCCCATGGCTTGGGCTCAGTGTTGGGACTACCTGGGAGCTCTGGCATGAGCTGCCTCTGGGTCTGTGGGTGCCTGGAAGCACATCTGTGGGTGTGGGGGCACATCCCTGGTCCAGGCCCCTGGGGAGTGGTGGTGACAGTGGCCCCATGTCCTGTGCCCCTGCAAAGGCAGCTGCTGCTGGTGGGCAGGGGCAAGATTCCTGTGGAGTCACCTCCTACAGCCCCCAGTTTGTGTCCCACCACATGCCTAGCCCTAGCCCAGTGCTGCAGCTGCAGCACTGGGCAAAGCTGCAGCTCCCCTTTCCATACCACCTCAGCCCCATTGGGAGCCCCACAGAGCTGCT
>NW_005842140.1:1174734-1178918 GCF_000455745.1 Alligator sinensis
AGTGGAAGAAAGGAAGAAAGCAGTGGCTCTGCTGAGCTTGGTGGTGGTGCTGGGTGTGGCTCAGTATTTGGTGGTGCGGGGCTGGGGCTGGGTATTCAGTGTGGCACAGGCCAGGGACTGTGGATCCAAGGGAATCCTGCCCTTGCCTGCCAGCAGCGGCTGCCTCTGCTGAGGTGTAAGGCATGGGGCCGCTATCACCACCACTCCCTGGGGGCCTGGACTGGAGATGTGTGGGAACCCGCAGGCCTAGAGGTGGCTTATGCAGGAGCTCCCAGGCAGTCCTGACCTGCTCCAAGCCCAAACCATGAGGCCTGAGAGTGCCAGGCAGCCCAACTATGGCTCAGCACTGCCTTCCCTGAACCTCCGGCACTGTTGGCCCAGCTGCTTGGTGTTGTGGGTGCGTCCCCCTTCCCACCCCACCTTTCTGCTGCAGCTACCCAAAGCCTGTGCCCAGGCTGCCCTGCGGCTCCTCTGCACTGCTACCACTGCCCCGATGGGTGGCTTGGAGGCAGTGGTGACAGTAGTGGGGCAAAGCAGCCCAGGCTCAGGCTCCAAAACCACGTGCATGATTAGCATGTTAAAAAAAATGTATGCATTAATTGGTTCTTGCTTTAATCAGGCACGTTGACCATGATTAGCTGAGAGCCCTAGTTAATGCACTTTTTCCTAGTACCTGACAATGGAGGGTGCCTGTACACAAGCCAACATGCTGTAATTACAGCACACCAGAGCAGACTCAATTAATCGAGTCTGTTGGAGTGTGGTAATCAAGTCTGCTGGTGTGTGTTCCAGCCAGCCTCCGCATTTTTGTGTATCAGCATCTCCACACTTCAAAATGGCAACAGGGGTGCTTTAAATAAAGCTCATTTGATGTTTTAATTAGAGTGGCTCTCAGAGTGGCTCTAATGAAAGCACCCTGCCCCCCCTCAAAAAACATGTAAAAATGCCCAGAGGTACTACAGTTAATCCACATTAACTAAACCATGTTAATGCATGTGTAGCTGCACCCTCTCTCTCAGACCAACACTTCTTCTGACACCTACAGTACACTGGAAGAGAAAAACTGAACCAGTGGGACAGGCTCCTGAGTGTTGAAGACAGATTTTTCACAAGAGTTTGACTTAGACTGTAGAACCTTTCCATACTGGAGATGGGAATAACCCCAGACTTTATCATTTTCAGAACTAAATGAAAAAATCAGTTCTTTGCCTTAAGCTTTGCCTATACTACAAGCTGCCGGGTTTAAGTAAAGAAGCTTTTAAACACATTTAAACTGATGCAAACCATTTAAATCACTGTAAATTGCTTATTTAAGTTTATTTGATAAGGAATGTATTCAAGCTCAGTTTATGCAAATCACTTTTTAATTGATTTGAGTACCTATACAGGGGTTTGAAAAAGGATTTTGACTAAATAATGTAACTTGTAAGACAGATTTATCCTAAGGGGTGTGTGTGTGTGTGTGTATGTGTGTGTGTTTGTAGGAGACAAAGACCAGCAATATATAAACAAGCAAAAGCTCAAAAAAATAATTAAGCTGACTGCTCCAGCCTGAGAACAGAGAGAGAGGTAGACTGTTATTTTTATTTTTAAAGACTTAAGGTGCTTTCAGATAGTTTGTTGATCTATGCCTGGTATGTCACTAGGTAGATAGTGTAGCTATAGATAGATGACACTTGCAATCAGAAAGAAAAGGGGGAGGGTAAGACTAGGAGTTGCCTATTTATACACATCTGAAAAGGAGACTTCTTGACAGAGTTTAGAGAAACTTCCTATCAGAAGGACATAATGTTCTTTGATATTTTTTATGATGGAGAGTTAAGTTCAGTCCATCAAATTCCTGAATCACTCTTTAAACATTAAATAGATAACAACCTCCAAGCTTTGCTTCCATGCACAGAGGTAGCTGGTCTGATGTCAAGAGGACTGGTGTGAGAATGTGTAAGAGAAGACTTTGGCCATATTGTGTGTGATATCATAGGATTTCAGATGAAAATATTTATTTCAGTATACAATTGTAAACACTATGCAAATAAGAGTTTTTGTTTTAATTTCAATTTTATACTGAAATGAACAAAGTTTTATTGGATTTCAGGATTTAGCCCATAATTATTATAAACATTTCTAAGCTATCATTACAGAACCTAGATGTCATGATGCAGATATGGTGTTTCATATAAATCATCATTATTTTAAGTATTAGAATTTTCACCTCTTTCCTAGCATAAGAAACCTTAGCAACAGACCTCAAGAAAATTGCCCTTTTCATCAAGGTATAATTTAAATATTTGAATCTGCTAAAATTTCAAATGATATAAATTACCACCTGTCTTACTCATAAAAAAGGAAGGAAGAAAGAAACAGAGTGATTATTCAATCTCCACATTGCTGCAGTCTTAGCATGTTTGGAAAGACAGAGTTTAACTGAGGAAGAGAATTTAATACCCTAAAAATAGGTCCATAAATATTTGGAAAGGGTTTCTATACCATCAGTATTTTCAAGCACATTTGATTTTTTTTTTTTTTTTGGCCAGGTAGGTATGTAGAGAAATAAGCCTGTTCAGGGTAAGTTCTGAAATTTTAGTTGCAAAGAAACTATGACCAGTCAGTGTGGCTAGATAGCAGCAGAAAACCGTTTCTTATTTTAGCTCAATAGCTCAGGAGCTAGGGCACTTCCACAGAGAACACAAGACCTATGTTCTAAATCAGCGGTTCTCAAGCTTTTGTGTACCAGGACCCATTTGTAATCATCAATTACCAGTCCTAAGCCCATGCCCCTCACTCCTGACCCACTGCCCTCCTGGCTCCAGGCCCCAGTCCCCAATGTGCGGGGCAGGCAGGGTGTGTGTGTGGCATGGGGAGCCCCAAGCAGCCCCTTGCAGGCTGCAACTCTGCCAGACTGCAAGGAAAAAGCCACAGTTTCCCAAGTTTTTCTCTTTTAAAGGAGAATCTATTTTAAAAGTTTGTTGTTCCATTTTTAAAGTTTGTTCACAACCCTTTCATACGTTCTTGTGACCCACTTTTGGGTCGTGGCTCACAGGTTGAGAAACACGGTTTTAATTCACCCCCTGCACACATACATACCTCATTAATCAAAGAAGTTGGGTATTGAACTTGTATTTTCTAGTGAAATCCTCTAGTCATCAGGTTAAGCAGTATCCAGGCCCTTTACCAGGCCAGCTCTTGAAGCTGGTCCCTGGGCAGTGAAGAAAGGCTGATATGTGGAGAAGCTTGAGAGAGTCCAGAGAGCCAAAAACAGGGATGTCATCCTCCCACTTTATCAGCCTTAGTGAGGCAGCAGCTGGAGTACTGCATTCAGTTTTGGGCCCCCCACTTCAGGAGGGATGTGGATAAGCTTTATAGAGTCCAAAGGAGAGCCACCTATATGATCAAAGGCCAAGAGTACAAGCCTTTTGAGGAGAGGCTGAGGGACACGGGACTCTTCAGCCTGGCAAAGAGAAGGCTCAGAGGGGACTTGGTGGCTGCCTATAAGTATATAAAGGGGGTGCACCAGGATCTGGGAGAACACTTGTTCACTAGGGCTCCCCAAGGGATAACAAGGTCTAATGACCACAAGCTTCTAGAAGGCTGATTCAGACTCAATATAAGGAAAAACGTCTTTACAGTCTGAGTGTCCAAGGTCTGGAACAGACTCCCCACAAGGAGGTGGTGCAAGCACCTACTCTAGACTCATTCAAAAGGTGTTTGGATGTTTATGTCTTGCGTGCGGGTCTAATTTGATGCTGCCACACTCCCTGCCTCTGGCGGGGGCAGGGGGGTGGGGGGGGAATCATTGATCTTATGAAGTCTCTTCCAGCCCCTAACGTCTATGAAATCTATGAATTTCATAGACTTTAGACTATAGACTGGTCACCTGCATCCTGGGCATGTGTCCTAGTCACTAAAATATTAAACTAAAAGATGGGAAGCCTTCTTCCACAGCAATAGATTCCCAAGCTGTGGGCAGTTATGCTACTGTCTACATGACAGTAAAGACCATAAAGGGTGCATCTACACATGCATTTATGATGGCTTAAATTTACTGTGCAGTAACAGTAAGTGGGAATAGGCAGGCATATACATATGCAGGTGACATGGGACTAGAATTAGTCCCAGGTCAGAGCAGCCTGCCATGTGTCTCTGTGGCCACTGGGGGGGGGGGGGGGGGGGGGGCCCAGGCCCCA
>NW_005842140.1:1178931-1189635 GCF_000455745.1 Alligator sinensis
GCCAGGCTGAGGTCAGAGGCAGTTGCCAGCATTTGGTGGCCATCTTAAAAGCACACCTTTATCCTCTGATCCCTGCCCAGCACTTCCCCTGCCAGAGGCAGCACACAGCAGCTCCCTTTCTACCCACTCTATACCCCTGTGCCATGGCTGCCTGTGCCCCTGCCAGCGGTGCCCAGCACCCCACTGCTCCAGCCCAGCCCCTCCCAGCAATGACAAGCATTCTGCACTACTGTTGGCCCTGGTGCTGCCCCTGTTGGCCCCACCAGCCCCTCCCCACCCATCCAGGTTGCAGGACCCAGGTACCAGCTGTGGACAGCTGTGGCTGATCCCCTCCTCCTGCACTCTCTGCTCTAGCTCACCTGCCAACACACCCCTAACCCTCTGCCCGCTCCTAGCAACACACACACAGGACACACACACACAGGTGAAACTATAAAAACTTTATTTCCTGTACAAAACCCACTGCCATCCCTCCTCAACAAACACAATTCCCTTGCCCCTCTGCACAGTGAAATCCCCAGTCACAAACTGAATCTAGCAGTCAGTTAACTCTCGGATTCCACCCTATAGTTGATCTGTGAGGGGCTGAGGGGTGGGGCCACCCAGGGCTGAGACCCTAGAGACAGGTGGCCAGCACTCTGGCTGCTGATAGTTCCCCTGCAGGTCCGGGTGCTGCGGCGAAGCCTGGGAATGTCTGCAGGTGGCAGGCACTGCAGGACCTGCTCCAGGGTGCTGCTGGGAGCCTGCTGTGGGGCAGCAGGCAGGACTCGGGGGCCCTGATGCACCCCACTTATGTAATTGCAGGCTGTCACCAAGTCCCCCCTGAACTTTCTCTTCTCCAAACTGTAAAGTCCCAAAGCCCTCAGCCTCTCCTCATACAACCTTCCCTTGGATCATATGAGTGGCTCTCCTTTGGACTCTCTTAAGCTTCTCCACATCCTTGCTGAAGTGGGGGGCCCAATACTGGACATAATACTGCAGCTGCAGTCTCACCGGGGCTGAGTAAAGTGGGAGGATGACTTCCTTGGTTTTGCTTAAGATGCATCAGTGGATGGACGCCAGAGTTTGGTTTGCTTTGCCAGCCACAGCATCGCATTGGTGGCTGATGTTCATCTTGTGGTCAATAAAGACCCCCAAATCCCTTTCAGACATGGTGCTAGTAAGCTCAGCTGGGGCCAGAGGTCCACTTCCATGTCAAGGGCATGGTTCTGGAGGCCCCACTGAACCAATGACTGTGGCCACCCACTGGTCCACAGGTCCTTGGCCTTCACGTGGCATTCGTGTACTGACTGGGAGTGGCTCTGTGCATACATCCCAGTCACTAGGGCCTCATAAATGTGGATGTTTGAGCACCCACCCTGGGTGAACTGCCTCAAGACATCCTCTTCTCCCCACAGCACCACAAGAATGTGCACCTCCTCCGAGGTGCAGTTTCTGCCCCTGGAGCTTCAGATGGGTGCACGCATGTGGATGAGGTCGGGGCTGGACATGGGGGAGAAGGAGGACACCATGCCCTGTGCCAGCAGATTGGGTTCCTGCATGACTTGCCCTGTGATACCAGTCCTGGAGGGCTGGGAGCTGGGAGCACCACCCCTGGCATGGCTCGAGAGTGGCATCCATGTGGCCAAGGTGCTCCACAGTGATCCTGCAAAGAGACAGTGGTGGGGTGTGAGCAGCAATGGGGAGCAGGTGCTGGCCCTGGTGGCACATCCAGCAGGGCTAGCAGCCTGGGGGGATTGCAGGAGTGGGTAATGGACTGCCTAAATGGGTCATCAAAGGGATGAGCAAAGGACTTACTTGTGGTCAGAAAGCAGCTCAGGGGGGAGACAGTGGGCTGTCCTCCTGCAATCCCCTGGGGCTGGCCTCTGGCTGGCCTCCTAGTCACAGGGCAGACTCAGCAGGGAGGCCCCTGGGTTACTGCACAATAAGGCATCTACATGTGCGTTACTGTGCAGTAACTAATCGGGCATAAATTTCATACCTACATGATGTAGGCATCAAATTTATGCCCAAATCAGTGTAAGTCACCATACTTAATGTGTAGTACGGGCGTGCACGTGTAGATGCGTGCCTGTACTGCATAATAATTTAGGTTACTGCACAGTAAATGTGCACATGTAGACATGTCTAAAGTGAATTAGGATGTAGCCCTCAAAACTAACTCCCACTGATCCTCTTCCTCTCCGTAATGGGTTTAGAGGATAAGAGGAGGGGCCCTATCACCCAGTGCTGAATCCAGTTAGATACCTGGAACATGAAAGGTGATGGGCTGATAGCACTCTGCCAGATTGTTAAAGTTACTGCTGACCACTTAAGCCCATTCCTTTGGCTTTTTTTCATAAGTCTGAAAATGATGACAGCATTTCCCCCTTGTAAGATACATGTACTCTGTGCTTAGGAAGCCAAATGGAAATGCACTGAGTTGTTGGTATTGCAATGAGGCTGTATGATTTGGAGTTGTTCCTTCCTTGTTCTATGCCATGAGAGAATATGCTTGAATAGGATAAATTAAACAACCATCAGGGTACAAAGGGTACCTTCCACTTGTTTCTGTCAAAAAATAACACTGTAACAGCTATTTCTTTTAGTGAAATACATTTTATAGCTATTATGAAGTACCTTTCAAATGCAGTCCTTTGACAATAATAGAGAGAGATCAGACCTTCAAGGCTCTCTTAACTAGAAATGGGAAGGATACTCTTCTAAGGAAAGAACTAGAAAATTAATTGGAAGGCAACATTCTGTGTCACAGATTATTGACTATGAGAGAAGAAAAGCTTGTTGCATAGACAAAAGGAATTGTATGAAGCATGATAGTTCTGAGGCCAGCAAATAAAATGATAGGAGACAAATATAACCTAAGAAATCTGAGTCTAATTATAAAATTGCAAGGCCTCTCTATAGAAAAAGAGTAAAACTAAGTGTTTTACATTTTAAACCACTTTGCAAACATTAGTAAATTATTCCTTAATTTTCCTTTTAAACTTCATAAATATAGCTCCTGTTTTTTAGATGGTAACATTTTGATAGTGAAGTGAAAGCACTTGTACAAGATGAGTTGTTCACCCCAAATAATAAGAATCCCCAAATAAGAATCCCCAAATAAAAATAAATATTAAAGAGGTTAAAAAAGGAATGACTTCTCATTGCCTGAATTGAGAGAAAGGCAACACTAGAAAGAAAGCAGTGTAATATATTGCAGATATAAAATGCCCAGCTAGAGGATCTTGGTGTGATGATTATTAAAATGTTTGTATACAGCTGTAGTGTTTAAAAACTTTTTTAGTCCATTAGACACCAATGCCATGGAAAGGGACCAAAAAATCCAACATATTGCATTGGAAAAAGAATGTGTAAGATGGAAAGCATCAAGTACACAGAAATAATATTGTAGAAATAAACTGATGAAAAATGTATGATTAGACTTAGTTTAGTGATTTATCATATATTCTCCATAATAAGGATATAATATTAAAGAAATTACAGCATTTGGATTTTTTTTACTTATATGAATAAATGTATGAAAAACATTGTGAGGAAATTGAATGAAAGTATTCTGTATTATGAAGATGAAGCAGGAACATATTCAATTGCTGATGAGAAGGGGTCAGCTACCAGGGGTCATGTTCTGTAGAGCAGTTAATTAATAGTGAATAAGAAGTTCATGTATAGTTAATGGAAAATCTATTTAAATCTATTAAATAACATATGTAAATCAACTTGTACACATTAGTTGAATAAATTACTGACCTTATTAAGGGCCAAATTGTGCACAAAGCTGAAGGAAGGAACAGAATATTGTTACTCTGCTTCTGGAACAGACTTTGATTTCAATATTAAGTACCAGACTACTTCACCTCATATAATAGGCAAAATCATGCTAAGATACTTAAATCCCTTCCATGCCTCCTCTTTTGCCTTACACAACTAAGGTTGTCAGTACTGTGCATACTCTCAATACTGCCCAGAAAGCTGCTAACTCCATTTACAGTCCATTGCGATTCAGCTTTGCTGTAGATACACTGCTGTGCTTGCCCCCAAATTGTAGATGAATCATAGAAAATTAACACTAAAAGGACCCTCAAGTGGTCATTTACCCCTGCTCGAGGCAGGATCAGCCTCACTGAAACCCTCCTAGACAAGTGTTTGTCTAACTTATTTTTAAAAGCTGAGGGAATGGCCCTCGTGCACAAATTACACCCAGATGGTGCAAAGCCACCAGTGACTGTGTCCTCACCCATCTACCCAGCGTCTTGCCCCTTGGGAAGCTGCTGGGCAGTTGATGGGGTAGCACAGGCCTCTGGGGGCCTGGGAGCTGGTAGGGAGGGTGACCCCACACTGCTACTGTAGGATGATCCAACTGTGGGGGGGTAGGATCCAAATGGGGAGGGCAGGTTTGGGGGGGGGGCAGGGCAGCAGGGGGTATCAAAGTAGTGTGTGTGTTTGGGGTGGGGGGAGATTTGGGTGGCAGGGAGCAACTGAGAGACAATCTAAACAGCACAGGAGGGCAGGCAGTCCTTGCCCTCCTCCCCCAACACCCTCTTCTTGCCCCCTGGGCTATACTGCAGCTAAAGAGCCACTGAGCAGAGCAGCATGAAGCAGACTTAGCAACTTAGGCCCACCCCTGCTTCCTAGCCCTTTAGAGGTGGGTCAAAGGTGTGATGTACACACTAGAGAGCTGTGCACATTACATCTTAATATGCAACTGCTCACAGCACATGCTAACTAACACTGACTAACATTCCTTAAAGTTAGCATGTGCTAATTGTAATGTGTAAGTACACCCTTATCAGCAACAGCATAACTAGGGGTGGGCAAGTCGGGCACCAGACGTTGGGGCTGATTTGGTGGGGACATCCACCAGGAGCAGTAGTGGCCCATACGGTAAGATTCACTACTATTCCACACTCTTACTCTTCCCTGCTTCTGGCCAGCTATACTTAGTAACACCTCTCTACATGGCAGGTTTCTTGCTACCTCCATGGCCATTTTTGGTTACACCTTGAATGCATTAGCCTTCACTGGTGGTGCCTAAGCTCTGTCAGAAACTTAGTTTTCAACACTAAAGCATCCTTAGTATTTGAATATGTGTGTTTTTCATAGAAGCACCTATGATAAGTCTTTGCAAGGCTGAATAGTTTGGTCCTTAGCTCATGGTTAAACCCAACTGGAATCTAGCCACTAAGTTTTCTTCCTCCTACCTCTTTGAATTGCTAAATCTGTTAAGCATGCTCTGAAAACACTCTTTTGCATGTTTACTAGTGTCTGTGATGCCAACCCTATACAACTGCGGCTGTGATGCCATCCCTACACACCTTCTTATATATAACTGTTTAGTAACTAGAGCACTTGCCAAGGATGAGCAAACCCAGGTTTTCCACAAGAGTGCCTTTACTATCAGCATTCTCTTCTCTTTTCACTGAAAATAGATGGAGCTAGATGGCAATAGAGCACTCACACATGCACATGGCCACCAGGCAGCTTGGAGAGCAGCTTCTGAAGGTAAGTCTGGTGGGGGGAGGAGGGGGGATTGAGGCCCCTATATGGACGGAGTTGGGCAGGGCTATGGCTGGGGCTGCTGCCCAGCTGGGGTCATGCATAGGGCTTGGGGCCTGCGGCCAGAATACATAGTCGCAGGGCCCTGGTGCAGTGTGGGATGCAGCCATGGACAGCTCATCTTGGGGGTGGGGCTGGGTCCCCACTGCTGTATGTACTCCTGGGGGGGGGGCAGGAGGGGTTCATGCCCCCTAGATTTGTGCATGGGGCAGAGGCGGGCTCTCTGCTGCAGGCTTGGGCTCTCTGTCCTGCTGCCTTCCCCCCAGGGCCTCCAACAGCCCAGCATGTGGAACCCAGCACTGCAGGGTACAGTGGGACTGGGAGGGGAAGCTCAATGCCACTGTTGGGAGCTCTGCACCACCATGGCAAAGTGCCCCCTGCCCACCAGACAGCAGCAAGGGGTACAACTCCATGCCACCACTCCCACTGCTGTTGGGTGGGTAGTTCTTCTGTTCTCTGCACTGGCCAGCACAAGTGTCCTGCTGCATTCACAGAGGGCTACAGCAACACTATCATGAAAGGTTAATGTAGCAACCACCCTGCCCTTCTGCTCCTGATGTCATTGTGCCTATCTTCAGCACAATACTTTTAGGGAGTCCAAATCAGTCTGTCACTACACCTCTGAAACTTAGCTGAGTCCAAGTTCATAATGTTCATAATCCTTATATTAGGATTCTCCACTAATGGACTGACAAATAAACACCGAAGAGACATTTAGTAGTTCAGATGTTATTTTCCCTTTATCCAGCAGAATCTCTATCTATGCCCTCTTATTAACTTTAAAGAACATTTAAAACGATGAAGAGGACTGTTAACTAATCTAAGTAAATGTTTCACCCCCTCATAGACCTCAGAGACAAAAGTGACAATATGAAAGGAAAGAAATTAGAATGCAAGCAACTCTGGATAACATGTTATCACCCAAAGACAATCAAACACAAAGTCAGTGATAGGAAAAGTTCTGCTGAGGCACAAGTTAAAAAAGCCACACTAAGTGCAGTTAAAAATAAAGGTGATCCTATGGAGCAAGGATGAAGCTAAGCTGAATCAGGCAGATTGGAGATTTGAAGGTAAGTAAATGTTCTAAACACTGGGGTAGTGGATCAAGGGCCACATCTCCTCGTGTGGTGTTATGCATGATTTGAGCATGCCTATTAGATCAGGTTGGGCAGGTAAGATGGTTGGGATAACATGCCTGGTTTGTGAATCCTCCTGGGCCTTGGATATGAAATAAGCATCAAAGTGCTCAGCATTGTCAAGCTGTACGCATTTTTGTGAATGCCCAATGGCAGAAATTTAGGCATCAGGGGGCCTTTAGTAGCAGAATGGAGGTACCTAGAAAATGTAGGTAGGGGTATGACACGGATGGATCTGGAGGGGGTGCAGTAACATGATCACATCCCCCACTCTGGCTGTGCCACATGTGAACTCTTGACACAAGGTCTTCCCAGAGCTCCTGCTTTTGTCTGTCTCCAGAGGCCTGGGGACAAATGCTGCCACTGCTGCTCATCCCTGCTTCTCCCTTGCTGCTGCTGAATTTAGTGGAGAAGCGAAGGGTGAAAAGCAGCAGCATTCATACCCTGAGCTTCCGAGATGTGTGAAAGCAGGGGCTCTTGCCACACCCTGCCCTGATTAACTTGTGAGATAAGAGTTCGCTGCTCATGCAGTACTTGACCAGGAGCCCATGCTGCCAAAGGCAGTGAACTCAGACTTCAAGGCACCCCTTGTTAGACTGATCCATAACTTTTGTCAGTTTAGTGGCACCCTACTTCAAAAACTAATTTATTATAGTGCTTACCAGTGGGGGTTGGGGAGCATCCAGGGGTGGGTGGGTAGGAGGGTGGGCTGAGCCTGCACTTATCTCCTCACAATTCCCTTATATCCTTATATATCAAGGCATCCTTCAAAGGATCCAACAGCATCCCAGGGTGCCACAGGACCCCTGCTGAGAATCACTGATCTAAACAGTAGCTTTCCATGGTTAAAGTGACATTTTGGCTTCCGAGTCCTCCTTTTGAATCTAGGCCCCAAGTGCCAGGAGTAAGACTTGAATGAACAGATATTTAATAGATTTCATAGACATTAGGGGCTGGAAGGGATCTTGCGAGATCAAGTCCAGCCCCCCTGCCATAGGCAGTAAGATTGTGGGGGTCAAATGATCCTAGCAAGATAAACATCCAAATGACTTTTGAATAACCCCAGAGTAGGTGCTTGCACCACCTCCAAGGGGAGTCTGTTCCAGACCCTGGACACATGGACTGTAAAGAAGTTTTTTCTTATGTCCAGTCTAAATCGGCTTTCCAGAGCTTTGTGGCTGTTAGACCTTGTTATCCCTTAGGGAGCCCTGGTGAACTGTTCTCCCAGGTCCTGATGCACCCCACTTATATACTTGTAGGCTGCCATGAAGTCTCCCCTGAGCTTTCTCTTCTTGAGGCTGAAGAGTCCTATGTCCCTCAGCCTCCCCTCGTAAGGCTTGCCCTCTTGGCCTTTGGTCATGTGGGTGGCTCTCCTTTGAACTCTTGCAAGCTTATCCATGTTCCTCCTGAAGGGGAGGTGGGGGGTGTGCAAAACTGGACGCAGTACTCCAGCTGCAGCCTCACCAATGCCGAGTAAAGTGGGAGGATAACATCCCTGGTTTTGCTTGAGATGCATTGTTGGATGCATGCTAGAGTTTGGTTTGCTTTGCCAGCCATGGCACATGTTCATCCACATTTTTGATTGTGGTCAATCAAGACCCCCAAGTCTCTTTTGGTCATGGTGCTAGCGACCGTAGCACTGCCAAGCCTATACGTATGCTGCTGGTTCTTCCTCCCAAGGTGGAGCACCCTGCACTTCTCTACTTTGAAGGTCATCAGGTTTTGTTCCACCCACCTTGCGAGTGTGACTAGGTCAGCCTGTATCCCCAGCCTGTCTTCCAATGTGACTGCTCTCCCCCATAGCTTAGTGTCATCCACAAACTTTGCTAGTTCACATCTGATGCCCAAATCCAGATCATTAATGAAGATGTTGATTATTCTCTCACATTTTCTCTCATTGACTCTTGCCTTGAGCCTTGAGCCATCCTTACTAGCAAACTTTTGAGGGCAGAATTGTGCCTTTCAGGCAGCTTTTTCCAGGTTTTTGAAACCTGAGACAACCCACTCTCCCACCAACCACCCTAAATTGTGTTATTAAAAAAACACTGTATGAATAATGCCAGAATATACTTTAAGTAACAGCCATGCTAACACTTTTTAGTGACTTGTATGCTTTAAAGAGCTTAGGAAAAAATCTTTAAATCAATGTTCCATAAAGCACCAGTTCAAAGTTCCCTTGGCTCTTTGTTGAGGGTGCGTGTATTTTGGGGGTTTGTACTCAGAAATGCTCTTGCTGTGTGTTTATGTATGCACTTGGAAACCTGAGTAGGAGTACCAGATCTGTTCTGTGACTCCTGTTACTAGGGAAACCACTTCCTTTGTCTGCTTTACTCAGAACGGTTGTTTTATGTAGAGTCTGACTTTAAGTGATGCAACCCATATTGTGACATCTGGGAAATAAAAGCAATGGTAAGCCGTTATAAAAACACCTGTTTTACATCATGAATAATATTGTGTGTGTGTGTGTATACACACACACACACACACACACACACACACACATAAATGAACAGTCACATACTAATGTACAAAAATTGTCATTTAGGTAGCCATGGAATTGGCATTCATTTGTGGAAAAGGAATTCAATAAGGAACTATAGGAATTCTTTTCTTTTCTTTTCTTTTCTTTTCTTTTCTAGCAACACTCTTCTTCCCCAATAACAAAAAAATGACTTCGGTCCTAAGCTTATGTTCCTTACCATTTTCATATCCATTCTTATATTCCTTCAGGATTTGACTGTGTGGCTCTTGATTTGTGTCCCTTGTGTATACTAAATGAAAAATGCACATATTCCTTCTTATACATTATATAACCACAGTGGGGGAAATCTGTGGTAGTAAAAAGTAAAATCCTACAGATTACAATATGCTTTATGAATACACAAAAAATAATGTGCCGTATGTCAGCATTAGAATACATGCTACCTATCTAAATATAAGTAATAATATATAACTGAACTACAAAGTAATAATAAATGATAACATTGAAATACACTTAACTACAAAGTAAAAGGGAGTAAGTTGCATAGTAGGGAGTCACTCGGATAGGCAGTGCTTGCTTCGTCTGTTTGTTTTAGATACATTATGACCTTTACCTGCCGTTGTTAACTGGCAATGAGAATGCCTTTCTGTGTCAATTATATATTTTCGATGCCACCAGTCTCACTTGTAGCTTTCATTACAACCTTTTTATTTTTCATTTTTATTCTCTGTGAGGAACATAATCGCAGTTTTAGTTTCACTGAGATTTGTTTTTGAATGAGCTCCATATGGTCAATTTTATATGCACACACATTATACCCAAATGCAAGTTTGTGTGTGTACAGAGATGTTGTCCATGACTTTATTCTATTTCTTTTGCTGTCTGACCCTCTCCTGATTCTATAATCACTCTGCTTTGTGATTCATTCTTATATTCCAAATCCCCTGCCTGGATTTAAACAACCTCAGCCTGTTGGAGAAATACTTCCCCCATTTCCTTCAAATTGTGAAATTTTCCTTAAAAATTGCATCTGCCTGAAGCCCTAAGCAGAAAACATTCAGCACCAGCTCTGCGAGAGTATGTTATACAGAAAATCTACTTAGTTTTGTAAGGATAAAATTATTTCCACTGAAGCTACTGGGGGCTTTTCTGTTGATTTCCATGGGGCCAGGATTTCACCTAAAGTCTTTTATCTCTCAGTTATTACTGAGCTAGAAATAGGAAATCAATGGAAAAAATCCTCGTAAGTTCACTGAGGCCACATGTCATGTGGGAATATTATGTCACTAGAAATGATGCAATTCCTGGCATTGCAATGGGGCACATTATGTTCTTTTTAGCCCTAAATGTGCTGGAGATGATGAACTTTAAAACTGTATTGGTAGGGGTAGGGGAGTGGTTTAGGGCCATTCATACACATTGTGCCTTACCCAGTGGTACTCATGGGGTTTGGTTCTCCTGTCACTTGCACTGAATGGAATTTCAAATAGAGTTATACCAGTATAACTCAGAAGAATCAGAACTGAATGT
>NW_005842140.1:1189653-1193215 GCF_000455745.1 Alligator sinensis
AGGGAAACCAAAACTGGTTTAGAAATTTGCTTATAATTTCTTCAGCAATGTTTCTGTAACGTTCACATAGGACACTCAATGGTATGATGTAATAGGTGTATCACTCTGAATTCATCTATTCATATACTTGGTGTGAATTTTTTTTTTTTGTGGTGAATATATTTTTAATTGAAACTGCAGCTTTGTCTTTCAGTGTTTTCACAGCTAGACAAATATTAAAGCACACACTTCTGACATTCATGAGTCTGCTTTCTCCTTATAGATACTTGTGAAGGTCCATTCATAAAATCTTAGGGAAAAATTAAACCATCAAGTATCCTGAGCAATTCCCTCTGAATGAAATGTCCTTTTAATTTGCAAAACTGCTTTTATCCCAAAATCTGTGTGAGATATTGTAGGAACTACATTGCATGTTAAGGAAATGTAATATTGTACTACATGATGGCATGTTTGAATAGATTTTTCTAAATGGATCAAACTTTCAGAAATCCAGGATTTAAGCAGAGAGAAAGGGTGTCTGTTGTCAGGGTGGAAGGTACTAAGCCGTAGACAAAGGAGAGGCAGTAGATGCTAGCAAGAGAATTGATTATGCCAACTACTTGGTTTCTGTACATCTAAGCATGGACTAAAGGAAAACAAGACATGTAGAAGGTTTTGTGGCTTTGCAACAATAAGATAGGCCTATATGGAAGTTTGGGCTAGATTTAATCAATTTCTGGAACTCAGAAGAAGATGATATAATGAGAAATCTAAGAGGGATAAAACAGAGCAAGAGAAAAAGATTCTTTGATAGCGTAAATTAATCTGCTGGAACAAGTTAGTCTAGAGTAGTTAGACTCTCTATCACTAGCCAAGATTTAATTATTGTGATCACATATTTCTAACTGTAACTACTGTGTGGGTCACAGTAGTTACAGTGACTCACAATATGTTGTAAATGCTGTAACACAGGGGTTGTCAAACAGAGGTACGCGTACCCCTGGGGTACTTGGACCAGTCCTAGGGGTATGCATAGGCAGGCAGGGACAGAGTGCCACTGCCTCCCAGGAGGAGAGCTGGGGTGAGGGGAGGGCAGCAGTACCCCTCCACAGGGTGGGGAAGCTTGCACGTGGCAGCAGCCACCACCACCCACCAGCCTGGTGAGCTTCCCTGCCCCGCAGAGGGGCGATGCTGCCCTCATACTGCCCCAGCCCTGCTCCTGGGAGGCGGCAGTGCTCCATCCTTGCCCGCCTATATGGCGTCCCCTCTCCCTCTATTGGCATCTGGCCAGGCACTACCCCCCCCAGCTCAGAGTCTGACTGCGTGCCACTCCCCCTTCCCCCCTGCTTGGTGTCCAGCCGCCGGGGTTACTTTGACTAAAAGAGGTTGAAAACCCCTGCTGTAGCACATAGCCATTTAATCTAGTTGGTATTTGGTATAATATGTTTATGTTTTAGTTAGCTGAATTATTGGCATAGTTAATCAAATTCCAAAACATGTTGGGTGATGTTGTGTATATAAATGCATCCATTCACAGCTGCATCTGATACCTGCAAATGTATTTCATTTGTGAAACACTGCAAGACCAATTTGTAGCCTGAATGCCAGGGTGTCAAACACAAGGACCTCTCAATGTATTTGTGTATTCTACATGGTAAACACAACTTTCATTTGAAAAAGGTATCTTTCTAGCTCTCAAGGTAGCAAAGCTAATATTTCAAATGTGAACAAAAGGTCCTTAGAGCAGAGGGGGTGGGGGGACACTATGCTGGAAGGAAAGGGGTACGGAATTCTGGCTATAAGCTTTAACCCCAGTGTGGCAGAATCTGTCCCACTGATGTATACATATTTTATCCAATTAATATTAAATACGAAATGCAAAAAAACCCCATTGGGGTGGGACCCAGAACCCAGTACTTCTATCTTTCATGGGGTGTCCCTCTCACTGAGACACATAGCCCCCCGGCTTGTTTTCCTCTTCCTGGCCTGTCACACTTTTTCATTCTGGCATCTCAGTGAATTTGCTTTAAGAGAAGGGCTGGAGAATGCTCTATCCCTGGCGGTTGAAGAACTCGGCTAGGAGATAGGGGACCCTTTTGGAGCAAAGTAGGAATGCATTCTCTGGGCAAGAATCCTAACTGTGAGGTCAAAACATAGAAGGGCCCTCCTTCCCCCTCCACATTTGGGCATAAAGACAAAATACATGGGCAATCTGACACTATCACTGGTAAAACTGAAGCTAAAACTCATGTAAATGTTAAAAAATGCACTTTTCCTAGCTTTGTAACTGCCACTTATTAGGTGTGTAAAGTGAAATCAGATTTGGTCCTGTGTTGCCATGTCTACACGAGATGCTAAACTACCCTAGCAATGGCTATGGCAACATAGTGTTGGTGGGCACAAACTATGATGCCTCAGATACATCGCTGTAGCAATGTACTCCCTCACTATGGTGCGTTGCTATAGCGACATAGTTGCTAAAAAGAACCATTCGCCACCAGCACGGCGCACTAACAGTGGCAATATAGGGGCACGTATAGATGTGCCTTGTTTCTATAAATGGAATCTTTCTTAGTTGGAGACCTCTATTGGTAACATTAAGTCCCCTCTGAGGTTTTCTGCAACCTTCAGAACACCTGGTAGGCCATTTATATTTGGTTATATTTTCCTTAAGATTTGGGGGTATTTGTTCTCTTTAATATGATTCCTGAGCCAATATTAAGCATATTTATAATTAAATGTTTTATAGATACATAATTATAAAACATTGCAAGGATGCTGATGATACGAGTTGCTCTAAACTTGTTCTTAATATCTATAAAGATACTAAATAAGCTGCTGTGGTCAGAAATGTTCTAAAACTCTTGAAATAATAATATGATCTAGATTTTTGAGACCTACCAGGATTATTTGTCCTGGTCTAGTAGTGATCTGTTTTGTGTTTTTTCTTTCTTTCTTTATCATAACCTACTTTGTCTTATCTTATCCCAGGGTTATCAACTGGTGGCCCACAGGCTAGAAGTGGCCCATGAGGGGTTAAATTCTAGCTCCTGGGATCCCATCTATTTCCCCTCCCCATTACCCTGGCTGCAACACCAGCTGGGGCTCCCAGGCTCCCCCTCCCTTCTCCAGTTTTTGATTTCTGAGCCTGTGGCCTGTAGAGCATATGATTCCCCACTGGCACAGCACATAGGGCCTGTAGCACCCAGTTGCTTAGAAGTTGGATAACTCTGTCTTAACTTCATAGATTTCATAGATGTTAGGGCTGGAAGGGACCTTGAAGAGCATCAAGTCCAACCCCCTGCCTCAGGGACAGGAAGTCAGCTGGCGTCAAAGGATCCCAGCAAGATAAGCATCCAAACACTTCTTGAATGAGTCCAGAGTAAGTAGGTGCCTGCACTGCTTCTGGAGGGAGTCTATTCCAGGTCTCAGGGGCTCAGACAGTAAAGAAATGTTTCCTTATGTTTAGCCTAAAATGGCCTTGGAGAAGTTTATGACCATTGGTCCTTGTTTTTCCTTGGGGCATTCTAGTGAACAGACATTCTCCCAGATCCTGATGTACACCCCTTATATACTTATAAGC
>NW_005842140.1:1200189-1209387 GCF_000455745.1 Alligator sinensis
AGGGAAACCAAAACTGGTTTAGAAATTTGCTTATAATTTCTTCAGCAATGTTTCTGTAACGTTCACATAGGACACTCAATGGTATGATGTAATAGGTGTATCACTCTGAATTCATCTATTCATATACTTGGTGTGAATTTTTTTTTTTTTGTGGTGAATATATTTTTAATTGAAACTGCAGCTTTGTCTTTCAGTGTTTTCACAGCTAGACAAATATTAAAGCACACACTTCTGACATTCATGAGTCTGCTTTCTCCTTATAGATACTTGTGAAGGTCCATTCATAAAATCTTAGGGAAAAATTAAACCATCAAGTATCCTGAGCAATTCCCTCTGAATGAAATGTCCTTTTAATTTGCAAAACTGCTTTTATCCCAAAATCTGTGTGAGATATTGTAGGAACTACATTGCATGTTAAGGAAATGTAATATTGTACTACATGATGGCATGTTTGAATAGATTTTTCTAAATGGATCAAACTTTCAGAAATCCAGGATTTAAGCAGAGAGAAAGGGTGTCTGTTGTCAGGGTGGAAGGTACTAAGCCGTAGACAAAGGAGAGGCAGTAGATGCTAGCAAGAGAATTGATTATGCCAACTACTTGGTTTCTGTACATCTAAGCATGGACTAAAGGAAAACAAGACATGTAGAAGGTTTTGTGGCTTTGCAACAATAAGATAGGCCTATATGGAAGTTTGGGCTAGATTTAATCAATTTCTGGAACTCAGAAGAAGATGATATAATGAGAAATCTAAGAGGGATAAAACAGAGCAAGAGAAAAAGATTCTTTGATAGCGTAAATTAATCTGCTGGAACAAGTTAGTCTAGAGTAGTTAGACTCTCTATCACTAGCCAAGATTTAATTATTGTGATCACATATTTCTAACTGTAACTACTGTGTGGGTCACAGTAGTTACAGTGACTCACAATATGTTGTAAATGCTGTAACACAGGGGTTGTCAAACAGAGGTACGCGTACCCCTGGGGTACTTGGACCAGTCCTAGGGGTATGCATAGGCAGGCAGGGACAGAGTGCCACTGCCTCCCAGGAGGAGAGCTGGGGTGAGGGGAGGGCAGCAGTACCCCTCCACAGGGTGGGGAAGCTTGCACGTGGCAGCAGCCACCACCACCCACCAGCCTGGTGAGCTTCCCTGCCCCGCAGAGGGGCGATGCTGCCCTCATACTGCCCCAGCCCTGCTCCTGGGAGGCGGCAGTGCTCCATCCTTGCCCGCCTATATGGCGTCCCCTCTCCCTCTATTGGCATCTGGCCAGGCACTACCCCCCCCAGCTCAGAGTCTGACTGCGTGCCACTCCCCCTTCCCCCCTGCTTGGTGTCCAGCCGCCGGGGTTACTTTGACTAAAAGAGGTTGAAAACCCCTGCTGTAGCACATAGCCATTTAATCTAGTTGGTATTTGGTATAATATGTTTATGTTTTAGTTAGCTGAATTATTGGCATAGTTAATCAAATTCCAAAACATGTTGGGTGATGTTGTGTATATAAATGCATCCATTCACAGCTGCATCTGATACCTGCAAATGTATTTCATTTGTGAAACACTGCAAGACCAATTTGTAGCCTGAATGCCAGGGTGTCAAACACAAGGACCTCTCAATGTATTTGTGTATTCTACATGGTAAACACAACTTTCATTTGAAAAAGGTATCTTTCTAGCTCTCAAGGTAGCAAAGCTAATATTTCAAATGTGAACAAAAGGTCTTAGAGCAGAGTGGGAGGGGGGGACACTATGCTGGAAGGAAAGGGGTACGGAATTCTGGCTATAAGCTTTAACCCCAGTGTGGCAGAATCTGTCCCACTGATGTATACATATTTTATCCAATTAATATTAAATACGAAATGCAAAAAAACCCCATTGGGGTGGGACCCAGAACCCAGTACTTCTATCTTTCATGGGGTGTCCCTCTCACTGAGACACATAGCCCCCCGGCTTGTTTTCCTCTTCCTGGCCTGTCACACTTTTTCATTCTGGCATCTCAGTGAATTTGCTTTAAGAGAAGGGCTGGAGAATGCTCTATCCCTGGCGGTTGAAGAACTCGGCTAGGAGATAGGGGACCCTTTTGGAGCAAAGTAGGAATGCATTCTCTGGGCAAGAATCCTAACTGTGAGGTCAAAACATAGAAGGGCCCTCCTTCCCCCTCCACATTTGGGCATAAAGACAAAATACATGGGCAATCTGACACTATCACTGGTAAAACTGAAGCTAAAACTCATGTAAATGTTAAAAAATGCACTTTTCCTAGCTTTGTAACTGCCACTTATTAGGTGTGTAAAGTGAAATCAGATTTGGTCCTGTGTTGCCATGTCTACACGAGATGCTAAACTACCCTAGCAATGGCTATGGCAACATAGTGTTGGTGGGCACAAACTATGATGCCTCAGATACATCGCTGTAGCAATGTACTCCCTCACTATGGTGCGTTGCTATAGCGACATAGTTGCTAAAAAGAACCATTCGCCACCAGCACGGCGCACTAACAGTGGCAATATAGGGGCACGTATAGATGTGCCTTGTTTCTATAAATGGAATCTTTCTTAGTTGGAGACCTCTATTGGTAACATTAAGTCCCCTCTGAGGTTTTCTGCAACCTTCAGAACACCTGGTAGGCCATTTATATTTGGTTATATTTTCCTTAAGATTTGGGGGTATTTGTTCTCTTTAATATGATTCCTGAGCCAATATTAAGCATATTTATAATTAAATGTTTTATAGATACATAATTATAAAACATTGCAAGGATGCTGATGATACGAGTTGCTCTAAACTTGTTCTTAATATCTATAAAGATACTAAATAAGCTGCTGTGGTCAGAAATGTTCTAAAACTCTTGAAATAATAATATGATCTAGATTTTTGAGACCTACCAGGATTATTTGTCCTGGTCTAGTAGTGATCTGTTTTGTGTTTTTTCTTTCTTTCTTTATCATAACCTACTTTGTCTTATCTTATCCCAGGGTTATCAACTGGTGGCCCACAGGCTAGAAGTGGCCCATGAGGGGTTAAATTCTAGCTCCTGGGATCCCATCTATTTCCCCTCCCCATTACCCTGGCTGCAACACCAGCTGGGGCTCCCAGGCTCCCCCTCCCTTCTCCAGTTTTTGATTTCTGAGCCTGTGGCCTGTAGAGCATATGATTCCCCACTGGCACAGCACATAGGGCCTGTAGCACCCAGTTGCTTAGAAGTTGGATAACTCTGTCTTAACTTCATAGATTTCATAGATGTTAGGGCTGGAAGGGACCTTGAAGAGCATCAAGTCCAACCCCCTGCCTCAGGGACAGGAAGTCAGCTGGCGTCAAAGGATCCCAGCAAGATAAGCATCCAAACACTTCTTGAATGAGTCCAGAGTAAGTAGGTGCCTGCACTGCTTCTGGAGGGAGTCTATTCCAGGTCTCAGGGGCTCAGACAGTAAAGAAATGTTTCCTTATGTTTAGCCTAAAATGGCCTTGGAGAAGTTTATGACCATTGGTCCTTGTTTTTCCTTGGGGCATTCTAGTGAACAGACATTCTCCCAGATCCTGATGTACACCCCTTATATACTTATAAGCAGCCACTAGGTCCCCCCTGATCCTGTGCTTTTCCAGGCTGAAGAGTCCCATGGCTCTCAGCCTTTCTTCATAAGGCCTATTCTCTTGCCCTCTGATCATGCATGTGGCTCTCCTCTGGACCCTCTCAAGCTTCTCCACATCCTTCTTGAATTGCAGATCCCAGAATTGGATGCAGTACTCCAGCTGCAGCCTCGACAAGGCTGAGTACAGCAGGAGGATGACATCCTGAGATTTACTTGAGAAGCATCTACGGATGCAAGCAAGAGTATTGTTTGCTTTGCCAGCTGCAACATTGCATTGGTGGCTCATGTTCATCTTGTGGTCAATCATGACCCCCAAGTGTCTTTCAGCCAGGGTGCTAGGAAGCATAGCACTGCCAAGCCTATAAGCATGCTGCGGGTTTTTTCTCCCGAGGTGGAGTACCTTACATTTATCAATATTGAACATCATCAGGTTTGTATCTGCCCACTTACTAAGTTTTTCCTAGTCAGCCTGGATTGCTAGCCTGTCCGCAGGTGTGGATGTTATGCCCCAAAGTTTAGTGTCATTGGTGAACTTAGCCAGTGCACTTCTGACACCAGTGTCCACATCATTGATAAAGATATTAAAAAGAACCGGTCCAAGGACAGAGCCTTGGGGGATGTCATTGGTCACGGAGCACCATGATGATTTGCTACCATCACCCACTACTCTCTGGGTCCAACCTTGGAGCCAATTACCCAGCCATTGGACTGTGGTGAAGCTGAGGCCACAGTTGGCCAATTTTTCCGTGAGGTGGTAATGGGACACCAAATCAACAGCTTTTTTAAAGTCCAGATATATGACGTCAATCTCTTCTCCCTTGTCCAGGTGATATATCACCTGGTCATAGAAGGAGATGAGATTGGTCAGGCAAGACCTTCCCACAACAAACCAGTGCTGGCTATCTCTCAGAATGTTGCCTTTGGCCAGCTTATCCAGAAGGGTCTCCTTGATAATTTTCTCCAGAATCTTACTGGGCATTGAGGTCAAGCTGATTGGCCTGTAATTCCCAGGATCTACTTTCCGTCCTTTCTTGAAGATGCATACCACATTGACCTTCTTAATATTCATGTGTTAACAGTGCAGTGTGGGTAATGCTAATCTATAGGCTGTTCTTGCATGCATTAGCACCAGTAGTAAAGCATGAAGGTTTTCAAGGTATTCTAAGGGGTACCATTAGGAACAGCATCCTGGGCAGGCTTGAAATGAAGTCGTTTTATCACTGACTTCCTGTTAATTTAAGCTATTCCTATTCCCATTTCAACTGTTCACTTAGGCTACTTCTTTGTAGGAGAACTTTTTTACTTTTCTGTAAAAAGTGCTCATGCCTCATTAGGACTTGACTTTCCACCCTAATACAGTCATAAAGCAAGTCTCCTAAGCCACATTCATATCCAAACACAGGTTCTATGAAATTAGCTCAGACCATTGTACCTGGCCTACTACTTTGGCAGCTCTTCATTAAATAATATGTATCAAATCTATCTGTTCTCCCTTGCAGATGACTCATGAGAAAACAAATGTATATTTGACTAAATCTTCCCCTTATTTATACCCCGTGCAAACAGCCTTATGTCTTTAATGTAACTTGATAGGGAACTCAGTGATGCTTTTTTCAAAAACTAGAATATATTTTATGTTGAGGGACTAAAAACAAACTATTTAGCTTATCCACAAAAAAGCTAAAGTATCAGTAACTTGATCACTGTGCAAATGTGCCTTCAGAGAGAAGAGATTTATGAGAGCAGAGGGCTCCTGAGTCTAGCAGAAAAAAGCACTACTAGAACCAATACTGAAATATAGAAAAATTAAGACTATAAATAAAGCAGAATGTTTTAATGATGATCATGAGTCCCCCAGGGTTTGGCCTATGGACTAGCGCTGTTCAATATCTTCATTAGTGACTGGGATGAGGGCGTGGAAAGTACTCTGTCCAAACTTGTGGACGACACCAAATTATGGGGCAAAGTAAACATGCTGGAGGGCAGCGAGTTGATTCAGGTTGATGTGGACAGGTTGGGAATGTGCACAGAACAGAATAGGTGCAAAGTGCTGCATCTAGGGAGAAAGAATCAATACACCTACAGGCTGAGAGGTGACTTTCTAAGCAGCACAGCATCAGAAAGGGAACTCAGAGTCATACTTGACTCCAAAATGAACATGAATCGTCAATGTGACGAGGTGATAAGCAAAGCCAACCGGAGTCTTTCATGCATTACAAGGTGCATTACGAGTAGGCTTAAAGAGGTGATATGCAGCATTGGTAAGACTGCAGCTGGAGTACTGCGTCTAGTTCTGGGCACCACAGTTCACGAGTGTGGTTAACCTTGAGAGGGTCCTGAGGTGGGTGGCTTGTATGATTATGGGCTTACAGGAAAGATTTTCATAGATTTCACAGACATTAGGGCTGGAAGGGACCTCAGAAGATCATCAAGTCCAGCCCCCTGCCAGAGTGGTAGGAAGTCAGCAGGGGTCATAGGATTCCAGCAAGATAAACAGCCAAATTTCTCTTGAAGGTGTTCAAAGAAGGTGCTTGAATCATCTCCAGCGGCAATCTACTCCAGAACTTGGGGGCTCGGACAGTAAAGAAGTTCTTCCTTATGTCGAGCCTGAAATGGTCATGGAGGAGTTTGTGACCATTTGACTGTGTCACCCCTTGGAGCACTCTGGTGGGTGAACAGATGTTCCTCCAGATCCTGGTGAGCACCCCTTATAAACTTATAGGTGGCCACCAGATCACCCCTGAGCCTGCACTTTTCCAGACTAAAGAGTCCCATAGCTCTCAGCTTCTCATCATAAGATCTGTTTTCCTGACCTCTGATCATGCTCTCCTCTGGACTCTCTCAAGCTTCTCCACATCCTTTTTGAATTGTGGAGGCCAAAACTGGACGCAGTACTCCAGCTGTGGCCTCACCAAGGCTGAGGACAACAGGAGAATGACGTCCTGGGATTTGCTTGAAAAGCATCTATGGATGCAAGCCAGAATTTTGCTTGCTTTACTAGCCACAGCATCACATTGTTCATGTTCATCTTGTGCTCAATCATGATCCCAAGTCCTTTTCATTCATATGCTAGTCAGCATAGCACTGCCAAGCCTATAAGCATGCTGCAAGTTTTTCTTCCCAAGGTGGAGAGCCTAGCATTTTTCAGTGTTAAACACCACCAGGTTCTCATCAGCCAATTTCCTGAGCCTGTCAATGTCAGCCTGGATTGCCCTCCTGTCCTCAGGTGTGGACGCTTTACCCCAAAGTTTGGTGTCATCAGCGAACTTGGCCAGTCCGTTTCTGGCACCAATGTCCACATCATTAATGAAGATGTTGAATAGTGTTGGCCCAAGGATACAGCCTTGAGGGACCCACTGGTCACAGGGCACCATGACGAATGACTTCCATTGACCACCACACTCTGGGTCCGACCACAGAGCCAATTCCCCAGCCAGCGGATCATGGTGAAGCCGAGGCTAGAGTTGGCCAGTTTTGCTGGATCATGGAATACCAGATCAAAGGCTTTATTAAAGTCAAGATATACAACACCAATCTCTTCTCCCTTGTCCAGGTGATAGGTCACTTGGTCATAAAAGGGAATAAGATTGGTCAAGCAAGACCTACCCGCAACAAACCCATGCTGGCTATCCCTTAGGATGCTATTGGCTAGTCTGTTAATAATGGCCTTGTTGATAATCTTTTCTAAGACCTTCCCCGGGATAGAGGTCAGGCTGATGGGCCTGTAGTTTGTCGGATCCACTTTTCTCCCTTTCTTGAAGATAGGCACCACTTTGGGCTTCTTCCAGTCTTTGGGCACTTCACCAGAGTGCCAGTTGTTCTCGAAGATCCATGCCAGGGGCTGGGCTATGATGCTTGCCAGCTTGTTGAGTACCCCGGGGTGTAAACTGTCAGGGCCAGATGAGTTGAAGGTGTCCAGCCTTTCAAGGTGTTCCTTCACAAGGTCAGCATTGATGGAGGGTAAGGAAGCACCCTCACCCAGGTGTTCCTATCCTGTAATGGGCAGGGGCGTCCTGTGGGACTGTTGAAAAACTGACGCAAAGTACCTATTTAGCAAGTTGGCCTTTTCCTGGGCATCAGTTGTCAGTTGTCCCATCTGGTTTAGCAGAGGTCCAATGTTACCCTTGCTTTTCCTCCGGCTCCCCACATATCTAAAAAAAGACTTTTTATTGTCCTTGATACTTGTAGCTAGTTGGAGTTCGGTCACAGCCTTGATTTTCCTGGTTCGCTCCCTGCAGGTCCGGACCAGTGCAAAGCATTCCTCCTTGGATGTGCATCCAGTACTCCATCCTTTGTAGGTCTTTCTTTTTAAATGCAGGAAGTCCGCTAGTTCCCTGGAGAGCCAAGGGGGCTGCTGTGCCCTTTTGCTGCCTTTACTCCGAGATGGAATAGACTTAGCTTGTACATCCAGGATTGCTCCCTTGAGGAGCAACCACTCATCCTGAACTCCCCTCCCCTTTGGACTGAGGCCCTTTAGGGCTTCACTGGCAAGCCTCCTGAGCTCGTCAAAGTCAGCTTTCTTGAAGTCAAGGACTTCTGTATTGCTGACTGACTCACCAGCTTTAAGGTGGATGGTGAAGGTGATCAGCTCATGGTCACTGTCATCCAGCTTCCCTTCGATCATTAGGTTGCTGATTATGTCGTCCCCTGTTGCCAGTACCAGGTTGAGCTGCGCTTTACCTCTCATCAGCCTGTAGACTACTTGCATCAGATGGAGCTCATCCACGCATGAGAGAAAGCTTTGCGGCCATTTGGATTTGGCCAAGTGCTCTTCCCATGAGATGTCTGGGTAGTTGAAGTCTCCCATGTCAACCGTGCACCTGGAGCATGTGGCCTCAGCCAATTCCCTACAAGGAAATATTGAGGGACCTGAATCTCTTCAGCCTGTGCAAAAGAAAGCTGAGAGGGGATCTTTTAGCTGTCTACAAATTAATTGGGGGGTGGGCAGGGGGCAGCAAGGAATAGGGGACACTCTGTTTACCTTGGGGAATAGGGGATACTCTGTTTACCTTGGGTTTTACTAGAAACAACGGCCATAAACTCATGGAGACCAGATTTAGAATAGATATTAGGAAAAATTTCTTTACAGTGGGGTTGCCAAAATCTAGAATGGATATCCAAGGAAGGTAGTGCTCTCCCCTACCTTGGAGGTCTTTAAGAGGAGACTAGACAAGCACCTAGATGAGGTCATCGGACCCTAGCGCTCTTTCCTACCCATGGCTGGGGGTCAGACTTGATGATCTACTGAGGCCCCTTTCGACCCTAAAAATATATGAAATCTATTAATCATTTTTATGAATTAAAACAGCTTATCTGGGGTACATTTTTCTTCAACTAATATCTTCACAGAGACAGAATCTATTTTGAAAAAGGTGTTCTAGTTTGAACAGGAGAGCTTCTGGGTGAGGTTGTTTAGTTTGCAGCATACAAAAAATCAGATTAGATGATCATTATAGTCCCTTTCTGGCTTTAAAGTCTATCCATTCTTATTGTTCAGTTTTCTATTAATTTGGATATATATAGTATGCAAATGTTTCATAAAGTTTCATTACCTTGGCATTATGGTGTTTAAATAATGCATTCAGTATGGAAATATAGGAAATGTCATCTCT
>NW_005842140.1:1209397-1236259 GCF_000455745.1 Alligator sinensis
GAAAGATAATAAATCATCTAAATGTAATTGAGCCTTCATTCAACCCTTTAAAATCATTTTCTTGTTTTCCTAGTATTTTTCTTTCAAGATTATATGCAAAATAAATGACCAGCCAGTATTTCACATTTTATAGAAAAAGACCACAAATGAGCAGCCAGTATTTCACATTTTATAGAAAAAGACATACACTATGAGGTTCCATACAATTTAAATATAAACTTTCCTGACAGTATGCATTGTTACATGAAGCCGTTCAAATTTCACTTTGAAATGTTGTTGCTATTTGTAAGTGAGCTTTTCCCATTATTTTGCATAGCATTGTATTTTCATGTAGGTGGTTGTGATTGGAGCTGACACTAATTAGAAGAAAGGCTAGTATGCCAGATGGATTGTAAAAGGCATACTGAAGCAGCAGTAAGTAAAGTACATGTACTTATAGAATAGTAGGAGTTCTGTTCATTTGTTAGCTATGCATGCATAGCTTATGAGGTAGGGCATTTAAGGGATTAATGTATCATATGTTATTTAAGGAACAGAATGCTAGAGTATAGTTTTAGGGAGACAAACTCACCCTTAACACATTGGAATCCTCTTCCTGACTTGTCCAGTTTTGACTTAGTGTTGAAACACATGTGAAATGGTAGACTATATACCATACAATAATGGTTAGTCACAAACTCAGCCCCATGAAATGTTCAACTGAAAGTCAGGTGATTAATCTGAGGTACCTCACTCTCCTTGTGGACTATAACATAAACCTAGTAACTGAATACACAGTTGTAGCTTCCACTTCTGGGACTATTTAGACATTTAGATGCTGCCCTAAAACCCCTGATCTAGCCCTGACAAGGTTCCCTTACACTTTGAGTATAAGACAACAGACAATGTGAAGATGCAGCCTACTAAAGGAACATAACCAGACAAGTCATGGTCAGCCTGATAAGCAACACATATTGTTGTTGTATTAAAGTCATTGTATTAAAAGGATCTAAAATCAGCAGCTACCTACAGTTCAGCCAAAGGCCCAGATTGTCCACTGGTGAAACTGGCTGGAGATCTAGCCTAAAATATTCAAGCTATATCCATATAGCTATCAGTGACACCTCAGGGGACATAAAGATGAACAAATTATTTCATATTAAAATGGAGGAGAGGACTTACTGATTGTCTACTTCAGGGGTTGTTACCTGAGGGTACATGTATCCCTGGGGGTACTTGAACTGGTCCTAGGGGAAATGCATTCCCCACCCCACCTTGGCATCCAGTCATTGGGGGAACTTAGTCTAAAAAAGTTTGAAAACCCCTGGTCTACTGCTTGATGCTGTTTCATATGTCTAGTGGTGTCCTGGGTTAGTGGAAGCTACACTGAAGCATCTTACCTATGGCTGAAACAGGGCTGTGTCATTGTAGCTCAGTTTCCACTGACCACAGGATAGCAGTAGATACATTAAACAGGGAGCTTGTACATGTGACACCATTACTGTGTACACATGATGAAAATGTCACTTTGTGTGGCTTAATGGTGTCATGCTGTACACATGCAGGAGTTTTGGGGGTTTTAAATGAGTTTGTCTCATTGCAAGCTAAACTACATCCTGACGTAGTTTAGTTTCCAATGATGCACTGAAGCTATTAGTTAGCTTCTCACCTCCAAGCCGTGGGACAGGTGGGCAGGCTCCGCAGAAAAAAAGGATTGGGCCCTTCACTGCTTCTGCCTTCAGCAGCTGCCTGCTGAAGGTAGAAGCAGTGAGGGGCCCAATCCATTTTTTTTCCAGCTGAGCCCATACGCCTCTCCTGCAGCTGGGGTGTGAGCTGCTGGTGGGCCAAGCAGCCCCTGAGCTGTAGGGGTTCCTGGTCCTTCCCTCTATGATGGTTACACCCTGCCTAGGTTACCTAGGTGGGCTGCTAGTAGGTCAGGTGCTGCCCCAGACATCAGGGAAGAGTTAGATTGGGCCGGGCACTGCCCCCCAGCTGGGGCACTAACTGACCTGCTAGCAGGTCAACTGGGTGGCCCTCAGGGTGTGCTACTACCATGGAGGGAAGGACCAGGGCCGCCTGCAGCTCAAAGGCCGCTCGGCCGGGTGGCAGCTCACCTCCCAGCTGCAAGCAGGCTCTGCCTAAAAACAAAAAGGATTGGGCCCCTCACCGTAATGGTGATGGAAAACCCTAAATTGAAATGGTGGGTTTCAGTTAAAAACCCACCATGTCCATTTACGGGGTAGATATAGAATGCAACTATAAGGGCTAAATCCTCATCATGTGTACAAGTGCCCACATTTACAATAAACTTGCATGCATTAAGCCCTCTTCTTTTGTAACTTAGTATAAGTTTTTTTTCTGTTCAGTCCCTCATTCTCTACCACTCTCTGCCTGTGAAACACAAAAAGTTAGTCTTCTAGGGACCAAAAGACTTTGGTCTACCCATAGTAACTCAACCCATTGTAGGGGCTGTCTACATGTGTCCCCATGGCACCTTTTTTACTGCGCTGTCATTTATTATTTCCTTTTGGAAGTACTAAATGATGGTGCAGTAACAACCTGTACTGTACTATGTACACCATGCATGGTTATTTTTAGTTGCTACATCGCTGTAGCAATGCACTATAATGATGGAATGCGTTGCTATGGAGATGTAGCTGTGGCGTCACAGTTTATGACTGCCGATGCTACATTACCAGAGCACATTGCTACAGTGACATAGCATCATGTGTAGATGTGCCCATAGAGTATGTAACTCTAATTTACTGACCTGTGTTTGACACACAGGAGATCAGACTAGATGATCTAATAGTTCCTTCATAGAAGTATGACTAGTCTTAGAAGTATGACTACTGGCAAACATGAGCAAAGCTAGAACAAGAGTGCACTTGGGTACCATGGTAACAGCTGTCTTTTCTTTTTCCCTGTGTTTTGGATTTTGCATTTTAAAATTAATTATTCAGCAGGGAAGAAGCACAAAAAAGAAAGCTGTCCCTCTCTTTTTCCCACCCCTGCCTCACAAATCTAGTCAGAAAGAGAAAACCAAGGTTTTTAGGATATGACAAACTTGCTTTCCTTCTTATGATAAGGTTGGCTCTGTGGATTTCATAGATTTCATAGACATTAGGGCTGGAAGGAACCTCAGAAGGTCATCGAGTCCAGCCCCCTGCCTCAGGGGTAGGAAGTCAGCTGGGGTAACAGGATCCCAGCAAGATAAACATCCAATTGTCTCTTGAAGGCATTCAAAGTAGATGCTTGAACCACCCCAGGCAGCAGTCTATTCCAAACTGTGGGGGCTCGGACAGTAAATAAGTTCTTCCTTATGTCCTGCTTGGAATGGTCATGAAGGAATTTGTGACCATTTGACCTTGTCATCCCCTGGGGCGCTCTGGTGAACAGATGTTCACTCAGATCCTGGTGAGAAGCCCTGATAAACTTATAGGTGGCCACCAGATCACCCCTGAGCCTATGCTTTTTCAGGATGAAGAGTCCCATGGCTCTTAGACTCTCATCATAAGGTCTATTTTCTTGACCCTTGATCATGCACATGGCTCTCCTCTGCACTCTCTCAAGCTTCTCCACATCCTTTTTGAATTGTGGAGGCCAAAACTGGACGCAGTACTCCAACTGCGGCCTCAGCAAGGCCGAGTACAATGGGAGAATGACATCCTGGGATTTGCTTGAGAAGCATCTACGGATGCAAGCCAGCATTTTGCTCATTTTATTAGCTGCAGCATCACATTGAAGGCTCACGTTCATTTTGTGGTCAATCATGACCCCCAAGTCCTTTTCGTCCATAGTACTAGCCAGTGTAGCACTGCTGAGCCTATAAAGATACTGCAGGTTTTCTTCCCAAGGTGGAGAATCTTGCATTTTTTGGTGTTAAACACCATCAGGTTTGCATCCGCCCATTTCCTAAGCCTGTCAATGTCAGCCTGGATTGCCCTCCTGTCCTCAGGTGTGGATGCTTTACTCCAGAGTTTGGTGTTGTCGGCAAACTTTGCCAGTCTGCTTCTGATACCAATGTCCACATCATTAATGAAGATGTTGAATAGTGTAGGCCCAAGGACAGAGCCTTGAGGGACCCCACTGGTCACAGGGCACCATGACGAATGACTTCCATTGACCACCACCCTCTGGGTCTGACCACAGAGCCAATTCCCCAGCCAGCGGATTGTGGTGAGGCCAAGGCTGCTGTTAGCCAGTTTTGCTAAGAGGTGATCATGGGATACCAGATCAAAGGCTTTTTTGAAGTCAAGACATATGACATCAATCTCTTCTCCCTTGTCCAGGTCACCTGGTCATAAAAGGAAATAAGACTGGTCAAGCAGTACCTACCCACAACAAACCTGTGCTGGCTATCCCTCAGGATGCTGCCATCGGCCAGTCTGTTAAGAATGGTCTCTTTGGTAATCTTTTCTAAGACCTTCCCCGGGATAGAGGCCAGGCTGATGGGCCTGTAGTTTGCTGGATCCACTTTTCTCCCTTTCTTGAAGATAGGTACCACATTGGCCTTCTTCCAGTCTTCGGACACTTCACCTGAGTGCCTGGAGTTCTCAAAGATCCACGGTAGGGGCTGAGGTATGATGCTAGCCAGCTCGTTGAGTACCCTAGGATGTAAACTATCAGGGCCAGCTGACTTGAAGGTATCAAGCCTCTCAAGGTGTTCCTTCATGAGGTTGGCTTTCTTTTTTGTGCTTCTTCCCTGCTGAATAATTAATTTCAAAATGCAAAATCCATGAAGGACTGATGGAGGGTAAGGAATCTCCCTCACCTGGGCCTCCCTGTCCCATAATGGATAGGGGCATCCTGTGGGACTGGTGAAAAACTGACGCAAAGTACCCATTTAGCAAGTCAGCTTTTTCCTGGGTGCCGGTTATTAGTTATCCCATCTGGCTTAGCAGGGGTCTAATGTTGCCCTTGCTTTTCCTCTGGCCCCCCACATATCTAAAAAAGGACTTTTTATTGTCCTTGATACTTGTAGCTAGTTGGAGTTCAGTCGCAGCCTTGGTTTTCTTGGTTTGCTCCTTGCAGGTCCAGACCAGTGCAGAATATTCCTCCTTGGAGGTGGAGCCAGTCCTCCATCCTTTGTAGGTCTGTCTTTTTAGACCCAGGAGGTCCGCTAGTTCCCTGGAGAGCCAAGGGGGCTGCTGTGTCCTTTTGCTGCCTTTCCTCTGCAATGGAATAGACTTTGCTTGCACATCCAAGATCGCTCCTTTGAGGAGCAACCATTCATCCTGAACTCCCCTCCCCTTTGGACTGAGGCCCTTTAGGGCTTCACTGGCAAGCCTCCTGAGCTTGTCAAAGTCAGCTTTCCTGAAGTCAAGGACTTCTGTATTGCTGAATGACTTGCCAGTTTTATGGCAGATGGTGAACATGATCATCTTGTGGTCACTGTCACCCAGCTTCCCTTTGATCATTAGGTCGCTGATTAGGTCATCCCCCATTGACAGAACCAGGTCAAGCAGCACTTTACCTCTCGTCGGCCCATAGACTTCTTGTGTCAGATAGAGCTCATCCACCCATGAGAGAAAGCTTTGCAACCACTCGGATTTGGCCAAGTGCTTTTCCCATGAGATGTCTGGGTAGTTGAAGTCTCCCATGACAACCATGCACTGAGAGTGTGAGGTCTCAGCCAATTCCCTGGAGAACTCCTATTCAAACTCTTGAACTTGGGTAGGAGGTCTGTAGTAGACTCCCACCATTTTGTCCCCTGTGCCGTGTTCCCCGTGGATTTTAACCCACAGGGTCTCCAGTCATCCACCCTGGGTGCCAATGTCTGCTTGCAGGGATGTGTAGCTTTCCTTGACATAGAGAGCTACACCCCCGCTCCTTTTGTTCACTCAATCCCTCCTGTACAGGGTATAGCCATCTATACCTGTGGCCTAGTCATGGGTGGAATCTTTGCCACCAGGTCTCCTTTATCCCAATGACATTGTAATTATTTGTGTTAAGCAGGAGGACAAGTTCCTCCTGTTTATTCCCCAAGCTCCTGGCATTTGTGTACAGTAACGCAAGTGTCCCTATGGGGGCCCTTGCCTTGCCTACAGCTTGCTCCAGGGCTGGGGCAGGGGTGGGCTCCCTTAAGTGCCTTGGCCTGCTGGCTTTGCAAGGGTTGCTCAGCAGGCCAGCCGTGGCAGTGGGGCTCCCACCCCCCGGTGGGCTTAGTTTAAAGCCCGGTGGAGCAGGTCAGCCAGTCTGACTGAGAAGACCCTCCTCCCCAGCGGAGAGAGGTGAAGGCCATCCCTTCCCAGCAGCTCACTGCCTCTCTCACCAAAGAGTGGACTGTGGTCATGGAAGCCAAAGCCTTCCCAATGACACCAGTGCTGCAGTCTTTGGTTGAACAGATCAGTGGACATAACATACCTTGACTTTAGCAAGGTTTTTGACATTGTCTCCCATGACATTCTTATTTATGAGCTAAGGATATACAGACTAGATGAAAGTAATGTAAGGTGGCCCAACATGCTCAACAAGTAGTCATCAGTGGCTCAGTTTCTAGTTGGATGGAGGTTTTCAGGGCATGTCTACATGTTGCCATACGGTGACATTGCTACAGCGCCATGCTTTAGTACTTCCTTTTGGTACATATATTCAATATGTTTCAAACCCATTTCAACTGGTTGATTGTGGACCATTTCTCCAGTCCATCCAGGCCATTCTGGAGCCTAACACTCTAATTTCAACTGCAATAAGTTTCAAACTAATTTCAACCTAACCAAAAGGAAGTATTAAGGCACAGTGCAGTAGAAGTGGTAATTGTGCCATGCACACAGTGCATGCTTAAATTTTACCACTACATGGCCATAGTGGTGCAATATACCTGGGAAGCATATCACTATGGTGACATAGCACACTATGGTGATGTAGCATGTTGCTACATCATTGTAGGGCAACATGTAGACATGCTTTCAGTGGGATACCACACCTGTCTGTGCTGGATCTTATCATATAATATTTTCATTAATGATTTGGAAAATGGGATTGAGTGCATGCTTAGAAAATCAATGGATTACATCAAGTTGGGTGGAGTTGTAGACATTCTGGAGAATAGTACTCAACTCCAGAATGGCCTGGATAGGCTAGAGAAATGGTCCACAATCAACCAGTTGAAATTCAACAAGGACAAGTACAAAGGTCTGCACTTGGGACAAAATAATTACACAAATTCAGACTGGGAAATGACTGGCTAGGATGCAGTCCTGAAAAGAACGACCTGGGGATTACAGTAGATCAGAAAATGATTATGAGCCAACAGTGGGCTCTGGGTGCAATAAAGGGCTAACCCAGGGGTGGGCAATAATTTTGGCTAGAGGGCCACTTAATGAGTTTTGGCAAGCTGTTGAGGTCTGCATAGGTAGCCCCACCCCTTGACAGGTGCCCTGCCCCCTGGTTGCCATTTTGGGACTGGAAGTCTCACCCCCATTCCCTCCTAATCTTTGTCACCAGAAGTCATCCTCCACCCCCCTTTGCCCCCAGAAGTACTACTTTTGGCAAGGAGGTTTGCCATCTTGGAACAAGAAAAAAACCCAAATCATATTTTAAAAATCAAACTTCTACTACAAGATACATTAATATGATTTGAAGAAATATTTGTCCTGATTTACATGTGTTTATGCAGTGTACATGGAGGTGATTGTTTAATAGCTTAAAATGGAGCCTTACTTTTGTATATTGTGGGGGGCTATGGGTGGGTGGGTATAGATTTGTGGGGTGCTGTGGGTATGTTTGTTTGGGTATATGTGTATGTAGAGTGTGGGGGAGGATGTCAGTGTGTGTACATGTGTGTGGGGGGTTTGTGGGAGGTGGATAGGAGTGGGGGGTTTGGGTGGGTATGGGGTTTGGGCATCTGGGTGTGTATGTATGTGGGGTGGGGGATCATGTGGGTATGTGTGTGGATATCTGGGGTGTGGGTGGGTATGGGGCTTATGGGGGAATGTGTGTGTAGGGGAGGGTGGCTGGGGAGGGTTGTGGCATGTGTGAAGGGGGAGGGTGGTTGAGGGTGTAAGAGGGTGTAAGTGTGGGGTGTGCATGGGGGTATGGGTACATGTGTATGGTGGTACGAGTGGGGGTGTGGTATGTATGTATGTGTATGGTGGGGTGTGCATATGGGACCCCCCTACAAACATGTTCCCTCACATACCCCCCTTCCTCGTTTTACACAGCCCTGAGGCCTCAGGGTGCTCGTGGCCCATAGCAGGCAGAGACCCCCAGCTGTGCACAGTCCTGGGGAGCTCCGTGACCCCCAGCTGTGCCCCAGCCCACCAGCAGGGAGAAAGTCAAAGCTGGCCTGGCTCCATAAAGCCCCTGCCAGCCTGGGCTCCATGTTCCTGCTGCCCTGCTCTTGGCTGCTGCTGAGTCTGGCCCTGGGGCCCCACACTCCCACCTGCCTGCTGCCACTGCCTTTCCTCTGCTGCTTCCCTTCTTCCCGCCCACCACCACCACTTCCCCACCCATGCCTGCCGATGGACTCTGCAACACATGGTTCCTGGCTGCATGGCCAGGACTGCAGAATGCAGTCCAACCCCCACAGTTCCCATCTGGCTCCTGCTGTAACTGGCCCTGGCCCTAGGACACCATGCTCCCACCTGCCTGCCCTTTCACTGCCATTTCTCCCCCCTGCCTGCCATCACTGCCTTTCTCCTCCCTTTTTCCTTCCTTCCCTGCCAACCGCCACTACTTCCACCTCCACCTGGCTGCCACTGCCGCTCCCCGCCCTCAACCTGCCTGCCACTCTAGCAGTGCACGGTTCCCAGCTGTGTGGCTGGGACCACAGGACACAGCAGGAGCTATCCCAGCCCTTGCTGTTCCTGGCTGGTTTCTGCTGCACCGTGTGGGTCTAGCCATGCAGCTGTTAACCAGGTGGTGCCAGCAGGGCCAGGCTGGCTCCTGCTGTGCCAGTGATCCTCCCCCCACTACCTGTTTTTACCAGAGTTTCCACATTCAGATAGAAGGAAGGCAGGGTAACAGCCAGAAGCTTCTGGTTGGGGGCTGGTGTGGGGCAGGGCTGGTTGGGCCTTGTTGCTGCCACTGCTGGGTCCTGCCACCAGCTCTTCCTAGGTCCTGTTGCCACCTGCATCTTGTCATCTTTGAAAGGCAGCCATGGGCAGATGGTAATTAATTTTCTAATTTTTTTAGGGGCCCCACAGGCCAGGTAGAACAGCCTAGTGAGCCAGATCTAGCCTGTGGGTTGTATTTTGCCTGCCTCTGGGCTAACCATATACTTGGTTGTATTAACAGTGTCAGTAGCAAATCAAGACTCTCCTGCTCTATTTAGCACTGCTGAGGCCTCACTTGTATCCAGTTTTGGGCGCCACACTTCAGGCAGGATGTGGCCAGATTGGAAAGAGTAAAGTAGAGGGCTGAAAAAATGACTGAGGAAAGGCTGAAAGAGCTAGGGTTATTTAGTCTTAAGAAGAAAAGACTGAAGTGGGGAATGGATAACACCTAAAGGGTGACTATATAGAGGATGGAGATGGGTTTTTCTTAGTGGTCACAGGGGACAAGAGCAAGGGCAATGGCCTCAAGCTACAGGAGAGGAAATCTAGGTTGGAGATTAGGAGGACCTTTCTGAGTATGACAGTGGTGAAGTACTGAAACAGGCTATCAAGAGAAGTTATAGAAACTCCACAATTTCAAAAGCATGTTGGACAGACACTTGGCTGGGATGGTTTTAGTTAGGGATGATCCACCTTTGTGCAGGGGACTGGACTAAATGACCTAGTGAGGTCCCTTCCAGCCTTAATTTTCTATGATCTTATAATTCTAAAAGCAATCCTAAAAGCAATGGTGGGCAAGGGTTTATACTGGGATCAGTACATATGCAGACAATTCAAAATATTTATTTGCATAAATAGAGAATTTAAAAATTATTTTTCTCACCCTCAATCTTGCAATTGGATGCTTCCAGGTGTGCCCTCATGAGGGTGGGAGCAGAATATTGTTTACAAGGGTGCAAATGCCTTGTAACTCCATTCACTGAAGCTTTTTATTATTTCTGTTGACATGTCTGATGTTTTATAGAGTCATAACTAAGTGCGTTAGTTTATCCCAGAGAGTCATGGTGGATGGGTCGGCTTCGACCTGGAAGGGTGTGGGCAGAGGGGTCCTGCAGGGCTCGGTCCTTGGACCGATACTCTTTAATGTCTTCATCAGCGACTTGGACGAGGGAGTGAAATGTACTCTGTCCAAGTTTGCAGATGACACAAAGCTATGGGGAGATGTGGACACGCCAGAGGGCAGGGAACAGCTGCAAGCAGACCTGGACAGGTTAGAAAAGTGGGCAGAAAACAACAGAATGCAGTTCAACAAGGAGAAATGCAAAGTGCTGCACCTAGGGAGGAAAAATGTCCAGCACACCTACAGCCTAGGGAATGACCTGCTGGGTGGCACGGAAGTGGAAAGGGATCTTGGAGTCCTAGTGGACTCTAAGATGAACATGAGTCGGCAGTGTGACGAAGCCATCAGAAAAGCCAATGGCACTTTATCGTGCATCAGCAGATGCATGACGAATAGGTCCAAGGAGGTGATACTTCCCCTCTATTGGGCGCTGGTCAGACCACAGTTGGAGTACTGCGTGCAATTCTGGGCGCCGCAATTCAAGAGGGATGCGGATAACCTGGAGAGGGTCCAGAGAAGGGCCACTCGTATGGTTAAGGGCCTGCAGACCAAGCCCTATGACGAGAGACTAGAGAAACTGGACCTTTTCAGCCTCTGCAAGAGAAGGTTGAGAGGCGACCTTGTGGCTGCCTATAAGTTCATCACGGGGGCACAGAAGGGAATTGGTGAGTATTTATCCACCAAGGCACCCCCAGGGCTTACAAGAAATAATGGCCACAAGCTAGCAGAGAGCAGATTTAGATTGGACATTACTCTTTCCTGCCTATGCAGGGGGTCGGACTCGATGATCTTTTGAGGTCCCTTCCGAACCTAACATCTATGAATCTATGAATCTATATCCCAATACTGTTAAAAATTCTTCACTTTTGTGGTTGGTGTAGAACTCATTTTAAAATTTAATTTTTGCAATGTTTTCATATATTCTTGAAAACTAGATGGCCAATTTAAGCTTGGTTAAATTAGTCTCCAATGATGATAAAATAAAAAACCCTTTTTTGTAGATAATTTACAGAGTTTGAAGAATGAAGCAAGAACACAAGATGTATGCAATAAGTTTTCAATGTTAAAAAGCTTGCATTAAAAAGAACATGAAACACAATGGATTTGATTTTACTTTTTCTAACTCATAGAAAATCAGATCTCAGACACTGCAATACACATGTAATTAGAAAACATTTTTTTATAATACAAAGGAGAAATATTTTGTGCAGCATGGAAGAGATCCATAAACTACCATCTAAAAATGTCTGCAGCTTTTTGAACAACCTGAGCATGGCACATAACTTATCTTGTTTAAAGTTTGGAGTTAGATTGTCTGCCAGTTAGACACTCAAAAGAAGAAAGCTCTTCCTCTATAATTTAAATGAAATGCTAGATGCAGCTGTCCAAGAAGTGAAAGACAAAATACCATTGTTGTTGGATATGTCTTAATTTGTATTTCTTAAGATTACAGATGTATTAATTTCTAGTGAGAACTGGTTTCATTTGTAAGATAAATTACTTTGGAGTAGTATTTTTTTTCCATATCCTCCCACTAGAGGCAACATGCCAGTCTGAGGAGAGGGTTCCTCAATGAAATATGTATTTGATTTGACTGGTACATTATTTGTTTCAAAAATCCAATTTCAGGCACTTTCACAGCAGTGCCCAGGAAGCTGATCTGAATGGCATGACTGCTAGGGCCTCTCCCATTTCTTACGAACCAGAACCCAGTTTTTGTGGCTTCAAACTCTAGGTGCTTTTCCCCATATTCGTCTTAATAGCCTTAAGCAAAGAACCTTTGAAGGGAGTTTCTGTGGAGCCTAAGAAAGCCCCAACCCTCATTGCTTTCTCTTTCAACTTGCATCTATCCTAATCAATTCTTCTTTTCTTCTTCCATGTCCCTCTGACATTTACTCATTCTTTCCACCATTACCAACCAACCACATAAATTTGATCACTGATGTAACCTTTGTTGCCATAATCCTTTCCCATATCTAAGGATTGGCCAATCAGCACAGAGTGGGGTGGTACAGGGCTGAGTGGAACCAATAGGGCTGGCGTAGGGTGGTGCAGAACTGAGGGGGACAAATCAGAATGGTACAGGATGGTGCAGGGACACGTAGGTGTGGCATGGAGCAAATCCTGACCCATGAGGCCAAAAGATTGAGGACCACTACTTTAGACACAACTCTCATAAGCACCAATCAGAACCAGATGCCTAAATAATTTTGATGACTTGGGCAAGCAAGTAGCTGATAGCCTATACCTTTCTGTATTGTCCTTCTACAATGGAAGGTTACAGTACTTGCCCTGCTGGTTCTATACAGACAATAACTTGTTTGTCTCTTGTTGTATGAAATCGTAATAAATTAGTCTTTGATTTAACACTAATAAAACTATAATCCTATATGCCAACAGCAAACAAACTCCTTTATTTTACACTATAGCAACTATCTCAAGAAAACAAAAAGTAGTTATACTTTCATGATGGTGTGGGGCAAAGAAACTAGTATTGCTTACGTTAACTGGGACATTCAATGAAAAAAGAATCATGTCAGCATTTCATCCATGGACCTGCTGAGGAACAAGCTCTTACAAATATTTTATCACTAATGCAGAATTGGAGGAACTTTTTACTTTGTTTGATTTTATCCATTTACCAAGCTAAAAATGTAGTGTTTTATACTATAGGGACAGTGAAATGGTAGAGTAGTACTTTATAGCAACAGAAGAATATTCTTAAATGTTAGTGTAATTTCTGGTTTTCCATAAAGAAACAGCATTGCATATGTTAAGATTTTTGTTGAAGTTCAGTGTTATTTAAACTAGAACTAATCTAACGTTGAAATTCCCTTGGAGAGGGGAAGCTTGACACCACCCTTTTCTAGGTATGTGGGGCATAACAGGTTAAACCCAGAAAATTAGAATGAATGCACATTTATTTTCTTTGGGGTAGGAAACACTTGTAGTTTGTAATCCTGTACCCTTTCATAGAAATATCTTCCTGTAGACGTGCACTTTATTATGTTCCACTGTTATAAACATTAGACAAAGGTGTTCTTGGCAGCATGGAGGGAAGGGGAGAAGAGGAGTAAACTAATCAATCTAAGGAATGTTAGTCTAAGGAAAGGAGAGAAGGGAAGTATCTTCAAAGCAGTTAGACAGTGCTGTAAACACCTCTACAATGTTTAGCCCAATTTGTCACTTTAACCCTAGCACCTATTGGTGGTTGGCAAGGAAGGGGAGCATGGCAGTGACACAGTAACAGAACCTGCAGAAATCTTCTGGTTCAACTAGAAGTCCCCCAGGGGTTCTGAAGTAGTGCATGAAACAGTAACAGTTCCACCATGCTTTGAGAATGAGCAGCACATTTCATTTCCATAGCCCCAGGTTTATTCAACCTTTCTCTGCCCTCTTGCCCCCCACCAGTACTAACTAGGCTAAGTCCTTATTTCAGATCAATCAAGGACTTTGACTAACCAGTACTCTTTGTAAGCCTCATCTGTTGAGATAAATGCACTACAGCAAGGGAGACAGAGAACATTATGGAGTTTCAGAATAGGCTTTTCCTATTATTCTCATGTCCATGTGTAATTTAGATGAAGACACTGAGACAAACTAGCTACTGTAGACATATTAGGGGTGTGAAAAATGGACCGTATTCGATTCAGATTTGGCCTGAATCGGGGAGAGTGATTTGGTTAGTTGATTCAGATCACTGCCCCCGATTTGATTCAGCCGAATCCGAATCTGAAAGATTCAATGCTGATTTGGAGAATCAGTGATTTGGCCACAGACACAGCTTCAAATGTTTTTTTCTACATACCTTGGGTTACCAGGCATGGCTCATTAACACTGCGATGCTGTGGGGGATAGAGCATCCCATAGAAGCACAGGGAGGGGCCTCCCACGTACTCGGCAGTGAACCCGGAAGTGGACCAGAAGTGCTTCTGGCCCACTTCTGAGTCTGCCGGAAAGCTTAGCGATCAGCCATGGGGGGACCCTGGGTGGCCCCCCCCGACCCAGGAGGCACCAGTTGCTGAGCTGGGGGAGCGTGGGGGGTCCCCCCCGTGTGCTCCCCAGTGGACCTGGAAGTGGACCGGAAGTGCTTCTGGTCAACTTCTGGGTCTGCTGCCAAGCATGCTGGGGAGGCTCCCCGTGCTCCTGTGGGACGCTCCATTCACCCCACTATTGCAGCCGCCTGGTACTGCCTGGTACCTTGACAGACGTAGAAAAAACATTTAAAACTGTGTCTATGTCCAAATCTCCAAATCGTTTTGAATGTCTCCGAACCAATTTGGAGAGTTCCGATTTGATTCAGAGAGATTACAGGGTCTCCTGATTCAATTTGGATTCAGAGATTTGGCCAATGAATCAGGCCAAATCTCCACCGAATCGAATCAGGGACCAACGCTTCGCGCAGCCCTAACACATATCTCCTTCATAAAAAAGAGACCATAGTTTTTATTCTCAGCCAAAAAGTTGTGATGTTTATATTTTTAAAGCAAAATGTCTAGATCCTCAGGCATTTGGATATCTAATTTCAAGTAAAATTAGTCTGAGTTAGGAACTTAAATGCCAGTGGAGAGCTAGGCCTGTATTACCAATCTTGTTGAGTTATCTGACATCTCTAATACTTGTAGGATATACAGCATTATTACAGGATACTTGCTGAAACTGCCTATATCCATGGGAGTCCTGCATGCATAGAAGCAAATCCTTTGTCTAGTACCAAAACTTGGTTAAATATTTGACAAAGTGAAGAGAAAGAAATCCTCCCTCCAGACTACATCCACATTAAGCAGCCTTGTCCAGTATAATGTCCTCAAGACATGCTTCAGGTCACTACCATAGTCCCATGTAGACCTGAGAGGACTTGTGCTGCATAAATGTTCTGATCTAGCCCCACAATTTCTTCAGCCCACCTGTGCCCCACATCGTGTCCACATTGTGCAAATATGTATTGTGCACACTAGCAGGCCTTTCTGATTTTGAGTTATTTGTTCATCTGGGAGTGTGTATGCCTTGGAATCCTCCCCAATGTACTGTGAAGCTACATAGATTTCACTGCAGTACAAGTTTAGATGGTATTTGGATCATGGGGAAGTTATGTCCAAACCTACTTAATAGAGTAAGGGGAAGGAAAGCTAAACAAAAAGTCTCAGCAATGCCAGTTCCATCTTAAGTACAGAGAATCAATAGTGACTCAATGCAGGCTTTTTCAGAACACAGATGCTTTCAGAAAACTAGCCTTTGATTTAATGCAGATTAATCTAATTTTATCATTATGTGCCACACTACAATGGTGAATATCCAGGGCTTTGTTGTTTGAAGGCACTTTTATATTACCAGTAGTTGTATGCTAGACATGTCAGGAAACACACAGGATTTGTGCAAATCTTATATGTGAATGTATATTGCACCATTTGGAAGAGCTTTGGTATTTGAGAACAATATTATTTATTTAACTTAATAAGATATAATTTTTTTAAAGAAATGAAATGCAGACATCTATATATATCTCAGATTTTCTTAGCCTATCTTACTTTAAAATCATGCTTCATATTACTATCCAGCCCATTATTTAGAAGAGAATCAACTTTGATATAAGATATATTTGAAAAAAGCAGGTACTAAGAAAAAATATATAAATGTATATATATATGTGTGTGTGAGTGTATCTTTATATTTTTTAATTTGCAACATTAGAAAATATTCACTTTTCCAGTGCTCCTCTAATGCTCGCTCTATCTAGCTATCTAGCTATCTATTGCTTTAGAAGTGCACTGGAAACATGAATATTTTCTAATGTAGCAAATTTTTAAATTAATAGCTTATATCTAGACTTGTGCTTGATAAAATCATTACATTAATCTTTACTCTTGAATCCTGCATTTTAATTAATTTTATCCATTACAAAAAGTAAAACAGAAGAGTAAGAGTTAATCAATTTCTACAGCAGAACAAATCTCTAGACTGTTCCTTAAATAGTCTTTTCTTCTTGATGTAAATTTCAAGGGTACACGATGTTGGAAATCTTTTTTGTCCTCTTGCTCAGAGAAAATGAGAAAGAACTCTGCAATAAGTGAGTACTGTACAGTTTTGTACTCAAAGCATCTCAGTCAGAGAGAGTGAATAATGCTGGTGTGAACAATTTAGATAATAAATGCATGCATGCCAGAACCCTTGCAAAATGGCATTTAATTTTGTTTTCTTCTCTGTAGATATCTTGTTTGATCAGAATGATTTCCATATCTCAGAGATAAAGATATGGCAGGTATTATTGCTATAATTACAAGACTATCAATGATCAATTACAAATATCAATTAACCTGCTGAATTGCATAACCAGACTTCATAAAATAATAAAAATATTGAAATAAAGTAATGTTTCAGTACATTTTTTCATACTTTACTCATGATGCTTAGATTTGATTGCTATCCTTGCATGCATGGACTATTTCTCTTCCAGCAGACAATAGGATATTATGAAGCATTTACTGTTAATTATGAACCAGCACTAGATCAATCTTTTTGCCATGTGGAAGCAGCACTGATCAGAGTATAATGCATGAGATTTGCTGAACTACTGCCCTCAGCTGCACAAGATAAATTCACATCCGTACAGACTAAATACAGTTTAATAAAGTGAGTTAGATAGATGACCTTTGCACTTCTGCTGCAGCTGACATTATAAGGGCAGACTGCCAAAAATAAGTAATTCTCCTACATGGTAAATTCCGTTCTGAAGGCCTTACTCTCAAGTCAGAGTTTTTAAAGGGTCAGTGTATAAAAAAAGAAGCTTAATATCACAAATCAAATAACATGCACTACTGCTTCATTCTTTTGTCTTGTGTACTGTGAAAGGAATGTAGAAATTATTCATCATATCTCTAAATTGGTATTGATTCAATCTTACTGTAAAGTAGGAAATTTATGGACAGAACTAGTAAAAAGGGGAAATTACTAATTTTCAGAATTTCAGAATTTGCTTAGCTCTATCCTCGGTTGAAAAAAATAGGAGCTAGAGGGAGGAAATACAAAAAAAAGCATTTCTTTTAAAAATTAACGATAGATTTCTAGTTTTGGTAAATTTCTAGCTTTTAGAAAATGTTGAGTTAAAAAGGGACAGTAATGGATTTCATTGACTGATTTGTCCCCGGTGTCCCTATTCTGCATCTATATTCTATTGATTTGAATGCAATGATACTTTGAACAACAACACAATGTCTCAAATCTTCTTTACATGTTGAAATGTCTTGGTCAAATCAAACTTTTTTCTAAAGGGACTCTAGGGCTACATACAGACAGTCAAAAAGCCTGAGGCTGTATCAATTCAGTCTTTGCAGGTTAGTTTTAGCTGCAGAGATTTAAATGAGAAGTAAGTGAACAGACATTCACTATTTATTCAGGAAATGTAGCCACATGCCTACAGTGGCTCAGGCCATAAGCCAGGGGGCACTAGAGCACAGCCCCCAGCCTCCCAGCCACTGCCAAAAGAAGGGACTGAAGTTCCAAGACTTTTCCTCCCTCCCTGCTGGAGTGGCGGGGTCATGGCCAGGCCCCAGCCCAGGGCTAGTACCCTAGAGGGTGGGAGTTTAAATCCCCTCCCTGGCCCACATGGGACCCAAGCCTGGATCGGCCTGGGCAGGGGGTGGGGGAGCAGGCCCTCCCAGGCTGAGAAGGGGGTGCGTGGGGAAAAAGGTAGTGGCATTGAATTCATAAAAGCTTGACCAAGAATAATTCTCTCTCAGAAGTGAGCGTGTATGGAACACAGCAATTTGCAACCTCAAACATACAACAAAGAACAACCAAAAATCTTTGCCTAAGCTAAGATAAATCGCAGTAAAAGTACACACAGCTATTTGCAACCTCAAACATACAACAAAGAACAACCAAAAATCTTTGCCTAAGCTAAGATAAATCGCAGTAAAAGTACACACAGCTTAGTCCAACTTAAAATGGAATGTAAGAAACCAAAAGAACAAGAGAAAGCCTTGCATTAGTCTTGTGTAATCCTGAGGGCAGAGTGTCTCCTTCGAGCCAGGTATTCAGAAAGTCCTTCTTGGTGAACTAAGAGGTGGTCTTAGATATTGGAGTGGAGATCCCAGAGGCCTCATCTCTTTTTGGGGTTTTACAGGTGCACTGGTACCACCTTCACCCCCTTGGGTGCCTTGACATTAGTATGCTTGTCACCTATAGCACCTTTGGCAGGACTCTCATGCATTCAGTGTCTTTTGTCTCTTCGTACGTATTCCAGTCTCCTCCCTTTCACAGGTTCTGGTTTATAATGTAAATGTAGTTCTCTGCTTTTTTGGGTCACACTAGCCCAAGCAGTCTGGGACCCTCTCCTGTTCTCTTAGTTCTGTTTCTAGCACATACAATGCAATGATTGTGCCAGGTCTTTGCCAATACTTCACACCTCTCATTCTGGTCCTGCAGGGCTTGGCCCTGTGCTCACAGATGGTTAGGGGACCAGTCCCTCCAGCCCTGGTTCCCTAGCCTTTTCTCCTTCCCCCATGGCCTGGGGGACCTGAGGGGAATTACACCCCTACCCCTTCCCTTTATCAATAGCTTGCCACAGTCTCTGCCAGAGGTGGGATAGGGTGGAGTCTGCTGGTCTCCTGCCAGCCTCCTGACAAGCAGACCCTGGCTGGGGTTTCATGTCAGTGGTTTAAATCCCACGCCCTCCCCTCTGCCTGAGCCTGCCTGCCCACGGCCCCACCCCCTCTGCTCAAGTGGGGAAAAGTCTGGCAGTGGCTGCCCCACCCCCCACTGCAGACCCACCTGTGGTCCCTTGTCAGCCAGCCCTCACTGCTCTGGTTAGGGAGCAGAGGGGCAGGGCCAACCCTGCTCTCTGAAGCAGAAAGCACAGCACAGCCCATCCTGGGATACTGGGGGACTGTGATTTAACTTGAACCAGGAAGAGGTCTGGGACAGAAGTTCAAAAAAATGGTTTGACCAAAATCAGTTAAGTCTGATAGTACATTCAACCGGATTTTTCTTAAACCAGTTTCAGCCATTTTAAAGCTGATTTATGTGCACTGAACTTCTGTTCTGTTACAGTTTAAACCAGTTTCTGATCACTTAAACCAGTTAATGTGAAACTTCTGTCCCTAGCTCAAAATCTCAAGAATTGACCCTCGCTTGAGTTGTTCAAGTTTATGGTCTTAAAAGATAGATAAGCTCTGAGGTAAGGTAGAGAAACACCATGTATTTAGAGGGTATTTCATTTCATACACAGATACCAAGGTGATGAAATAAACAAAGGGGAAATTACTTTGAAGATAACTCACTTGAGGATAAACAAAATAAATACTTTCCCCTGCCCCCTTTTTTTCTAAAGAACTTTAAATAACCAGAATCTACCATTTTCTAGAAACACGCGCGTGTGTGTGTGTAATTATGCACGTATGCATATATATATCCATGGATGTGCATATATATGTGTGTGTGTGTGTCTGTATGTATTCATGTGTGTATATGTGCATATATAATATATGTATGTATACAGATAACATTTTTCAGAATGATAAGAATTCCTGTGAGATTCTGTGAGAACAAGAAATCTCTAATATTATCATCTTAAAAAACCATCCAGCACTTTCTGGGTTCTATTCTATAGTTCTGGTATTATCAAAACTGCCTATGAAAGTCAGTAATTTTTTCAATGGACTTTCCATTTAGTGTTAGAATTATGCATGGCCCGTGTTGTCTGTTATTGCCATTCTGTTGTCCATAGTGTACTAAACATAACAAATTATTTGATACCTTTTTTTGACACAGGAAAAATAAATTGGATTAAAATTCAGCCACTGTACAACTCTGTTGCATTTTATGGAAATACCTCAGGGATCAAATTGGCCTGGTACTCTTTTTGCTTTCATAGTAATACATGACTATATCATAATCAGCAGGGGCTGTAGGCTGAAATGTTCATCTGTTTTGCATAGAAAAGAACTCTGAACAGTAGGAATTATTTACAGCTCAATAGGCAGAACTCCAATTAACCCCAGTGACCTAATAGAGAAAAAATGTACTAGTTAAGGTCAATAGATATAATAGCATTGAGCATAATCATCTGAAATAGCAGCAAGGTGGTGATTAAGGCATGTATTGGTCTTGCCTGAATCAAGAGAAATCAAATTTCAAAATATCTCAGTTTGCTGATGCATCTGTGGTACTGGTTAAGGGCTCAATTCTGAAAGGAACAAAACATAACAACTGCCATTTACTGGGCCAGACCCTAGCTCCATATTGCTCAGTATCCTGTATTAATGACAGAGAGGGGATGCCAAAAGTGAATGAAAAAGCGTATGACCATTGTTTTTTCCACTGTTCTCTCCCACTTGCAGCCTCCGGCATTTAAACATGAGTACCTTCAGTGACAGACAGAGGTAGATCTAGAGGAAAATCAGGGGGAAGCTCAGGGGGAAGTGGTTGTATCTCCCTTCACCTGTGTGGTACATATTCAGTGAGCTCTATGGGTGCATCTACGTGAGATGCTTACTGAGGAGTTGACTAATTAGCTTATCAGTAAACATCTTGTATCTACACATGCAGCTCTAGTAGGCTGCAGGAAACTAGTAACTCTGCAGTAAGTTAGTACTTATAAATACAAGTACTATCCTGCTGTGGAGTTTTTTGTGCAAAGCAGCGCACATGCAGATGCTGACAGGGCTGGCTGGGGCATGAGGGTGCTTCAGTGCAGGGGCTACCTGTCAGCTAGACCCACACTGGAGCATCCTCGTGCACTGGAGCCCCTCCACAGCACACTGAGCCAGGTTAGAGCAGCCCTGGGCTGACCCCCTGGGTCCCCTGCCAGCCAGGACTGCTGTGCCCTCCACATTTGCACGGCTCAACATATAAACATGGCACGCAGGAGCAATAAACTCCTGAAAGACATGAGCTGGAGTTTATTGCATTGCATTAATTGCACCTGTAGCTGTGCCCAATGTGGACCTACACACCGCAGTCTTAAGGTAGGTTCCAGGTGAGTTTTGCAGTCTGCCCTGTGCTCCTGGCTGTTGTGGCTACTTGTTGATACTTGAGCTAGTTAATTGAAAGCTGGCTGGAGGAGATCCATGCAAATTGCCCCCATACTGCTGAATTGCAGAGTAGGCATTTTAGGATGGACAAGGGTCACGAGGGGTCAGGAGGGCAGCGCATGCTGCACTTTTGGCCAAGCCCAGTAAAGCAGTGTGCAATTAAAATCAACTCTGTGGCTTTGGCCATCTCTAAAAGCACCTGGCAAGATCACAAACTTGAGAAGAAAGTTTTCATTTGAGGAAAACTCAACTGGCTTCAAAGCTTTTGTGCTCTCTGCAAACATTTGCCTTGTCAGTTTTGCAATTTGGAAAACTATCCGCGAGTTTGTAAGCTGGAGCAAGGAGGTTGGGAGACTAAAAAAATAGAAAAAACAGTAGTAGCATTTTAGTTGGAAAGGGAAGGGAAGAATAATTGGGGAGTTCATTATTATTGGTTATGTGTTATTTAATTTGCAATTGGTCTACAGGGAGCCATCGCAGACAAATGCCCCTTCAATAGGATATTGCTATGTCATGACACAATCCCAAGTCTACCCTGCCACCCAGCTCTCTTAGAAACACTGTTGGAATAGTCTCATCCCTCTCCCTGTTCATGCACTTTTCAGGACTATGCAGTGTGACAATCTGCAGCCAACATTCAGTAGAGGCCCAGTGCAGATAGTGACGTAGGAGAGGGTTTTCACAGCATTTGCCAGTTTCTTGCTGCCTTCTACTTGGGCATATAGAAAGAAGTATAAGCAACCTACAGGGGTATAGGTTGCAGCAATGTTGGTCTATGGACATAGGCAGACAAGATTCTTTTGGTAAATCAGATACATTTTATTAAACCAACTCAAATAGTTGGAAAAATTCTTCTTTGCAAGCTTTCAGGTACAAATCAAATCAAACTTTTTTCTAAAGGGACTCTAGGGCTACATACAGACAGTCAAAAAGCCTGAGGCTGTATCAATTCAGTCTTTGCAGGTTAGTTTTAGCTGCAGAGATTTAAATGAGAAGTAAGTGAACAGACATTCACTATTTATTCAGGAAATGTAGCCACATGCCTACAGTGGCTCAGGCCATAAGCCAGGGGGCACTAGAGCACAGCCCCCAGCCTCCCAGACACTGCCAAAAGAAGGGACTGAAGTTCCAAGACTTTTCCTCCCTCCCTGCTGGAGTGGCGGGGTCATGGCCAGGCCCCAGCCCAGGGCTAGTACCCTAGAGGGTGGGAGTTTAAATCCCCTCCCTGGCCCACATGGGACCCAAGCCTGGATCGGCCTGGGCAGGGGGTGGGGGAGCAGGCCCTCCCAGGCTGAGAAGGGGGTGCGTGGGGAAAAAGGTAGTGGCATTGAATTCATAAAAGCTTGACCAAGAATAATTCTCTCTCAGAAGTGAGCGTGTATGGAACACAGCAATTTGCAACCTCAAACATACAACAAAGAACAACCAAAAATCTTTGCCTAAGCTAAGATAAATCGCAGTAAAAGTACACACAGCTTAGTCCAACTTAAAATGGAATGTAAGAAACCAAAAGAACAAGAGAAAGCCTTGCATTAGTCTTGTGTAATCCTGAGGGCAGAGTGTCTCCTTCGAGCCAGGTATTCAGAAAGTCCTTCTTGGTGAACTAAGAGGTGGTCTTAGATATTGGAGTGGAGATCCCAGAGGCCTCATCTCTTTTTGGGGTTTTACAGGTGCACTGGTACCACCTTCACCCCCTTGGGTGCCTTGACATTAGTATGCTTGTCACCTATAGCACCTTTGGCAGGACTCTCATGCATTCAGTGTCTTTTGTCTCTTCGTACGTATTCCAGTCTCCTCCCTTTCACAGGTTCTGGTTTATAATGTAAATGTAGTTCTCTGCTTTTTTGGGTCACACTAGCCCAAGCAGTCTGGGACCCTCTCCTGTTCTCTTAGTTCTGTTTCTAGCACATACAATGCAATGATTGTGCCAGGTCTTTGCCAATACTTCACACCTCTCATTCTGGTCCTGCAGGGCTTGGCCCTGTGCTCACAGATGGTTAGGGGACCAGTCCCTCCAGCCCTGGTTCCCTAGCCTTTTCTCCTTCCCCCATGGCCTGGGGGACCTGAGGGGAATTACACCCCTACCCCTTCCCTTTATCAATAGCTTGCCACAGTCTCTGCCAGAGGTGGGATAGGGTGGAGTCTGCTGGTCTCCTGCCAGCCTCCTGACAAGCAGACCCTGGCTGGGGTTTCATGTCAGTGGTTTAAATCCCACGCCCTCCCCTCTGCCTGAGCCTGCCTGCCCACGGCCCCACCCCCTCTGCTCAAGTGGGGAAAAGTCTGGCAGTGGCTGCCCCACCCCCCACTGCAGACCCACCTGTGGTCCCTTGTCAGCCAGCCCTCACTGCTCTGGTTAGGGAGCAGAGGGGCAGGGCCAACCCTGCTCTCTGAAGCAGAAAGCACAGCACAGCCCATCCTGGGATACTGGGGGACTGTGATTTAACTTGAACCAGGAAGAGGTCTGGGACAGAAGTTCAAAAAAATGGTTTGACCAAAATCAGTTAAGTCTGATAGTACATTCAACCGGATTTTTCTTAAACCAGTTTCAGCCATTTTAAAGCTGATTTATGTGCACTGAACTTCTGTTCTGTTACAGTTTAAACCAGTTTCTGATCACTTAAACCAGTTAATGTGAAACTTCTGTCCCTAGCTCAAAATCTCAAGAATTGACCCTCGCTTGAGTTGTTCAAGTTTATGGTCTTAAAAGATAGATAAGCTCTGAGGTAAGGTAGAGAAACACCATGTATTTAGAGGGTGTTTCATTTCATACACAGATACCAAGGTGATGAAATAAACAAAGGGGAAATTACTTTGAAGATAACTCACTTGAGGATAAACAAAATAAATACTTTCCCCTGCCCCCTTTTTTTCTAAAGAACTTTAAATAACCAGAATCTACCATTTTCTAGAAACACGCGCGTGTGTGTGTGTAATTATGCACGTATGCATATATATATCCATGGATGTGCATATATATGTGTGTGTGTGTGTCTGTATGTATTCATGTGTGTATATGTGCATATATAATATATGTATGTATACAGATAACATTTTTCAGAATGATAAGAATTCCTGTGAGATTCTGTGAGAACAAGAAATCTCTAATATTATCATCTTAAAAAACCATCCAGCACTTTCTGGGTTCTATTCTATAGTTCTGGTATTATCAAAACTGCCTATGAAAGTCAGTAATTTTTTCAATGGACTTTCCATTTAGTGTTAGAATTATGCATGGCCCGTGTTGTCTGTTATTGCCATTCTGTTGTCCATAGTGTACTAAACATAACAAATTATTTGATACCTTTTTTTGACACAGGAAAAATAAATTGGATTAAAATTCAGCCACTGTACAACTCTGTTGCATTTTATGGAAATACCTCAGGGATCAAATTGGCCTGGTACTCTTTTTGCTTTCATAGTAATACATGACTATATCATAATCAGCAGGGGCTGTAGGCTGAAATGTTCATCTGTTTTGCATAGAAAAGAACTCTGAACAGTAGGAATTATTTACAGCTCAATAGGCAGAACTCCAATTAACCCCAGTGACCTAATAGAGAAAAAATGTACTAGTTAAGGTCAATAGATATAATAGCATTGAGCATAATCATCTGAAATAGCAGCAAGGTGGTGATTAAGGCATGTATTGGTCTTGCCTGAATCAAGAGAAATCAAATTTCAAAATATCTCAGTTTGCTGATGCATCTGTGGTACTGGTTAAGGGCTCAATTCTGAAAGGAACAAAACATAACAACTGCCATTTACTGGGCCAGACCCTAGCTCCATATTGCTCAGTATCCTGTATTAATGACAGAGAGGGGATGCCAAAAGTGAATGAAAAAGCGTATGACCATTGTTTTTTCCACTGTTCTCTCCCACTTGCAGCCTCCGGCATTTAAACATGAGTACCTTCAGTGACAGACAGAGGTAGATCTAGAGGAAAATCAGGGGGAAGCTCAGGGGGAAGTGGTTGTATCTCCCTTCACCTGTGTGGTACATATTCAGTGAGCTCTATGGGTGCATCTACGTGAGATGCTTACTGAGGAGTTGACTAATTAGCTTATCAGTAAACATCTTGTATCTACACATGCAGCTCTAGTAGGCTGCAGGAAACTAGTAACTCTGCAGTAAGTTAGTACTTATAAATACAAGTACTATCCTGCTGTGGAGTTTTTTGTGCAAAGCAGCGCACATGCAGATGCTGACAGGGCTGGCTGGGGCATGAGGGTGCTTCAGTGCAGGGGCTACCTGTCAGCTAGACCCACACTGGAGCATCCTCGTGCACTGGAGCCCCTCCACAGCACACTGAGCCAGGTTAGAGCAGCCCTGGGCTGACCCCCTGGGTCCCCTGCCAGCCAGGACTGCTTTGACTTGGCTCAGTGTGCTACGGTGCTGGGCATACATGTAAATGTGACACCTGGGAGCAATTAACTCTGGTGCAAAAAGTGCCAATATTTATTGCATCCCTTAATATGCACATGTAGACATGCCCTGTGTTGGTGCTGCTCGTGGTAGAACCACTGCTTTGTCATAATTTTGACAAGCATGCCTTTGGTGGTGGGGGTAAGGGGACAGGCAATAAAGAGGGAAAGGATCAGCAGTGTTCTATAGCCATGTCAAGGCAGTAGCTCCAGGAGGAGCTGTGCTGAAAGGTGGTCAGCTCAGAGAGCTGACTGCTCATGTGCCATACACAGAGATGACCATGACGGGGTGTGGGGCCCGGGGCAAATCAGCCTGTGCGAGGCCCCTGTAAAGGGGCGAGGCTGCAGCCACTCTGCCCAGCTCCCGTCCAGCTCCACAGGGCCCCCTGAAGTGTGGGAACTAGGGCAGTCGCCCCAATTCACACTCCCCGCCCCCAAGACGGCCCTGGCCATACATCTGAAACAAAGTATAAACATGCTCCATGCCTCTATTCCTGGATCTAGCCATTGTGGCAGCTGCCAATGATCTGGCCTAGATCCTTCAAGGTATTTACCTGCTTAGCCTACAATCAATCTAAGACATTTGTATAGTTTTGAGTATCCAGGCCAAAGTGTCCCAAGCTTTAGCTCTAAGGGACCATGTCCTACACCCAATGAAATTAAAGACAAAGACAAAACTACCATCAATGACAAAATGAGAAGTATCAGACACAAGTACAAGATATAAATGCTTCCATTAGCTACCTTTTAATTATATATCCATTTGGAATACTTGTGATACACCTCCCACTTGTACCTATAGTGTATAATCACATTTTGACTGGTTCCTACGTAATTTGTTAGGTAACTGATTACTGATTCATGTTTTCAAATAACTGGACAGTAAAGCTATGTCAGTTATAGTCTTAAAACTAGTAAGCTGAGTGAAAGTCTATGTATTCATTGGATGGAATAGCACAGTCCAAACTTCTGGTCCCGTGGACTGGTTGAGCTGTACAGGAATTGGTCCATGATCAGATCCAACATGGGGTCAGCATGTGAGGTCAGTCCATGGCTGCAACCCTGTGTGCTGGATCCAGCTGTGTGCTGGATCCAGCTGTGTGCCATCCTGATCCTGAATGTTGGATCTGGCTACAAAGCAATCCCACCCACCAGCCTGACTATGTGCCAGCATAAACTGGTACACAGGGCCTCGTTATCTGGCCTGCAGGGCCTCTCCAAGTCCAGAAATTTGGCAGTAGATTCATAGACGTTAGGGTCGGAAGGGACCTCAATAGATCATCGAGTCCAACCCCCTGCATAAGCAGGAAAGA
>NW_005842140.1:1236873-1263419 GCF_000455745.1 Alligator sinensis
CCAGGTCTGCTTGTAGTTGTTCCCTGCCCTCCGGCGTGTCCACTTCTCCCCATAGCTTTGTGTCATCTGCAAACTTGGACAGAGTACATTTCACTCCCTCGTCCAAGTCACTGATGAAGACATTAAAGAGTATCGGTCCAAGGACCGAGCCCTGTGGGACCCCACTGCCCACACCCTTCCAGGTCGAAACTGACCCATCTACCACGACTCTCTGGGTGCAACCCTCCAGCCAATTTGCCACCCACCGGACTGTGTGGTCATCCAAGTCACAGCCTCTTAACTTGTTCACCAGTATGGGGTGGGATACCGTATCGAAGGCCTTCCTGAAGTCTAAGTATACGACATCCACCCCTCCTCCTGTATCCAGGCGTTTCGTAACCTGGTCATAAAAAGAGACTAGATTGGTCAGGCACGATCTGCCTGCCACGAACCCGTGCTGGTTTCCTCTCAGCATAATTTGTCCTGCTGGGCTCTCACAAATGTGAGCCTTGATAATTTTTTCAAAGACTTTGCCAAGGATGGAGGTGAGACTGACTGGCCTATAGTTGCCCGGGTCCTCCTTCCTCCCCTTCTTGAAAATGGGGACCACATTGGCCCTTTTCCAGTCGTCCGGGACTTGGCCCATGTGCCACGAGCGTTCAAATATTCCCGCCAGTGGCTCTGCAATGATGTTGGCAAGTGCCTTCAGCACCCTCGGATGGAGCTCATTTGGGCCTGCTGACTTAAAGGCATCCAGTTCTTCCAAGTGACTCTGCACCATCTCAGGGTCTACGCATGGAAGTCTGGCGCCCATGGGGAGAAGCAATTAATGCTGCCACTGCCAAATTTCCATATCCATGGAGAGGCCCACAGGCCAGATGACAATTCTGTGGGCTTTACCTTGCCCTCAGGCTAAAGGTTGAGCACCACTGGTATAGAATATCAATCTGATGTTCTAACAGTCACGTATGGTGCATATGATCCATTAATCAATGAAAAATAATGAATAGACAGTTTCTGTGAGTGCATGTGTGTGCACTTAGATGCCCACACATTCATGCATCCCCCAATAATCACATCTTTGTTTTTTTTCAACCTTTTTTTTCCCATTTGCATTTCATGATCTTCTTAAATCTATTTTGCACAATTTTAAACTCTAGGCTATATTATACTTTTGTTATTTTAAGCCATTTTAAAAGCCTGTATCATACATTTGTCCTTCAGGAGATGTTTTAAGCATGAGATCAAGAGGAAGAAGGCTACTCAGGGGATAAGGTAAATCAAGGGCCTAATTTTTCTGTGCAGTCCATCCATCTGTTGAATATGCAGTTATCCCCAGAACCCTAATGAGCATTATACTGTTTATTTGAGATGCAAGAAAATTGTAAGAACATATTTGAGCTGGTCATTAGTCAGAGCTTTCCAGGATGCATCAAACATTTGATACCTAACTTTGGCTCATTTCACCCTTATTCTAGATTTGTGATAATATTCTTTCAGTGAAAAGGAAGAGGTAGTTAGCTGTGTTTGTGTTAGTATGAAGTCAGGCAAAAGGCAGAAGAGAGGTGCAGCTTATTCAGTTAGTTTATAAGGTGAAACATTACCCTGCCTTCAGTAAGGAAGAGTAGTGGGGGAATGGTTCTACTGAAGCAGAGTGATTACATAGGTAGTGATTAGTACTTGTCATCCTTCATATTGCTTCCCATTCTTTTCTTTTCTCTATTTCTTGAATTTCTTTAGAAACTTATTTCCATGGACATGTTACAGATAGTAGTATTCCCTTTTTGTTGCTGTTTTCTAATTCCATCTGGACATACATACTAGACCTCTGAGAAAATACAAATGAGACTTTCTATACGTTTCATATCTTGTTTAAAGTTTAGTTTCAAGGCAGGTGTAGTGGGTGGTCTCTATTCTCTCATTTACAGAAGCCCTTTGCATCTTATCATCCCTTTGCCTCTGTTTCCCCCATTCATGGCCCAGCCCTCTGCCTCTCTCGCTCTCAGTTTCACGGACAGATGGACAGGGTCGTCCGTTTCTAAGGTGCCACAAGTCAGTGTTTTGGCAGAATTAGTCTGAAAGATCAGTTTCAAATCCTAGAGATTAGTATTTATTAAAAAACTAAGTGTCCTGCAAAGCACTTAAACAAATGAATAGTCCCAATGAGTGTTTTGCTGGACTGAGGCCTTAAATGCTAATTCAATACTCAGGCGCCATGCATTTATAGAATCAGTCTGACTTTAAATCCTGAAAAAGGCCAACTGAAGGACAAATCAATTATTCTTCTACCAATTATCTTTAATTAAAATACAGTGCTATATCCATTGCAGAAAATTGGAACACAATTTTGATTTATGGAAGTTAAAACTCCTTGCCGAATAACATGGTGTAAACACAATACTTAAATGGAATTGAATAAGCTTTTATTACAAGGTTGAAACAACCATTATAATCTGTAAAACTATAACCTTGGATTTCATATAAGTTTTAATTGACACAAATTGCTGAAATATTGATAGTGAATTTAGTATCTTTCAAGCCATGCTGGATTAGTAAAAATCTAGGACTGCTGAGGAAATTCACCAGCTGTTAGAAAGAAAATCCCCTGAATAAAACTACCAAAAGCCAGTTAACAACATTTCTGAAATTTAGTATAGTGAACAGTTGCAGTTATTCAACATAAGAAGAAAGAAAACCATGCACAAGGGCAGACATGGTAAGGCAATTTAAGAAAAGGTGACGAGTAAGAAAAAGGAAAAACATATTTAAAATAAAAGTCAGAGAAATACTGTTCTACCCTTTCCTGGTTTCAGTCTACAAGTGGTTCCGTCTCTTGGTTGCCATATTAGTATCTGAATGTATGAGGCACTGAATGCCTTGTGGGAGCAGTTAAGTAACCTGATTCCACTGATCAACTGCAGTTAGTGCCTAGCAGGGAGAAGTTTGTATGTAACAGCATTAGACCCTGTTGGACGGTTATCTCATATTTTTTCTTAGGAAGGTCAAAAGAAAGTTCACAACATAATAGATAAACCTGAAATATTAAATTTAATAAATAAACCTCAATAGAAAACACATTAAAATAATGACTATAATAATTCTGTAATGGTCTACTCTAGCAGGTATATTGCTCAATGTCAGTATTATTCTTATTGGGTTATAGCACTGAAATGGCAGAAGAAGAACATGAGCTTTCAGCAGTGAATATAATCAAAACAAGCTTGTGCTCATGTAGGACTTGATGAGTGAATGGCTTAAGTGTTGATCTTTCCCAGCCTCATCTGGTTTGCCTTTAATGTTAATGTGGACGTAGTCATAATGAACACTCATCACTGACATCAGACAGCACAACTGGAAGACTAAAATAGTGCTTTTGGTATGATCACCAATAGATTTCAAACTCAATAAGTATGCTAAAATCATTCTGACTGGAACTCCTGAACTGGAAATGAATTACTGTACAATTTCAGTTTTGCCTTTGGGTGATGGCAATGGCAAATTTTATTTATATTAATAATATACTATATTTATTATACATAAGTTATTTTATATGTAATATTAAAGTAAAACTTATCAAGAGAGACTCCGACAAGTAAGCAAACACATTTTTTTAAAAACTTCAAAACAACACAATTGGAGGGTTCAAAAATGGTTTTGTTCAATAACTAAAGGAGGAAAATTGATTTGAATTAACAGAGACAAGACCACAATCTAGAATTCTGAAGAACCAAATCTAAAGTCTGAACTTCCAATAAACAAATGAACACAATATTTTTCCAAGCATACTTCCTCTTTCTTGCCAATAGCTGACACTCCCGAACAGCATTCACCCCAGCTATATATAGCCTTGTTAATTACAGCTGTCATCTTAGGCAATTTTAAAGTCCTTTAAGACTGTAGCTCCCTTTTTTTTTTTTGTCCATTTACCTAGTTTGTATTTATCTCACCTCTTGTTATCCTCTATCTCACTGTCTCAGCCAATAAAGTTCCAAGTAACATGTTCACCAAAGCATGCTGCCTTTTTTCCATGCACCTTATTATCTGAGACCTCCAGATCAATATCATGTTTCTCTCTTTCCCTTTCCTAATATCACTGTCCTTTTTTATTTCTATAATTCTTCATGGTATTGCTATGCCTCTTCCCTCTGTTATTGCATCATTTTCTTTTCAATACAACAGTATCTTGTTCTGAATATTTGCCTTATTACATTTTTGCTCTTCTGATCTGAATATCAGAATTTCCTCTCCAGCATGTTATTGAACTTTTCCTTATCTCTACCCACATGCTCATAGTGTTGTCAACAAGACTTTTAGCTTATTCTGAGGAATTGGTTAAATCAGTGTGTGTTTGTTATGGAAAATACCTGAAACACATTCAGTCTCAGTTCACATCAGGTGAAAATTATCTCTGTTCAGATGGACAGCACAAAGCCAATGCAACTCTTAAGGCCTATTTTGAAAGCTTTTTCCTTATACACAACTAGTATATAATCAATTTTTTTCCCAGCAACTATTAAACACACTTATGTTAGTGCAATATCTGATATTCTGAATAAAAGTTACAGGATTTGAGAAAGATTATTGTGTCAAAGCATCTTTCTTTGCAATTCTTTCTTTGCAAGCTTTTGGGCACACACATTCTCTTCTGGCTGAGGAGAAGTCAAAGACTGTAAAAATCCTCTTAGGTAGAAAATAAACTTCATTTTGCACAGGGGAAGCTGAGGCTGGACATACAGCTACTCCTCACTTAACGTCATAGTTACATTCTTGAAAAATGTGACCCTAAACAAAACGATGTTAAGCCAATCCAATTACGTTATAGTAGTTACCTACTAGCAGGTGGTAACCAAACAACATTATAATTGAACGTTGTGCGACTTTAAATGAGTATGTTCTCTAATAGATCAGCAACGTAATAATAAAACAATGTTAACTGTGATGACATTAAGTGAGGAGTACCTGTATGTTCCCCTGGGTCCCTGGCAGTCTCTTTGTGTGAGTTGCTCTTTGATGTGCAGATAAGGCTGATCTTCCCAATCAACATGGGTTCATTAGAGGCAGGTCCCGTCAGACCAACCTGGTGGCCTTCTATGACCAGGTCACAAAAGCCTTGGATGCAGGTGCTGCAGTGGACATAGTCTTTCTGGACTTTAGGAAGGCCTTTGACACCGTCTCTCACTCCATTCTCATTAAAAAATTAGGCGTCTGTGGTGTCAACACCTACACAGTCAGATGGGTCGCAAATTGGCTGGAGGGCTGCACCTGGAGTGTAGTGGTGGATGGGTCATTTCTGACCTGGAGAGCTGTGGGCAGTGGGGTTCCCCAGGGCTCAGTCCTCGGGCCCACACTGTTCAATATTTTCATCGGCGATTTGGACAAGGGGGTGAAAAGCACCTTGTTCAAGTTCGCAGATGACACTAAGTTGTGGGGAGAAGTGAGCACGCTAGAAGAAAGGGACAGGCTACAACTAGATCTTTACAGGTTACAGAGGTGGGTGGATGAGAATAGGATGGGTTTACGGACAAGTGCAAGGTGTTGCACCTGGGAATGAAGAACCAGCAGCATACCTACATGCTTCCTGGGACAGCTGAGAGGTGGGAGCAAGGAAGGGAGAGCTACTGTCCCTGCCCCAGGAAGAAAGCTCAAGCTCATGGAGACCTGATTCAATCCCATATCTTGTTCCCCTCCCAGACCCCACTCCTGGAACATCCATGCCCAGTAATCTGGCTACCTGGCATGTTCTCTGCAAGATGTTTGCATGGGGTTGTACCCCTGAGGGTGGAAAGGTCACATCCCCGGGGGATGGAGGGGAGGTTAGCTTGGCACCAGAACCACCCCCTTGGCAGTAGAGTTCAGGGGTTGGAAATTTTTTCCACCCAGAATGGGAGGGTGGGAGAGGAGACACGGCATCCTGAGGCTCTGCAGAACTGTATCTTGGGTGGCTCATCTGTGGGGATTGGCCACACATTAATGGAACCAGGCAGAGTAATATAGATCAGAGATAAGCCTGACCTGGAGTGGCATAACTTTAAGCCACCTAAAGTCTGCTTAAAGCTAGCATCAGGTGTTAATGTGTGGACAATCCAGGAGTTAAGAGCTTCAGGAGTCACCTAAAATTAATGTGTAACAAGGCCCATAAAGACATTTGCTAGCAACAGGTGTGAGAAACTATGGGTTTTATTGCAGTGGTTATTTTTTAAATGTATTCACGTTGCTATAATGTTGTATGCCTCCGTTTACCCATGCAACTAGTACACAGGGAAAGAATAGGTTAAAGGAACAGTGAAGCCATACTTGCTGACCTATCCTACCTGAGAGAAGAAACATCCATCTATAGTCTTGAATAGTTTTGCTATTCTGCAAGTGGGGATTGCAGATAATACCTAGGATACTGGAGGGAGGATAACAATGGACATAATAGGTGAATCTACACGAGACATATACCATGGAGTTGACTCCACAGTAAACATCACACATCTACATGTGCGCCTATATTAGGGCACAGGAAACTAATAAAATCTGCAGAAGGATAGTACTTATAAATACAAGTGGTATCCAGCTGTGCAGTTCTTTACTCCATAGCAGTGCATGCATACACACTGCTCTGACTGGATGAGGCATGAGGATGCTTCAGTGCAGGGGTTGCCTGCCGGCTAGCCTCACACTGAATTACCCTTATGCCCCACCCAGTCCTTCCACAGCACGTTGAGCTAGGGGAGCAGACCTGGGCTGGCAGGCTGAACCCCTGGACCTCCTGTCTGCTGGGACTGCTCTGACCCAGCTCAACATGCTGTGGTCCTGGACGCATGTTAAATGTGGTGCCTGGGGACAATAAACTACAGAGCAATAAGCACTGGAGTTTGTTGCTTCACATTTATTTCATGTGTAGACATGCCCAGTATGAACACAGGGGGTTGGGGAGAGGGGTCTGGAAAAAGAGACTAAGGGAACCCTCTGGAGGGGGCAGAGAACTTCTGGCTATCTGGTCTTTGTCTCAGTAAATGACTTTATTGAAGAGGAGTTGTTTGCTGCTTGGGATTTTGGGTTGCTCTTGTACTCCCCAATAAGAGATAAAGTAGTACTAGCTTTGTGTGTGTACCAATGGCATTGATCATGGAGTAGTTTATGCAAGCTGAGCAAGAAGCTCAGCTCTTGTAGCTAGCACACAATGAACTACCCACTGCATCTTTACTAATACTGTTGTTCCTGCTAGTTATTTTAAGGCTATGTCAAGAATGTCCACATGTGCTGCATCACATTTTCTATTTCAGTGGGGATATAGCTTTCTCTAAATGATCTCATTTAGGGTAACAAGGAGATCTCTGCTCCTTTAAAAATATATAATGGGGTCCTTAATGAGCACAAGAAAGAAAGACCTTAGTTTTATGTCTCAGCCCAAAATATGTGCTTTAGCTTTTTTATGGAACAAATGGGACTGCTAAAGCAAGTATTAAATGACTGCACAGTACCAAATGCACAGCCAGAGGCATGTGTAGTCACTGACTACCTAGCTGCTCCCTGAGGGACCATCTCCATCTCCCAACTACCTCAGTCTTCTGTTAGGGAGCCTCTCTAAATTATAACTTCTATCACTACATCTTCACTCTTAACAATAAGTATAAAACTGAATTAACACAAAAGTCAATTACCACCCATCTAAGGAGGAGAAATTACTAGCATATCACTCTGGAGTGAGTCTTTACTAGTCACTTTCCTATTCCTCCTTTTCTGCAGCTTTTAACAAATCTCTGTCAATATTTTGCTTGGGAATGTTAGCAGAATTTGCAGGTATTACCTGACAGGGGTCACGATGTAAAAACTCTTGCTATGGCCCCCATAGTCTGAGGCAGAGAGCCTCAGACTCTGCCATACCTGCTGCAATGCCCGCAGCTTGAAGGCACATGTACAATGAAAGTTCTCACAAAGTACAATAAAAGAGCCCAAGCATGTGTAACCAAATGGTCATATGTTGTGTAGAGATATGAAAAGAAGAACAAGTCTCTTCAGGAATGTCTACAAGAGATGTTTACTCTGGAGTTGCCTAATTAGCTCCACAGTAAACATCTCAGTATCTACACATGCAGCCCTATTAGGCCTTAGTAAACTAATAAACTCTGCTGCAGGTTAGTACTTGTAAATGCAAGTACTATCTTGCAGCAGAGTTCTTTAGTGCAAAGCAACACACGTGTAGACACTGACTGGGCTGTCTGGGACAGGAGGGTGTTTCAATGATGGGGCTGCCTTCTGACTAGTCCCACACTGGAGCACCCTTGTGCCTCAGCTAGCCCCTCCACAGCATGTTGAGCTGGATCAAAGCAACCCCAGGCTGGAAAGCTGACCTCCTGGGCCCCCTGCCTGTCAGGGCTTCTCTGACACAGTTCAATGTGCTGCGGCCCTGGATGCACATTCAAATGTAGCACCCGGGAGCAATAAACTCTGGTGCGATATGCACTAGAATTTATTGCTTCAAATTAATTGTACTTGTGGACATGCCCTGTGAGTATTTCAGGAAGTTTCATTTTCCTCGTAGCCAGATGAAGTATCAGACCTCGTTTCCAATTTGATTTTGGTGGGAAGCTTTTCTTCTAAGTCTTGGTAAACTTCTAAGTCTTGGTAAACTTGAGTCCTGATGGTAGGATCTGGCTAACTTGCACTTTTGGCAGCTGTGCTTCTGCACAAAGGCACAAAGTCCATTAGCTACTGACCACTGAGGCTGATTTCCTTTTTCTACATGATGGTATTTACATTTGTGTCTGTAGGTACATTCCTTTCCATAAGGACATAGTTGCTTGCATTCTGGAACAATTGAATTCTTCCCAAGAAAATTGTCCAGATTTGGGCTGTGACAGCCTAAAGGATCACCAGGAGGCGTGAATGTTGTATCATCTTCTATTGCAGGCACACACTTAACTAGATCAGTTTTTCACAAGCTGCCAGATCCCAAATTGGTGTCACCTCCCTAGGTATGAGAATGAATGGAAGCTCACATGTTGTATTTTTAATTGGATGCTAGCAGTGCGTCTGTCTCTCATGGATATATTTGTTCCTGAATTGTCAGTTATTTTCATGTTTGTTGGACTCACTTTTGGTTTCAAATTTAATTTTCTGTGTTCATCTTCTGGTAAAATATTAACCTGAGCTCCATGTCCAATATACATGAAATCATTATTCCCTGTACTTTCACTGGCAAAATCCAGTGCCTCTCGTTGATTTTGCTTGATTTTATCATATCTATGTAAAATTATCCTGTTATTCACTCAACTATATGCACTTAAGGTTTTTGCATTCAGGATCTGCAGCACCTGGCAAAACGGTACCTCTTGTTACAGTTAAAACAGGGTTTTCCAAATGCAGCATGTCCAGGGCTATGTTGGTTTCCAGACTTGGTATATATATGCTTATTTGCTCTTTCTCCCTTAGCATTCTTGTTGCCAATGGAAAATCCCACCATGTGTTGGCTTGCTAGTGGAAAATTCTAACCTTTCATGGCACCTTCTTTCATGCTTATTGCACAGATGACCCCTTTTGGTGCATTCAGCTCTGCGGCTTGCACCTTCACAGTTTCTCCTGACTTGCAGGCTTGGACAGTCTTTTCCATGGACAAATCTTCCTGACACAATAAACTTTTAATTCAGAATCTGCAGTGTCATAAGCATTCCTGTTTCTAATAAGAGATTGTCAAGTCCCCAAAAGCACAGGTCTTTCTCAGTCTCTTTAGTTCAGTAACATACCGATCTACACTTTGTTCTGTAGTTTGTTTGCACATAAAAATCCGGGTCTTTCAAGAGTCTTATTCTTTTTGGCATGCTCTACTCCTCAGATTTGGGAAGTATTTTTCTTAATTTTCAAAGGTAAAGGTGGTATAAAGAGCCAGCATTTCCTGTCAACAATATTGAAGAAGATTGAGTATTTGACTTTGCCTGTTTTTCTCTTTTGCCCCTGTGGCTGCTAGGTATCACTCATATCTTTGTCTGAATTCTTTCTGGTTTTTGGCTATATTGCCTGACATCAGAAGGGCAGGTGAAGGTTTCAGACTTCCATAACTAACTTTTAGTTAGTTCTATAACTGACTGTTTACTGAAGACTATAACTCTACAGGTAGATTATGTACAGAGACCTTTGTCCTTCCACGTTGCTGAGTTGCTCCACTTGTTCTCAGTTTCCAACTTTGGTTTTAGTTTGGAACTTAAATTCTTTCAAGCTCTTTCTCATTTGCCACTTCTGAACCATGTGTCGGACATATAGGCTTACACTGAATGAAAAACACTAAACAACAAACTTTATTTGTGGAGTAGGAAGCAACCCTTCTAGACCCTTTGTCTGCACCTTGGTAGGGTGGCCATCAGAGAGGACAGTCCGGTTGTCCTCTGTCCTCTATTGATATGAAACCTGATGCTTTTATGTCCTCTATTTTTCTCTTGAAAAATAATCTATTTTTCAAGATATATATAAATAATATAATTTTTCTCTTGAAAAATAGAGGACATAAAGGTGTTGGGCTTCATATCAATAGAGGACAGAGGAAAAGTGTAGCAGAAAATTGGAATGTCCTCTATGATGGCCACCCTACATCTTGATGACTAACTAACTAGTTGCCCCCTGAGGGACTATCTCCTATTTCCCAACTCCCTTCAGTGCCCTGCTAGGGAGCTTCTCTAATTTATAATTGTTATAACTATTGGTCCTGCAGCCACTGACAAATTCAGAATTTTGGCTCCTCCCTCACCATATAAAGCTGTGGTGGTTGCCGGGCCAGGGAATGGTTAATTTGGTAATATGTCTTGAAGCAGCTTCCTGCTCTTGCCCTGCTCTTTGTGGCAATGGCTACAGGTTTGAGTTCACTTGCTTTGAGTGTCCCAGGGTGAAAACTCTATTACTTCTGGGAGGTGGGGCTCAGAGCAGCATTTTGGGAGGGGTGAAACTTAACTTATAGCAAACCTGGCCACTAGTGACTTAGGTAGTGTTTATCGGGCAGTTGAAAGCTAGATAACTACTTTTAAATGTGTACTCAATTATAAAAACAATTCCCTGTGGGAATTAAACTATATTATATTAACCTGGCTGTAGAATGATCTACCATTGCAAACTAATTTTACCTAAACTATGTTAGTCTGAGATTTTTGAAAGCTATGTTTTAAAAATAATAACAGCAGTAGAGGAAACAATTACTATAGTAAAAATACTTTTTTCAGAGAGGGAGAAAATACCTTTAAAGGAACATACTGTTTCTATAGAGAAATATTTCATATAGAAAGCAGAATGGCTAAGCTACTGTAGGGAAATTTTTTGATTTGTACAAAGTCAATTCTGATCTATTAAGATCAAATCACAAAAATACAGAAAGGATTTAATAAAATGCAAAATACTTTAAAACCCTGTTCTATGTATGCAAAGAGAAAAATCATTCTTTATATGGTTTATATGATACATCAATGGTGTGACACAAGTGTTTGTGTATGTGCCTGAATATATGTTTCTAATACTGTGCTACTCTATACTTTTAGTTATTGTCAGAGTGAATATCACCATTTGAGAGAGTTGGCATTTGAAACTTCTGTCTCACCAGGTTGATGGATTAAATTAATAATGAAGGAAATGGTCATATTGTCTATAAGACACAAAATCACGTATAGTCCCAATGACATAAATGTAATGATTAATATATTTGTTTTGGCCTAAGATTTAGTATTAAATTCCAGTTATTATGTTTAATAATAGTACTACAGTAGGGCCTAGAAGCCCCAGTGGCATTGCTTCTCCCTCATGATGAAATGGTATCTATCCAGCATGTTGTAAGCAAATAGTGAGAGCCACAAAGAACTTGCAGTCTAGACAAGACTGACACAAAGCCAACATCATACATCATGTCAATGGAAGAGCTGGAAATGGAACTTAGGTTTCCTACCTGCTAATCTAGACCCTATCCACTAACCCACTACCTCTCAAATTAAAAAGAAAACAAAATAAAGATGGCCATTCCCCAGTGAGCACCTAAATATATACACTGGTCATAACAATCAGACCTAATTCTTTCACATAAGGAACTTAAATTGATGGAACATAGCTGATGGGAACTTGATGAATCTTAGCTTTACTTAGGTTTGCCTAACTCATATTCAAAGCAATTTATAGTATTATTAGATTATTCCTCTTTTACCTAAAATTCCAGACAGAACCTTTGACATCAGTAGAGAACAATGTCCATAGGTATAATCATTCACAATGGACCATGCTAAGGATCTGTAGTGACTGGCTCTACATGTTGGTGTCTCATTCCCTCAGACTCCCAGGTTTCTGTATCAGATAACAATTCCTGAAAATCATGTTGTGAAATTATTGTGTTTCTTGTTCTTAGGCATGACATCTTCTACTCTCAGATACCACCAGAATTTGGGGCCTTGTAAAAATCAGTAAAGCAGGGGGTGGGGAACAAAGTCTTTTTGGTCAGTGAGCAAAAAACTGCAAAATGCAATTCAGGTGGAGGTCCACATTCCAGTTCTACATTCTCTACCTTGCAGAATTTGCTCGGGGCTGGATTTGGTGTTCTGATTTCGGGCTTTGGATTGTTTTCTGACAGAACTCTAAAAACCTTTGCACCCAGTAATTGCTGGGCACAGCTGTTGTATGGGAGTATAAAGTTACTTATGGTTTCCTGATTCAGGGTCTGGTTCACGTTACGTCCAGATATAGATTAGAGCAGCTAATTGGTTGTGGCACTCAAGGGACCATCTGCCAAGCAGGCATTACCAAAGCATGCCAGTGCTGACTCAGGCCAAGCACACCTGTGTGGTCTCCTGTGCTTGAGGCTGCTGAGAAAGATAGGTAAGATATAACATTTTGTTGTCTTTCTACAGTCCCATAGTTCATGCAGTAACTATACAAGGGCTATTGCAAAAACAAAAAAAGAAGCATTCAGGTGGCCAAGAGCCTTTCAGTGTCAATGACCGTTTCCTAATGAGGTGAACGTTGGTTAATACATGTTGAAAAATATATTTGTGGTCCCTAAACCTGTAATTGCTTAAGAACAAAACAGTTAGACTATCTACTATGGCTGGGTAAAGATGTTCATTTCTACTAGTAAGATTTTCTTACCAGTAGGAGTAGGACCATACATGTATTCCAGCCCCCTGACTGGAGAGCTACATAGGTGAGCTCTCCAGCCAGAGGGCATTACAGGGCTGTTTCCTGAGCCACCCTTACTCTTAGGGGAGCCTATCCTGTCCCTTACCTGGGAAGAAGGCGGTCTCCCAGATTCTAAAATTGCCTTGTGTGCATCCCGGATGGACTGTGCATGGGGTGATTTAAAGCCAGAGGCACAGGGAAGTAGAGTCCAGGACAGCTTCCCAACCCCTGGGTCCTGGCTCCATAGTTTGCCATTGCCAGGTTCCACCCTCTCAGCTGCCTCCTGCCTCCAGGTTAAACTGGAGGAGTGCATCATGGAGGGGCTCTTCTCTATGGGCAGGAACCTCTTGGGACCCTGAAAGGGTTTCCACCTCAGGAGAATGCCACTGCCATTTAGCAATCAACTGATTAGAGGGATGGGGTATAGGGTCTGTACAAAGTCCCTGACAGCTCACTCCTGGGCAGGCTGCCAGGGAGCAGAGGACTGTCAGATACTGGGTGTCCTAAACACCAGGAGAGGCATTCGGCCATTCAATTTAGTGATGGAGGGGAGACATTTACATGGTTCAGCCAGGTAGGACTTTCTTGCTGAAAAGCCATTTTTCTTCTGCAAAAAAATCCTTGAATATCTGTATGCTCTCCTTTTTGTGCCAGGAAAAGACAAAATGGGATGTCTGTGCATGGTCTATGTCTGTGTAGCTGTCCTCCCAAGTACTGTCAGAGGATCTGTCCCTAGTTATATTTTTTCCCTTTGTATGTCCCTATATATTTTCCTTAAATAATAGTTTCCATATTTAAACTGCACATACATGTAGTTTGGATAAAAGTAAAGAGCCTATTGTAAAATAAAATATGTGTCCCTAACCTTAAAACCAAAAAATATAGAGGTTGTCCATGGAGGAATTTGGGGTGAGATTTTTCAAATGAATCTAAATAACTTAGCAGTCTAAGTCTGACAGAAACTCAAAGGGACTGGTTCTCCTAAAAGTTGATTTAATCTTTTTTTAAATCTCATCTTGAATCCTGATTCTAAAGGAAGAGATAAAAGTAAGATACAGCTCTGAAGAGCATGAATTTGGCTTGAGTGTTTGCTACACAAGAAGATTGGATCCTAAATGACTTAACTCTCCTCATTTCTAACAATTCATTGTGCACAACAGCATTCTCAGTTTGCAATACTGCAAATTTCCCATTTGATGCCACTCACCTGGAAACTGTTATTTGTTTTTATGCATCGTTAAATCACATCCAAGGGATATGAAGTTTAAAAATCAACATAAAAATTACAGAAAAAGAAACATGCCCACTGAGAGTGCTTTGTAAGGTCAAAACCCTTGAGTAATGGACTTTGAATATCATGCACCCCTCCTCTTTTTTTTTCAACGCCCTTCAGAGACCATAATTATTCCAAGAAACTTTAACTCACAAAAATTAAGAAAGATTATTCTACCTTTATTTAGTATAAATAGTACGGAAGGCTACACCATTCTCCAGTTGCATACTGTATTTGTCTCTTCTTTGCATATTTGCTTACACAGGGCTCCTGCATCCTTCCGTCTCTTCTTTATAGAATTGAGAACACCATAGGTGCTTAAGCAATAAAAATACAAAGTCTTTACTGGGAAGAATGTTGCCATTTTGACATCACCTGAGCTATATGGATCAGATTCTGCTGGTTAGTTTACAGGAGATGATATTAAACCAATTGTTTCAGGGATCCAAGGAACCTAAACACCTTGCAACTAATTCTGTTCCAAACCTAGTGAAGGGATTATTATATTCCCCCACCTCCCCCCATCAACCCTTCTCTCCCAAATACCTAGTATGCTTTAAAACATATTTGCTGAAGAGACAGTCTTGAAAAAAGGTAAGATCTTTATTCAAAGTGAAGTGAAATTTGGGATGTGTTGTCAGAGCAATAAATTAAATCATAAAAATGGATCTTTTCCCCCTCTTCCCTTTTTTGCAAAGGGAAGCCTTTAGTCCAACCCTCTGCAAAGGATGCAATTACTGTGAAACAGGGATTGACAACTTTTTTGAGTGAGGGACTGCTTCAACACCGCCTAGCTCTGCTTGTAAGCTGCTTCTAACCCAGGGGTCAGCAATCCCTGGCACACGTGCTAGAGCATGACATATTCACCTCAGGGCAGATGGCAAGGAAGGGGCCAGAGTTGTGCTGCCACAACGATCAGGCCCGTCGCAGCTCTCCCACCATCTGCCAGAGATGTGTGCTCATCTGCTGCCAGCAATTAGCCAGGCTGGGGCTCCACAGACCTCAGTGTAGCTTTGTGCAGCCTCCCAGTCCCTGCTGCCTGCTGCGAGCAGCCCAGGCTCTGTGGTGGGTGGCAGAGCTCTGCCCACAGCGTGGGCTGGCTGTGGCAAGCAGTCAGGAGTCTGCAGGCCTAGCCTGGCTTGTTGCTGGTAGCAGGTACATGTGCACTTCTGAGAGGAGGGCAGGAGAGCTGTGAGGGGCCCAACCTTGGTTGTGGCAGTGCAGCCCTGGCCCCTTCTCTGCTGTTCACCTGGAGGTGTGCATGCACCCGCTGCCAGCAACAAGTGGGTCCAGGACCCTGCAGACCTTGGTGAAGCTTCTTGCAGCCTCTCTGCTGCCTAGTGTGAGCAGTTCAGGCCCTATGGCAGGCAGTAGGGATCTACCCAGAGCCTGGGCTGGCTGTGGAAGGCAGCTGAGAGGCTGCAAGCCATTACGTCAAGGTTTGTGGAGCTCCGGTCCAGCTTACTGCTGGTGGCGAGTGCTCGTGTACCTCAGGGTGGCTGGCAGGGGAGCTGTGAGGGGCCTGATTCTCATTGTGGAAGTGCAGCCCCAGCCCCCTCCCTGCCATCTGCCTGGAGGTGTGCATGCATCCAGGGCTTCACAGACTTCAGTGCAGCTGCTTGCAGCCTCCTGGCTGCCTGCCACATGAGCCCCAGACTCACATGAGGCCCAGGCCCAAGCTACTCTCAGCAGGTGGTAGGGAGGCTGCAAGCAGCTTCACTGAGGTCTACCCTGGCCTAGCTCATTGCTGCACTTGCAACTCCAGGCAGATGGCAGGGCAGGGGTCAGGGTTGCACTGCCACAACAAGGACCGGGCTCCTCACAGTTCCCCTGCCACCCACCCCTGATACACTAACATCTTACAAGTTGAGGTTGCGCTGTTTTTAGCACTCTACCCAAAAACACTGCTGAGCTCTGTTCTATCCCAACCGGTGTTGCTGCAGCAGTCACTACTCACCGATGCAATGCTGCCACCACTCCCTGCATAGTCACTGTGCAAGTGAAGCTCCCTGCCATGGAGGAAGCCTGCCTCCACCACCCCCATGGCTGAAATGCTGCAGAAGCTCCCTTCTGCCAAAATGCCACAGAAGCTCCTCAGCTCCACAGACCAAATAAAATGGCTCTGTGGACTGAATCCAACCCCTGGGCCATAGGTTGCCAAACCCTACTGAAAAACTAGAAACAGTTTTTGTAGCAGGGACCAGAATTCAGGGCTCCGAACTCCTGTGCAAATGCCCTAACCATGAGGACATAAAGTAAAGTTTTCTTTGGTGTTCTCTCCTGGCCTCATGACCCCTAATTTTTTTGTGCATTTCTGACAAAGCTTCCTCAGAGACCCCATTCAGGATGTCCTGTATTATGCTGGGCACTCTTCAGAGTAAGTGCTTTCTAAGGACATGGGAAGCTCAAGGCTGAATTATCTCAGGCCAAGGAAGGTATAGACCCAGAATCTCCCACGCTTGTGGTGAGTTTGCTACCCATTAGCCTGCTGTATAAAAGGAAGCCATCTTCCTTGGCTATATTCTAAAAGTAATCCTTAGCCATCATCCTATTATGTGTCGAGTCCATGCCACTAAGTTTGTGTTGGGTCTGTTTTGAGAACTGCGTCTAGATTGAACTTCTCAGAGGACTTAGATGGAGGGGTGGGTAGTTTTGGGATCTTGATGAAACTTAGGTATATGCTGGGCACTGACCTACTTGGCTAGTCAAAACTTAACCACTTCTGTGCCTATACACAAAGTAGTCAGAACTCATAGTAGAGGTGATATCTTTTATTAGACTAACTAGATTAAAAAGTCTTTATTTGCAGGCTTTTTGGCGCACACACCCTTATTCAGGCATAGGAGAATGCAAAGATTGTAAACTTAGTCCTAGGTGGAAATGAAAATTCATATTTCACAGGAGAGCTGAAGGTGTTGTAAGATCTGGTTGGAAAAGTTCATTTTGTGCCAGTTAGACTCAGATGCACAAAATGAACTTTTCCAACTGGGAGATCTTACAACACCTTCAGCTCTTCTGTGAAATGTGAATATTCATTTCCACTATTTGCCTGTAGACCAATACGGCTACAGCCTGTACCCCTATACACAAAGTAGAACTTTCAAGCTGCTAGGGAACTTTAAGGTGTTTAGTGTTTACTGCAGTGCCTAAAGGGTTTAATCATGAGCAGGATTAAGAGAGAGCTGAGCAGAGGTTTTCAAGATTGCTGTTTTGTAGATAGGCCATAGACAGATGAAACAATTATAAAGGGAAAGTTGGGGGAATTTACCACTGGTGAACACAAACTAAGTCATTGTAACTGTTTGCAACTGTCTCATAGAAAGTGAAGCTAAACTGGGACAGTTTATGTAAGAATAAAGTTGCTGCTAAATTATCATGATTTGGCCTCCATTTACTGTGGGATAAAGTTACAAGGCCTTCTCCCTACCATTCAATTGCTAGAATACCCTGAGATGCCTGAAGTCTACCTAACCCCCACATAAGGTATCTACATGCTTCACTGGGTCTAGCCCTGAATTGCTGTCTCAATGGGATATGAATTTTAAACCTGAATGATGACAATAATTTGGCACCTATTCACTGGCACTCTTCAACATTACTAACACATGGCAATTTTTTTTTCCATACCATGGACAGTTCCTGCAATTCCATCTGTGATTTCACATCAGCCAGTACAGCCTAACAAACAATGTATATTCCCTGTCAATCTTTTTTTTTTTTTTTTTTTTCATTTCTCAGTGTTATATATACAACAAAGTACTTCACTGGAAATGCTGAACTGCTAAAATGAAAATTCCATTATAAGGCATTCATCTGCTTTTTGTTTTGCAGTTGGAATAATTTCTATCATAACAAAACCAATGGTTGGAAGCTGAAGCCAGAAAAATTCAGAGAGGAAATAAGGCACAATTTTTAATAATGAGAGTGATGATTAACTATTGGAACGATCTACTAAGGTAAATAGATCTTCTCTCTTTTGAAATCTTTTACCCAAGACTAGTGGGACCAATCCAGTGATATCTGAAAAACACCTAAATGGGACTTAGGCAGAATTTCTAAGGAGTGATCCAAATTAGGTCTGTTCCAAAATCCAAAGAACTCAGTAGGTGCCCAAATGTAGGCAGTGCCTTTATTTTGGATTGCAACATTTTGTTGATGTCTATGCTTGGCTGCTGATGCATCTTCAGAAGTGATTATACTGAATTGCTTTTGAACATCTGCATGAAGCCAAGTATAAGCACCCAGGGAACCGTGACCTTCCAGGTGCCTACCTGCCCCTTAAGTTGTGTTAAAATCCAGACACCTTCTGCCTTCCCCACCATCTGCTTCCCCCACTTGTCTTCCCCATTGCTTCCTGCTCCCCCACCCTCACTGGTGCTCTCCCCCCTCTCCCCCAAAAACTGCCTCTGCTTACTCTCCATTGCAGCTGTGGCTCTGACCCTGCTCCAGCCTGGGGCGCAGGGCACATGGATTCTCCAGCCCCTGCCCAACCATGCTGCAGCAGCAGCAGCAGCAGCTCTAGCCCTGTCTCTGGCTCCAACCTGGGGCTGGGGCTGGGACCGGGGCCAGGGCAAGAGCTATCACCATTGCAACCAGTGCTGTCTGGCTGCACAGAGGCCAGAGACCATGTGCTCTGTGCTTGTGGCTGGAGCCCCAGCCATGACAGAGTGTAATAGGTTTTGGGTGGATTCAAGTAGAAGGGGTATCATGGGTAGCAGGCAGTGCAGGCATCATGAGGGGTCGCTGCCAAGGGGACGAGGCACAGGGGGGCAGGCAGGAAGGGGCAAATGGCAAGGGGCAAGTGCAAAGGGGGTGCAGGCACCCTGGGGGAGAGCAGGAGGCAGGGAGCCAAGGGCAGGTATCAGAGGGTGAAGGCACTGGTGCACAGGCAATGGGGGGCAGGTGGTTAGAGGGGAAAGGTGGCCAGGCAAAGTATGGGGTCAGCCCACTTGACCCCACATGCTTTCCCACTGCCTGCTGCATTGCTGCCTGCTGCCCTGCTGCAGCTGGGGAGGCAGAGGTGACAAATTTAAGATGACCTTCCAATAATCAGATGCTATACATGGAACATGATAACAAATTTATACAATTTCCACGTGCAGAATCTAGTTATTGGGGATTATTTTAATATGAAGTCATCTTGGATTCAGGTAAATGTGGTGGTATTGGTAGAATTGATTGAGTTGAAAATGATGCCACAAGTGCTTTGCTTGGGAACTGGGAGACCTTGGCTCCAGACCCCCTTACAAGCTATGGGCATTTGAAGCCAGTTTTCCTCTTGGCTGTAGCCACAGGCCATAGAATAGACTTAGCTGGGGCACACTACACTACTGCTGCTGAAGCTAGACCACTGGCAGCCAAGAGTATAGGACCTTGTGGAGGGCAAGAAAAGGAGCATACCTCTATATCTAGTGGTTATGACACTTCCCTTGCTCCTAGCATGATTTTGATCTCCATCCAATAACTGTCTAACATAAAATGCAGTTTTGGCAGGAGGAACTCACAGTCAGGTTCCTTCACTCCCAGAGAAACACCCTACCTACCAGGCTATAGTCAGATTTCTTTTTGCTTGTTCCCAAAACTCTTTATGCATTTTACATAAGGGCCTGGACATACATTCATAAACTAATAGAAACCAGCTATAAAGTTATTACACATTTTCAAGCACTAATTTTGTAGCCCATTGGCTTTTTTATAGCCAGATGGATATTTTTATGGAATGACAGTTATTTTGCATGTGTGGCCGGTCTACATTTATTGCACAATTAACCAGTTAACTGCATAATATATGTAATGTGTGGCAGAGGCCTAAGAATACCATTGATTAAAAAAAATAATAATAAAAAAAAGAAATCAGTAATAATCTCCAGCATAGGGATTGATACCTATGCTGTCTCTTTCCAAGGAACTTCCAAACACTTGTCTACAGAGTTAGGCTCCTCCTTGTTTGCTCCCAGGATTATGTAAGTGTCTTACATTAGACACTCTGCCCAATGATTATGAGGGTGTATATTTCTGAGTAGCTAACTTCAGACTAATAGCTGAAACTTGGATTAAAAAACACTTTCTGAAAAATCAGGTGCCTTTAAACTGTCTTAAGCTGGGGACATAAAATTGAGGTGAACCAATCACTAACAGCTTTTAAAAATCTTTGCCCAAATATAAGGTTACATGATCTGTCACTAGTGATTGCTCAATGGGAAACAAAACTGTCAAGAGAAACTCTGTTTGCCATGCTCATCCATATGTCAGCACACAGCAAGTGTCTCATTAGAAAACATGTTCGCGGCTGGGATCTCCCGTTGCTTTCTTTACAGTGATAGTAACATGTTTTTGACTCATTTCCAATGTCCACACTTAAAGTGTGTCTAAGCAAATGACAATCCTGTAGGTGTTAAGAGGCCACAGGCAAACTAACGTCAATGGAAAGTGAAATGCATTTGGGCTCTTACAGTTTCTTCTTCAGAGGCTTATTTTAAACTTCATTTTTAATTATTTGCATTTTTCTCCAGGACTGAAAACTCTTGTGAAAAATTCTTTCTGATCATAACTTAATTGTGATCCATTAGGTTCCTTAGTGAATGATGCCTCTTAGTGACAATATCTATATATTTTGTACATACGAAAGCACAAGACTCATATGTAAGAGACAACAGTGTATGAATGACAAGTTTCCCAAGATGAGAAACAAAGATAGATAGAGGCAGAGAATTAGAGATCAGACAGCCTGACTTCAAGCCCCAGAAAGCTTCTGGAACAAATTATTTAACAATCAATTTATAAACACCTGGAGGATAATAAGATGATAAAAAACAGCCACCCTGGATTTGTCAAGAACAAATTATATCAGACAAATCTAATTTCCGTCTTTGACTGCCATAGTGTATAAGGGGGAAACAGAGGATATCTTTACCTCAGTAAGGCTTTAAATATCCTATATGACATTCTTATAAACAACTGAGGGAAATATGGTCTGAAAAAATCATCAGATCACAGATGCACAACTCATTGAAAAACTGCACTCAGAGTGTAGTTATCAATAGTTCACTGTCAAGCTGGAAAAGCATTTTAAATGGATTCCTACAGGGATCTGTCCTGGGCTTAGCTCTATTCAATATCTTCATTAATGATTAAGGTGATGGGATGGAGAATATAGTCATCATATGTTCTGAGCAGGGTTGCAGCCATACAGAAGGACAGCATCAGAATTTGAAATGATCTTGACAAATTGAAGAAATGGTTTGAAATTAGTAAAATGAAACACAATCAAGACAACTGCAAAGTAGTACACTTATGAAGAAGAAATTAATACAAACTGGGCATGTCTTACACACCACGCTTACTGAGCGAATGCCTAATAACACTGCACAATAGCATGCCAGTCAAAACCATGCTAATAAGTGATTGTGCGAAGTTATTCAGTTACTACACAGTAATCATCAGAAAAACCATGAGCTGGCACTACTGTGCAGAAACTTTAGTTACTGCACTTTTAGTTAGTACTTCATTAAGGAAGTACTAAACTAAATGTGCAGTAACTATCGCGCAGTAATGAACATGTAGATGCACCCACTGAGGGATAATTGTCCAGGCAGCAATATTGCAGATAAGCATTAGAGATTATAGTGGGTCATAAACTGGTATTTGGCAACAGCATCATTGCTGGCAAACAGACAAATTTCAGTCTCTGATATACTGATAGGGGTGTCACAAGCAAAACCTGGGACATACCCTTATAGTTAGGGTCTTTGCTGAGGAACTGAATCTAGTTCTGGACACCAAGCTCTAAGGAAATGCAGAAAAACTGTGGAGAATGCAGAGGAAAATTGAGCTTTAAAAATAACTTATGAGGAAAGGTTTAAGGAATTTGGCTTGTTTATTGTACACTAAGGGGGGCCATTACAAGGGTCTTCTAGTATGTAAAAAGGTTGTTTTAAAGAAGATGGTGATCAATTGTCTTCTTGTCTGCTAGGAGGACAAAAAAGAAATCAGCTAAATTTGCCACAAAGATAAATTAGGTTGGATATTACCGGGAAAGAATTCCAACTGTAAGGGTAGTGAAACTGGAACAGGCTGCCTGATGATGTTGTGTAAGCGCTTTCACTGGAGAACAGGTTGGACAAAGTCATCCTCTGGCTGATCAAGATAGTTGATCTTTTTCAGGACACCTAGTTGGAATACCTGATCTTCTGAATTTTAGTACAGCCCTACGTTCCTATGTTTCTATATGTTTGAAGTAAGTGGATAAGCACAGGAAGGCCAAATAGTCATAATGGCAATTTTAGTTCCTATACTCATGACTGAATTCTTCTGCCAGTGCTAGTTCTGAGAAACAGCAAAATAAATATGAATATCTAATAAAATGGCAGCAACAGAAAGCACATAGCCAAGTCAGGACAGAGGTTTCTTTCTCTTGTAGATAGGATAGTGTTTGTCCATTCAGACTAAGCAGCAAAGTAGAAAATAAATACTGTCTATTCTATAATAAACTAAAACTCATTTAGCATATTTGCCAGTTGCAGCAAAGATAAAAAAAAAAATTCTTTGTTCACTTGCTGGAGCTTAATGCTTTATTTTCTTTTATGTGTTTGCAAGCAACAAAACCAAGGGAAAAATCTCACAGTCTAGAGAACTGGACTGAAGCCCAGTCGCTTTTACATTGAAGTCAATGGCAAAATTCCTTTTTTTTTTTTCCAGTAATGCAGGATCAGACCTATGGTGCATTTTCATAAACTTTGAAGTTCAAGTTACAACAAAACAAGAAATATTTTATGTAAACCTTTGTACGAGGAATTCTAGTGAACTGGAAACTGGATTTAAATCATCTTAGAATTTGGTTTTACAAAAAACAAATATAACTTAAGGGAATCTAGCAACAGCAGGCACACTCCTGCTTTGACCAACTGTAGATTAAAATAATTTCTTAGTTTCCTTGCTAATCTTTCTTGCCAACAATTTAATGTAACATCTAGCAAAGAAGCAATTAGTATAGCACTTCAATGGCAGCAGCCAACATTTTCAAAAGTGAGTAGTGATTTTGCATTCCCTAGGTCCAAATTAGAGACAACTTAAAAAGCACTTTGGGTTTGCAACCCAAAATTAAAGGTCTTAGAATTACTAGTCACATTTGTAAATATTAGCCAGTAAATGTTAACTACTGGGCCTCTGCCTTACTTACAAACCTCATTAAAATTCTTGCTTTCTGACCACCTTCAGGTAGGTGATTTTTTTCCCTTCAACTTAATTTCACTAACAGCCAGAAAACTGCTCCTATCAACCTTCCTATTTCTTAGGCAAATCAAAGTGCTGCTGTATCATAGTTACTTGCATAGAATGAGAGTCACAGCAGGGTGGAAAGTAGGAACAGATTATTATATTTGTTAGTATGGGGTTATTTCACTGTCTAACACTCCCTGTGGAATGACATCAAGAATGTGCAACTTTAACCATGTGATTATTTAGTTTTTGATTGATTCCTCAATGTTTTTAACTCAGATGATGTTTTAGCTTTTGGACACAAACAATGTATATGCATAACTTGAAGCATGTAACTTTTCTCAGGAACTTTGGTGAGACTGGTCACCTGTTTAAATTTACACATATGCTCAAGTGCTTTGCTGGATGACAAATATGACCTACAAAAGCTTCTGTGGAATCAAAATGTCCTCCCACTTGTTATGTTTTGTGTCCCCTTCCTTCCTCCCTATCTTTATTTTTATTTGATTCCTCTATGGGCATGTCTACCTGATGCCCTATGGCAACGTTGTTACTTTTGGAAGTACTGAAGCAGGGTGCAGTAACCACCTATGCAGAGCCATGTGCATAGCGCACGGTTAGTTTTAGCTGCTGCTTTGCCATAGCAGCATGCTAAAACAGGGGAGCACACCGCTGCAGCAGAGTAGCTGCTGGTTATGTGTAGACTCACATGATTGCTATGTTGCCAAAAGAGGGAATATTCAGGGATTTAAATTCACAGATATTGAAACAAGAAGAAAAAAATAGTAATGGATATTAAAATATATGTAACCTATACACCTTAAGGAGATCCACTTATGGCAGAATATTCAGATTAGCACTTCTTCAAATTTGGAGGGACATCAGATCAAAGATTCTGCTATAATTAAGGAGCAGCTACAAGATGGGAAGAGAAACAAAATAAGTTGCAAGACTAAGACAGTTATTTGTCTAATATTCCATTATGTTCCGACCAAAGGCTAAGGAATTAATTATCTGCATGTATCAGAAGTGAAGTGATAACATGTAGTCATGCCCCACTAATGTGCTCAATAACATATTGTATCCAGCAGTGAGTATTTCTATTACTGCCAATTAATCTGCAATGGTGTTTTGAAAAACAAAGTGTGGGCCAAGATACTGGGGTGTTTGAATGCTGCACTGAAATCAGGCAGAAGGCATAAAATTATTAGTATCCTGAATATTCACTGCTCCAAACATAAGCAGATGGAATCTCAGAGTAAGAGTTCATGTGAAGGATTAAACATTGAAAAGCACTACCTCTAAAGACTTTATTTTGCAAACTCATTCTCACATAAATTATTGCAGTAAAATCAATAGGATTAAATAGAAGTAAATATGTGCTTGTGTGGGTCATGAAATTGAACCACAGGTTGGCATGAGCTCCTGGCTTGCTAAACAAATAGTCTTTCTTCTAAAAGGCAAGAAGTCTGTTTGTTCTTAAATAAGTACCACAATCTGAGAAGCAGCAAAATCCTGCATAACCTCAGGAATTATCTATATGCAATCACAAACATTTGATTTTATATAAGTTCTGTGCAAAATAAATAGTAGTCATTCATTAACTCACCTCAGAAATCCAAGAATAATAAATAAATATTTTTTTTTGCAATTATCTAGTTGGTTTAATAAAAGATATCACCTCTACCACACTGACTGCTCAGAAATCCATAGCACTTTAAATAAATTAGTAATTCCATTCATTTTTTGCTCAATTAGGCTTCAGGTTCCCAAATGAAGGCAACAGTTATATATGCCTCCAAGTTGCAGCAGCTCTTCTTAGTACTAAGGAGATTTACTGGGAATTCTTACATAAATCTCATAAATCTAACTGAGGCTCAGTGTCTGTTTGGCTTCGATTTGATGACATTGAGGATGCACTGCAAGAGCTGTATATTTTTGAAGGCACTGACTATGCATGTGTGTATGGTATTAGGAGATTTATCATTTTGGAACTTTCCTCCATTTGGTGTAATTTACATAAATGATTAATTTCCTAAACTTTGAGATGGGAACTTTTAATCAGAAGGAAAAAGTAGGGAAAAGGAAAATCTCATGAAGTTACTGTAAGTAAGGTTTGTTTAGTAATAACTTTTTCTGGATCAACTATGTATATAAGAGATATGTTAGACAAGTTTTTTTCCCCCATAAAATGGCTTTTTTCAGGTCTAGGAGAGAAGAAAATGAAAGCTAAGGAGGAAAAAAAAAGAAACAAGCAAAACAATGACTTCTGCTTAGGTCGATTATGTAAATGAAAGAGAGACAGGTAGTTAGCTGTGTTAGTCTGAAGTCAGACAGAAGTCAGGGTAGATATGTACTTCTGGGCATGTAAAGATGAAACAGGGGCCTTAAGTTGAAGCGGTGGGTTTTTAAAAACACCACTTCAATTTAGGGCCAATTAAACCCCGTGTCGTGCACACATCCGACTTACCTGCCTCTCTGGCGGGGAGGGGAGGGCAAGCTGCCAGTGGGCAGAGCGGTCCCTAGGCTGCAGGGGTGGGGCTGGTACTCCCCTCCATGGCAGCGGTGCCCCCCCCCCGAGGCAGCACCCGCCCACAGGCACCTGGCTCAGGCAGTCCTGGGGGGCACTGCAGCCATGGAGGGAAGCACCAGGCCCCCACACAGCTCAGGCAGGCAGGCAGGTTCTGGGGGTTAGAGGGGTGTGGGGTGGGAAATCAGGCTTGCCACTTTTTTTCCCCCCCCTCTCTTGGGCAGAGCCTGCCTTCCCAGGTGGCTGCCAGGCTGCTGCCAGGCTGCCTACAAGGCTTCCTGCAGAGCCCCTGAGCTGCACAGAGCCTGGTGCTTTGCTCCGTGCCTGTAGGGGCATCAAACTAAAACTCCTTGGAGCAGTTTTAGTTTGCTGTGCCCCAAGTCATTTTAAGATACGTTATGCCACCGAATTTCCTACAGCAGCAGG
>NW_005842140.1:1263506-1292672 GCF_000455745.1 Alligator sinensis
AGGAATTAATGCGGCATATGCAGCTGAGGCATGCAAACACCAACATCATTAAAGTGGTGCAAAAGCATTTAGCCTGCTTTAAAGTGTTGTGCACACATGCCCCTCATTTTGTCTACACACAGCCTTAAACTAACTAAACAGCGGAGAGCAGAAACTGAATTTGAGTTCATAAAAGCTACCCTGCTTTCTGTAAATGAAAACACACTTAAAGAGGTGGAAGAGGGACAGTAAACTTGTGGCACCATTTTACATGATTAGAAGTAGCTACAAAACGAGTAAAAGCAATAAAAGCTATTTCCAACAAACCTTGCTTCTCACATGGTCCCTGGACCATCACAGCTACAACACTCCAAGCCTATAAGAACATGAAATTATCAGTATGTTTTTTCAAAACTGAGAATTTAAGCATTCAAGAAAAGAAACTTTGTTGAACTGAACCTCCACTTCTTTTGTGGTTTAAAAATCACTACAGAATTTTGCAGGTCTTTTTTTATTCGAGAAACGTAGCACCTTTAAAATAGGTTTGGTTTATATATATAGTATTACTGAAACACACTTTGCAAATTTTGGCTATTGTTTCTAATTCATATGTGATTTTCTATTTTTTCATTTGCAAGAAAACGTAAGTAATAGAAGTGGAAACACTATAGAATGTATGAAATACATGCGTAAACAAAGAACATGAAGTAAACTATTTTAACTCAAAACATTACATTATTTTATGTAGAGATAATTTTTCAAGTTTTATTCTTCAGGAGCTAAGCATAAACCTTATGGCCTATTATTAAGCATGTAACTTCACAGAAAGAAGATTTGTATGGAGGATATGAAAGGAAATATTACAGATTTTAAATATACAGCATAAAATGTATATTATATTACTCTGCGACAAAGGAAGCTATAACCTGTTTTGTTCTCTCTCTCTCTCTCTCTGAGATGCTTTTCCTGAGAAGCTGAGGAGCACAATTTTCTGCACCTTTTCATATGATTAAAAACGTTGGGAGAGGAAACCTCTTCTCCTGCTGGGTAATTTTGGAATATTTCAGACCTATTATTTGGATTGTAAAGGCCCTCTCTGAAAAGATGAAAAGTTCCAGTTTCATCTTTTCCCTTTTCCTTACTTTCTCTGTCACGTGTTGACCTAAAGCTTATGATTAGTACCCTTGATATAGCCAGTAATGACTTTGGGGTTGATCTTACCTTCCTTGCACACCCAACCCTTCCACTGAATGGACAACATATGCAAAAGGAGACCCAATACAACTACTATCAACTGCCCCATCTGTTTTGATGAGATGCTAAGCAAGGCTAGCTTTTGTTTTCCAGTCTGGAGTAAAACAATCTAACTGTACCTCAGTGTAAGATCTCTCCAGATCTGCTTCCTGATGATGACACATAGAAACAGGAAGTCCACATACATACATGAAAATAATTCAGGATAAGACTTACTGTTTTGGAATTACAGCACCTTCCACCTTTTAAAGTGCTTCCTCATAGACAGGGTACTTTCACTATCTTACACAATAATACATCTTAGGATATATATATTTTTATAAATCTACGAGCAAATGGTTCTAGATTCCAGATCATAATTTATCCTACAAGGACAGTGCTTGCACCCTGTCACTCTCCTGTCTTCTCCCTTTTCAATTTTATTTTCCCTCTACATTTTAAATGCATAAAAATTAATAATTTTCATATTGTCCTTTTCTTCCCTTCTGCCTTCTTTTCCCCATCAAAATCCCACCCTAATATTTCCAGTGAGGTGGCAGCATTGGCATAACTAGGGTGTTGGTCATAACTAACATGTTAGAGTCATGAACTCTGACTCCATGTATGCACATGCTAATGTGAATACTCTATTTCTTTCTTTTTCTTTAAATATCAACAAGGAAATTCTGGTGACAGACTGAATTCCTGTGTCATTAAGACTACACAGTTCCAAGGCCCATTTAAGTTAATTAGCACTTATTAATATTACATCTTGTCATCCCTTGTTTTGCTCGAGGACTACTTAAAGGATCAGAGAACTAGAATGAAAGCTTCCTCAGGTGCTGAAATAAAAAGATCTTTTTTTTTTCTCAAGTATTTAATTTAAAATAGATGCTAACATATGCAAAAAACAAAAGGTCAGATTCTCACATAGCAAAGTAGTCTTAAATTGTCTTCAGACAGTCTGTGGAGAGAAGACCACCTACGAATAGAAGCAATCCAGAGTTTTAAAGCCAAAGGCAGCAGCTCAGCTGCCTCAAGCATTAGCAACTTTTGGATACCGGTGAGGGAACAAAGGCAGCGTATTGAGCTCTTCTACACCAGGGATTAGCCCACTGGTTGGTCTAGCCTACAAAGAGATTGAATAGAGCCCACAAAGATGGCAGCAATTAGGGTGAGGGGAGTTGGTGGTAACTGGCAGTGGGGGTGGAGTGCAGGAGGAAGCACAGAAGTTGGGGACCTAGCAGTGGCAGACAGGTGAACAGCAACAGCTCATCCTGGGACTGACCTGCTTTAATTCTGCCCACTGTTGCTAAAAGGTTGCTGACCCCTGCTGTACCCCTAATTCTTCATTGGTTTACAGAAGTCTGGCTGAGGATCACAGACTTTGAGGAGGGTGGAGAAACTGCCACATCTTAGAGTCTTAAACAGTCTAAGAACTGGTTCTGCTCTCAGTCACTCAGCCATCCTCCTGTTATGATGCTCGACTTCTCTAAGAGCCCTCAGAGTGTTTAAGAAAACAGGGAAGACAAGACCTAATACTCTAATAAAGAAACTAAAACTATTTTTGAAAAAATATATACATTGTAAAGAATTAAAAGGCAAGGGGTGGGGAGGGGGAGAAAGGCATTTGATCCCTGCCTCAGGACATCTTTAAGCTTTCTTGTTTCCTCCCATACCATCACTTTCTCTTCACATGCCACCTACCACCTTAAAAAGGATGTCAGTTTAACTTCTCCCGACTGAGTTCCATTTGCTCCATGTCCTTCATTTATATTTTGTATTTCAAGTTCTACATAGCTGATTTTTTATCTCTTCCCATGAAATGTATATTTGGGCTACTAGTGGGCACATCTACAGAAGATGTTAACGGCGCAGTAACTAAATACTGCTGTGCAGTAGCCCATCACAGGCCTAACAGTGCTAATATACTACTGTGCAGTATTATTAGGCTATTGAGCAGCAGCATCACTCACAAGGTGATTGCTGTCACTACTGTGCAGTAACTCTAGTTACTGAGCATTTATTTAGTACTTGATTATACAAGTACTAAATAAATTTGCAGTAACCACTTCAGAGTAGCATCTCATGTAGATGTGCCCAGTGTGTATCAGAACACAAAGCATTTTGTTAATCTGTTATTGAAAAAACACAGTAAATTTTAGAGCGGTATCATGAGGATACACAAGTGTTCTGGGAAATAGGAGACTATCCCACAATTGTTAAAAATTTACTTAATCCTTCCACTCTCATTCTCTGTAAACTATTTCTCTGTCTGGGGAATCTATTAATACCAACAGGAGCTGCCTAAACTCCCTCGGTAAATTTTCTCTGAAAAGCTCATGGCTCATACTGCATATAGCTGCTTTCTTTCACTGGGAAAAGATTGAACTAGGGAGTAGTCCAACAAAATGAGGAAGGTAAAGAAACACACAGGCGTGCTAAATAGGTGCTCAATAATTTAGTGCCTGAGTAGTTCTGACAGCCACAAGGCCACACTTAATGATGAGGAGCTATACGCAAGAGTGCTATTGATGCAGAGTACAATGGAAAATGCATTAATTTCATATGAGTCCAGAATGTGATGCCCCAGATCTCCTGGCTAAGAATCAACTTACGGCCTATGGGGGAATCTATATTTGTTACGTCTCTCCAAGTGGAATCACCATAGCAGCTGTTGCCTTGACAATTTACCAAATTACTTTCCTTATGCTGACCAGGCATGTAATAAAATATAATGGTAACTCATTACTGTATAAAACTTTTAACTACAGAGTTTAATAGTGAGAAATGTGGTTATATAGTTTTCACATATAAGCATTTTTCAGTAAGGTTGCAATACACTGTTACTGAATACTAGCAGGCAGTCTATGTTTTTGTTGCAATTCGGATCACATCCAGCATATACATGCGTGTGACTATAGGATTGCTAAGGTTGTTAGTGTCAAAAAATGGATGTCACTGAATGTGACATTACCATACAGAGATAACTGAATGAAACCACTGTCTTCAGAATGAAAGCAGAAGATTTATAGATATTCTGGCCTTGTGATTTTTTTTTCTCCTATGGCCCAAGCTACACAAAAATGCCAAAATCTATGGGTCAAATTCACAGGTGATGTAAAATAGAGTAACTCCACTGAAATCTGGGTAGCTCTTCTTTAAAACTGTATCTTTTTCCCATGCCACCCCCTATGTTTGCAATTAATAAGTAAATTAATCTCTTATACTATACACACACGTGCGTGCACACACACAGGGCAAATTTAGGAAGTCTACAATTACAGGTATCTCCTATTTTTAAAGCTATATTCTACTCTTAAATTGGGGGATCTCACTTCAGCTAATAATACCACTAGACAAGATCAAGCTTTAAGTATGTCCACACCATAGACACACATACACACAAACACAGGCACACCACACAATAGTGGTGGGGACAATAGGTGGCAAGGGGAGAAACTGTCAGCAAGGGGAATCAGGCCCCACTGTCAATGGCCACTAATTCCCCCTGCTGCCAATTACCACCCATTCCACTCACCAGGGGCAGTTGATGGTGGGGGAAGGGGTGGCAATCAGTGGCCATGATCCATATGCGCGTCTTCCCTCCTGAAAGCTTTTACCACCCCTCATGCCAGTGGGAGGGAGGCATGCAAAATCCTATACTGTAGAATCCTAAATACCCCATTTATTTCACACAGTTGCTGAACTACATTAGGCAAACCGTAAACACACTATCTGTGGCTTTGACATCTCCTGAAATGTTACTTAGATTACAAACTACTTGAGGCAAGGACTGTCTTTTTTTTTCTGTAGCGAATCATGTACAATGTTTGTACTATGCACAAAAATTAAATTTTAACAACATTGATACAACCGTTTTTCATCTCAGTCTTTGTGCACTGGGCCAGATCCAGGATTTCAGCCAATGGGTCAGGTCAGGAGCAGCCTGAGGGCAGCTCTAAAGTTTCACTTCCTGCCTGCAATGCCAAAGTGCTGTTCTACAGATTGCTGGTGAAGCCAGGGCCATGTCATTCATGCTCCATTTCACACATCTATGATATACCCCCGCTGGGAGAGGTGGATAGCTGAGAAACTGCTACAGTAATTCTTCAGTGCCTGAAGAACACTTCCTAAACAGGGAAGAGATTCCAGGGGCCAGGTGAGGCAGCTCTAGGGAAGCTGAGCATTAGCAGAGCAGTACAAAGTGGATTTAATGCAGCTGAGGATACAGTCTAATATAATTTTCTTTACTAAAATAGCAATCAAAGGACAGGTTGTGGCTGGAACAGATTCCGCAGGAAAACATTTAAATGAAAGGATCCCCCTAATACTGAGATAACTGATTCAAACTGAAAAAAGAGAAGGAAAACAATATGCTAAAAATAAAATCCCACTGTGGCTTCTCATATGTTATAGACAAGCCTTGTTGATAAACAACGATAAAGTGAACCACAAACTCAGCAGTCTACCTGACAGTGTAAACTTCTGGGTCTAAAAATCCCATTGTGAATATGTATAGTTATGACATACCATCATTTTTTTAATGCACTCACCCTCTAACATGACTTCTCATTCCAGGAATTTTTATTTTAATTATGTCTTGGGCATCAAAATTGAAAAATATTGTTCAAAAGCTATTTAATCAGTGAATAAATGATCCTTAAAACATACTTGCTGGGATTGTTCATAGAATCATAGAAAATGAGGGACCTCAGGAGGTCATCTAGTCCAACCCCCTGCTCAAAGTAGGACCAGCCCCAACTAGATCATCCCAGCCAAGGCTTTGTCTAGCCCCATCTTAAAATCATCCAAGGATGAAAAGTGTACAACTTCTCTGGGTAGCCTGTTTCAGTGTTTACTACCCTCTCAGTGAGAAAGTTCTGCCTAATATCTAACCTAAGCTTCCCTTCCTGTAACTTGAGACTATTGCTCCTTATTCTATTGTCTGCCACCACTGAGAACAGTCTAGCTCCATCCTTTTGGAACCACTCTTCAGGTAGTAGAAGACTATTATTAAATCCCCCCTCAGTCTTCTCTTCTCCAGATGAAATAAGCCCAGTTGCCTTAGCTCAGCTCGATGTCATCTGTAAACTTGCTAAGGGTACACTCTGTAGTGGGTTAAGGGTATTACTTATCCCATTCCATCTTCAAACTTTGTCTCAGTCCTTTATTTCCTGGGCACACTTGCCCTACAGGACACTCCTAAACATAACTCAGTTCTCATTAACACAACTTAGAGTAATCCACATAAGGCACATTCACAGTATTGAGTCTTCTCTAGCTGCTGAGAAGGTGCCTGCAGTTGTCTGCTGCTCCCTCCACACAGCCTGAGGAGGAAGACTATCTTGGACTCAGTGCTGCATGGTGCTGCTGCTTCTAGTCTTGCAGCCCTGGGTCTTCTTTCAAACCCTGTGTCTTGGACTGACTCTGTCTGAGGTCTGTCTCTCCTTGGAAGTTTCTTAGCTTCCTGTGGATCAGCTAATTATCCTCTGCAGTTGACCCAGACCTCCTAGGCAGCCTGTGATCAGCGTCTACTGCCAGAAGCTGGGCTAACCTAAAGAATACTACAGCCTGAGATGTGCAGTCTGCTGCAATCCTCTGCCAGTCAGCCTGCTACACACTCCTTCCCATCTTTCAGGTCGTTGATGAAGATATTGAAAAAAACATCCCTAGGACCAATCCCTGGGGCACTCCAGTTGAGACTGGCTGCCAACTAGACACCACCGACGGCTCCTCTTTGAGCTCAACAATCCAGCCAGTTTTCTATCCACCTCGCAGTCCATTCATCCAACCCATATGTGACTGTATCAAAAACCTTGCTAAAGTCAAGATACAGCATGTCCATTGCTCTCCCTGCATCCACAGAGCCAGGCACTAATCCCATTGCAAGCACTCCCCCACCTGGCTGTCACTGGAAGGAATCTGCAAGCTGCAGTCTCCACAGCACCAGACCAGGACCTGGGTGAAAGCCTTAATGGTGAGCAGGCCTGCCTGGACAGATACCTCACAGGTACAAGCAGAGGAAAAGCTGATAGTAGCAACAGTTTTGGCATTGCAACGTCCTTTAGCCATTTCTCTGGGTCTCTTGATCCATCACCTCTCTCTTCCTGCCTGTAGCAGAGTTATGGAGAAGATCAAGACTCTGTGTCCCTCCCTCAGCCCCATACGCTCCCCACAGCGCTGCGGAAATGGAGAGCCTGTCAGCTGCCAAGTGGCCTGGAGTAGAAATTGAAGAAGCCCCAAAGGGGAACACTTACCTGAGGGGCAGCTGACTGTCAACTGGCAGAGAAGCTAGCAGATTAGCTGCTGGGAACACGGGTGGGGAAACAAGAAGCAGCTGTGGAGGCTGGAAGGAGGGAGAGAGGCAGAGAGTGAAGCCTCCCAGCTGCAAAACTCTCAGACGAGGGTAAGAGGAGTGGAAGGCTCCTGTTCTTTTGTTACATCTATTCCTGTTGGACCGCAGTGGATTGTGAAGGGAACGGAGGGGTGGTGGAGCTCCCAGCCAGCAGTGCCCTGTTCAAATGCACAGGGCAACCAACGTGGCAAGTCTGGCCAGCTCTTAAAGCAACAGGCCTCAATTTGAACTGTGACTGCTGTGAGTGGTAAATCCTGCCTGCTGAGATCTTACGTGTCATAATGGTGAACTGCCTCCCATTATATAAATTAAAACTCAACAACAAGTTGTGGTGGGTGAGCACGACAAGAGGCAGTGGCACCTGTAAGCCAATTTAGCCTGATGCTTCCATAGTGCCCCTCTTTTCCAAGAGTATATTAAGTCTACCCCTGGCTTGCAATAACTTTTTCTTCTGTCACAGTGGTACTACATTGGAGGTCCTAAGTTTTGGGATCATAACCCCCCACAAACATATCTTTAAAATAGAATTGCATGGAAATTTTTACAATTGTGTTGGGAAACAGGGAAAAAAAGAAATCAGAAAAAAATAATATCCCTGTTAACCTTTTTCCATTTTCCAAACCAAACCTAAATATTTTGTAGTGACATTAATAATAAAGATTTCTGGGTGGGTAGTAAAAAAGAAATAGAAGTGGAATAAAATGAATAGCCCTTCTTTCTTGAAATTGATGTATACTGCACATCTCTCACTTGGTGTAAGCACTTCCCTGTGGGGTTTTAATATTATTCTGAGATCCCCAGCAGGCTTTAACTGTAAATGCTCAGCTGATTAAAGGCCTATTAAGAATGTGTGATGATACTACAGAACTAAGTAAGACCAGGGAAGAAAGCAATAATGACATAAGGCTATTATGAAAATAGCCGCATTGCCCAAGTAACATTTGCCAGAACCTAAACTCTTCAAATCTTGTCAAATAAAAAAGCTTTTAAATTAATCTATTGTTTAGTGCAATGTTCTTATCCTGTTTGATTACTACCTTTTAGTCACCGTTAAATATTATATCTTATAGTGATAATAAAGTATTACAAGCACTGTTGACACCACTATGGGCCCTTTAGAAATCCCCAAATGGAGTCAATAATTATTTTGCCTACATGGTAAAATTTAGGAGATAAGTCTGCTTTACTTGCTACACTCCAAGTTGCACTTAAGTGGCTTAGGTCTGGCTAAATTCTATTCTGTTCTCCACGTGCTAAGGTGCACAAAGTAGGAAAAGATACAGGGCCAGAAGGAAGGCAAGCGCTCCCTAGTGCCACTTACATATTTGAGAGAGAGAACAGTATTTGTCCTGGACTTAGACATTAAATTCAACTTAGATGTGTAACAGGCAAAGTAGGATTTTGCCCTTACACTCCAAGTACTTTCAGAGTTTTTTGTAGGAATTAAATAGTTTTATTAAGCATGATGTTAGTTTTAAAAACTTTAAATTACTGGTTAAAATGAGTAGTAATATACCAGAAAACATTTCAGATCAAAATATTTGCTAGCAATTTACCTAGTAGTAATTAAAAAGCATATCTGTATAGTATATAAGAAGCACATCAACCCAGAAGACAAAAAAAATAAGTACAGAAAATCTTTAAGAACCCTATCATTTCTATCCTATTAGGCTACACAGGAACGTAAACTGCATCAAATAGATAATGACTAGAACTCTTAGACACCAAACTTTGGGGCAAAGCATCCACACCAGAAGACAGGCGGGTGATCCAGGCTGACCTGGACAGGCTCAGCAAGTGGGCGGACGAGAATCTGATGGTGTTCAACGCCGATAAATGCAAGGTTCTCCACCTTGGGAAAAAAAACCCGCAGCATCCTTATAGGCTCGGCAGTGCTATGCTGGCTAGCACTATGGAAGAAAGAGACTTGGGGGTCATCATTGACCACAAGGTGAACGTGAGCCTGCAATGCGATGCTGCGGCTAGTAAAGCGACCAAAACGCTGGCTTGCATCCATAGATGCTTCTCAAGCAAATCCCGGGACGTCATTCTCCCCTTGTACTCAGCCTTAGTGAGGCCGCAGCTGGAGTACTGCATCCAGTTTTGGGCCCCACAATTCAAAAAGGTTGTGGAGAAGCTTGAGAGAGTCCAAAGAAGAGCCACGCGCATGATCAGAGGTCAGGGAAGCAGACCCTACGATGACAGGCTGAGAGCCCTGGGGCTCTTTAGCCTGAAAAAGCGCAGGCTCAGGGGTGATCTGATGGCCACCTACAAGTTTATCAAGGGTGACCACCAGCATCTGGGGGAACGTTTGTTCACCAGAGCGCCCCAAGGGATGACGAGGTCGAATGGTCACAAACTACTTCAAGACCGTTTCAGGCTGGACATAAGGAAGAACTTCTTTACTGTCCGAGCCCCCAAGGTCTGGAACAGCCTGCCACCAGAGGTGGTTCAAGCGCCTTCATTGAACACCTTCAAGATGAAACTGGATGCTTATCTTGCTGGGATCCTATGACCCCAGCTGACTTCCTGCCCTTTGGGCGGGGGGCTGGACTCGATGATCTTCTGAGGTCCCTTCCAGCCCTAATGTCTATGAAATCTATGAAAGTCTGAACTCCAGAGAGGTAAGTTTTAGAAGTGGTATTAGACAAATGTGCTGACACAATGGATTTTATACTGAAGAACATAGTAGCAGAAGGGAACAAATTATAAATATTTTGAAAACACCGTGAGGATAAAAGATATAGGGTGCTCAGTTGATGTGGAGGTGGATTTGTATGAAGAGTTATAAGCTATAGACCTCAGTCCCAGCAGCAGTGTGAGGGAGAACACGAGTTTTGCTTACAATTGCCATTCACTGGGCACATCTATATGCGCATTAATGCACTTTTCCTAAAGTGCATTAAATTTAGTACCTCCAATGTGAGGTGCACTCAGGTCTCTCTTTATGTGAATTTGTTTTGTGCAAATTCGCTTATATGTGATGACCTTATTTATATCAGAAATTATCTTTGTGAGAGAAAAATTTGATTTTATGCAAAGAGGCATGAAATGTGGCCATGCAGTGATGCAAGCGAAGTAGAGGTACACCAATATTATCAGTCCAATATCAGATTGGTCCCGATATAAAGAAAATTGTCTATATTGGATATTGGCCCAATGGTAAGAATGCTGTGGGAGATGGTATCAAAAGCCTTGTTAAAGTCAAGGTATATTATGGCCACTGCTTTCCCTGCATCCACAGAGCAAGTCATCTCATCATAGAAGGAAATCAGGTTGGTCAGGCATGACTTGCCCTTGGTGAATCCATGCTGACTGTTTCTAATCAAATTCTTCTCCTCCAAGTGCTTGCATCCCAGGAGGACAGGGGGGTTGTGTCCCTAGATCTGCGTGGCATGGGGCAGACTGCTGCTGGGGGTTGGAGCTGGAGCCAGCGCTGCGCAGGGCTTTTTTTCCGGGGGCTGGGCTCAGAGCAGGCTCCAGCAGCACTGGGAAGAGGCTGCAGCCAACCCAAATTTCACCACACCTTCACTCCCAGCCCCGCACCACTGCCCAGCACAGACCCAGCTGAATGCTTCGCCTCCACTCAAGCACCGGGAAAAGCCAGGCCTGTGGCGGATGGCAGCACAGGGCTGGGAGAGGAGTGGAATTTCTTTTAAAATTTTATTTTTACCATGTCAGGTGAATTTTTATTTTATTATGTTATCGTATTATGTGATTACTGTTTGAATTTGTCACGGTTTGGGGAGCAGTAGATTGAGGCTGGTATGTATCCCTATTAATTACATGCAATAATGGATCTGCTTTATGGAAAATTCACTTTATGCAAGGTTTTTCTGGAATGCAACCCTCACATAAGGAGAGACCCGAGTGTACTAAAGAAATATACATTAGAGGCCCTAATGTACAGTACTGCAAGCTCATGCTTTTTGAGTGACACTTATTTTACTGTGCATTAACGAATTTGCATGGGTTTTTACATGACGTTTTAATGTGCAGTAAAATAGTGTTGTTATTTAATTAGATGGTCACCGTTAAAATATCAGCTTTTTCCTCTGGAATTGGAAACTCCATTTCAAACACATGAGAACCTAGAGGACCATACCCCTAAGTCTGTTCCTGAGTCTGCCTAACATCCAGCACCCATGTATTCTGGATTATACACTTGAGTGCACTGACTTCTGGAAAACATCAGGAAGGTCTTTTAGCAATAAATGAGACTTCTTTCCCCTTTTCTTGCAGAAGATAGAGACTTATGCATAAGTTTTCTTTTGCACATACATCTGAAAAGGGGGGAGTTGTGGATTTGTAATATTAGAATAAAAATAATGATGGGATCTTAGATACTTATTGTGACCTAAGCACTATGAAATCAATGAAAAACTAGGCAGATTTTCATTGGGATTGAATCAGGGCAGCTGTTGATCAATTGATCCCATTAGGGATAATTAATGCGTAATTCAACATAGAAAAACGTAAGGTGACATGCAAAAACTACAGCTTGAGAACCATTAAAAGGGTATCATGTGACTTAAAGGTTTTCTTTTGTCTAGCTATCAAAGATCTGAGGCTTCCTTTTTTTGTTACATAGCTGCTGTAGAATAGGAATGTATACACACTGCCCCATCTGGCTAGGCTCTCTAGTCCTACTAACTTTGGATTGTATTTCATTTGTAAAATGTAAAGAGGCACAAGAAAGAGAAGAAACAGAGTTTGTGAAGCAGTGGGGCTTAAAATGAAACAGAAAGAGGGCTTGTTTATACCAGTGGAGGCCAACCTTTTTGGTAAGTGTGTCACAAATTAAGCTCTGTACCCTCCCTGATCCCTTTCCCCTACCCTATCTGCTGTTTTGCTTTCTGCTCCCTGTCCATGCTACTTCTGTTTTATGCTCCCTGCCCTATCTGCTGCTGTGTTCCGTGGCCCCTCCCCATTCAGCTACCAGCCACACACAAAAGTTGCCCATGCCACTTGCAGTATGCAAACCACAGGTTGGCCACCCCTAGTTTATACTATACAACTCCTGCTGCTATAACTGTGCCAGCATCATCATAGAGGCAGAGCACTCCTACTGGAGACATGGAATATGGCAACAGAGTAGGTTTTCCACCAGCTTAAATATACCACTACCCTAAATAAGAGAAGTTAAGTCAGCAGAAGTCCTTTTCTGCCAGGATAGACCAGTACTATGGCCCCCAGCACCCTGCACCTTCCATGCTGTAGGTCTGGCTTCAGCAGTAGGAAGGGCAAAGAAGTGGCAATGGAAGGGAGGTTAGAGGCTTGCTGCTGTGAGGTGGGGGAAAGATGCCAACCCATTTTTAGCTACTGACATGAATACTGGGTGGCCAAAGAAACACATGATTTGGCAGAAAAAAAGTGGGTGACATCTCAGCAAACCATAGCAGCAAACCTCAGGCAGCTCCTCAACTGCACACTGTCCCTGCTTCTCAGTCCTCTCTACTCCCAGACCCAGAACAGGGAAGGTGTAAGGTGCAGGAGGGGCAGAGAGGGATAAGAGGGTGAGGCACCCCTCCAGCAGTAGTTACACCTCTATTTCATCCCCCCGCTTCCTACTCCTCACTCAGGCAGCACCTGCGGCTCGTGCCCTGCTCACCCATGCATTGCTATGCTACTCAGATAGTTGCATCCAGATGTGGATTCTTTTCCAGCATTACTAAATCACTGAGGAGGTGTGATGCTTTCATAGCCCTACCTGATATATTTATACCAGCAAAGCTTTGTAGTGTAAATCCAACCAGAGAGATGGAGGCTTGATGCCATGGCATCTGTACATTTTGTAAGAAACACATTACACTGAGGAAATACTGCTCAATTTCTGCTCTGATTACCTGAGCTACATGATGCTAAGTAAGAACACAACACCAGTAAATAATTGTATGTGTACATGACAAACACAGGGGTGAATATATTGAGATTTGATCACATTTGGGTTACTATTTTCAATAGGCAAAAGTAGCAATACACAGTTCTGGAGGCTTTTGGAAGTTAAACCTCCTAGCTGGGCACTAACTCTTTGACAACACTGATATAAGGAAATTGTTAGACATTTGGATGCAGAAGTGTGGCTTTCTTGTTTATTAGAGTGAATATAATAAATGCTAGCCATCTGATTAAATTCAATAAGTTTCTTTCCCTTTCCAGAGAGCCTGAGGATACATTAATTGCCAAATGATAGATCAATTCTGTTCACTGTTGCAGATATTTTGGTAGAAATAGGATCTTTCCTTCCCAAAGACAGCATAAAGTCTTCCACATAAATGATCATTTAAAAACTGCCTTGTTTTGTCAGTAGAGCCCCAGGCAGTGCTGTACAGAGCTAAGTGAACACTAGCTCCTGTACTGGAAGCAATTTAGCCTCATTTATGTGGTATGGCATTGTGAAGGAGGAAACAGGCAGTGATAAGAAGTAAAGCGTCTTGGTGCACATAGCACAAACAGTAAACCCACAGCAGTGTGCCACTGTCTCAGGGCTCATGCAAGGTATATTTACATGGCATAGCCTTGCATCATATAGACAGACCTTAAAACACTCCTTTTGTATAATGCTTTAGTACTGACCATTTAAGGACTTTATACAGACCGAGTAAAGTTTACATGAACTGACCAATGCTGTGCCTAGGGGGTGCTAATTACATACCTCTCAACTGCAGCATGGCCCCTGCCAGGAAGGGGCTCAAGCTTGGGGAAACTGTGATGGGGACTGCTGTCACAGTTGCTCCCCCAGCAGCTAAGCGGGGGAGTGGGGGGTGGGGCCTCAGGGGGCCCGGGGGCAGGGAGCGGATTTATTTTCCACTCTGCCCCAGGGCACTGCATCTGGGTCTGCCTGGCCCAGCTGCAACTGCCACTCAGTCTACACTCAGGGCAGTATCTGGCAGAATAAGCCCCCTCCTGCCAGGTGGCTGCAAACTGAGCGGTGGGCAGACTCGGTCTGCACATGGGGCCAGCCAGGAAGGGGCCCCTGCCAGGAGGGGGCTTGTTCTGCCTGATGCTACCCCGAGTGCAGACCAAGTGGCAGCTGCAGTGGGGCAGATCTGGCTGCAGTGCCCTGGGGACAGAGCAGGATATAACCCTGCGCCCCGCCCCCCGCCAAGAGGCCCTGCAGGCAGCACCTGGCCTCACCCCCACCTGGCCACTGCAGCAGAGAGGGAGGAGCGACTGCGATGGGCAGCAGCCCCATCATAGTTTCCCCAAGCCTAAGCCCCTTCCTGGCAGGGAGCTGCACTGCAGTCGAGGGAAGCTGCTGTGGAGTGTGGGGGGCTGAGAGGGCTGTAGCCCTCTCCAGATCCCGGTGCTGCCATGCACAGCTTGCCACAGCTCTGCCAGTCCTGCAGCTCAGTGTCCCTGCCAGGAAATGGCTTGCACCCCCACAACGTTATGACACAGGCTGCTGCCCCCATAGAAGGCCCTGCCCCCTGCTGCTGCAGCAGCAAGGTAGGGGCACAGCCAGACATAGTTATTCCCCTCCCTCCGGTGTCTGGTGGAGGGGACATCAGGGGGCTTCTTCCACCTCAGGGAGTGAGCGTGGTAGCGATGGCAGGCAGATGCAGCTGCCATTGGGGGTAGAGGGGAGACTAACCCTGCTCCCTGCCCACCTCTGCCTCAGGGGCCATGGTGCCCCACTGCTCCTGCAGTGAGAGGGGAGCACCCAGCAGACCTGGCTCAGGTCCCTGCTGGTGGCACAGGGAAGAGGGAATTAAACCTCTCTCTGGCTACACCCCCACTCCTGCCTGTTGCTGCTCTGGCTAAGCACAACTCTGACCCAGCCCAGGGAGCATGCCTGGATGCGGAGGGAGTCTGGTTTAAGTTAAACCAGGAGGGGGTCTGGGATAGACATTGAATTAACTGGTTTGACCCAAATCAGTTGTCTGATACTACATTCAACCAGGTTTATCTCAAACCAGTTTCAGCCATTTTCAAATTTGTTTATGTCCACTGAACATTCGTGCTGTTACAGTTTTAAACCAGTTTCCGATCACTTAAACTTGTTTATGTGTAATGTCTGTCCCTAGCCATAATGTGAGGTACTAAACTAAAAGTTCATCAGGGCTGCCCTAATGTAGTGGTGAAAGCGCATGCTTTTTTAGTGATGCTTAATACACAGTAGCCTAATTTTACTGTACATTAGTGTATTAGCACAGTTTTTGCTGTGATGCTCTAATGCACAGAAAAATAGGCTACTGCACATTAAACATGTGTAAGTCTGTCTTACTTACAGGGTGTGCCTTTTTTTTGGATATATATAATCCAAAGATTTTTCTTAAACTGCAAGGTTTTAAGTCCTTTTTTTTTGTTTTCTATTTATTGATTCTTATATGAAATGCCACCTGTGACTTCAGCATTTGTTATTGAGGAATATATCTAAAAATGATTCCTGACATTAAAGAAATGTCACTGCCTAGAGGTAAGCTAATTGTTTTAATACTTTATTCACCAAAAAAAATGCATCTTCATGAGTCCTAAAACCATTTGCAAATTTGTTTTGAATTCAGTGAATAAATGTGGCTGAAAGGGAGTCGGGTATTTTAGACATGGCAGACATTCTATTCTGAGTTTTTTTAAAGCATTTCACTTTGACTATTTATTTTAAATATGTCATTTGGAGATTCATATTGATTTAAATTTAAACCAGGGTAAATATACCCCCAAATGAAACAATATATATATGGGTTTTTACTTTGATGAGAAAAAAAAAAAGAAAAGGAAAAAAGAAAAAAAAAAAAAGCTCTTTTGGGTAGATGCTAAATATTTTGTACACCCCCACCCTTTTTTCCAAGTTTGAACAGTGAACCAAAAAAAAGCCTACAAGCTAAAGTCTAGGAGTGCTAAATCTAGGGAGTGCTAAATACCGGTATGTTTCTACCATGTCCCTGTCACTGCGGTACAAGAAGGGGTAGCCATGCTTGAACATGTTTTTACCTTCCTATTCCACTAACATGCTAACACCCCTAAAACTGTGGCATCCCCACAACCACTATGAAGCATGGCAGAGACCGAGATCTCAAGATTGATCTTGGAGCAACTTCCCTGCTACATTTTACATTGTGAGATTTGGTGCATGCAAGTAAAATGGGGTTAATAGCTGTGCCTAAGATTGGGTGATATGAACAGGGGTGGGGGTGGGGAGGCATGCCCTACTTCCACCTAGTGCTGACTAAAGGTTAAAATCTATCTACACAGTTGCTGTGACACTACTTACAGAAGAACGTGAGTGCCCTCCCAAGATTTAGTAGCTAAAACCCTGATCCCGAAACTTTTCAAATCCTGATCCACATTTGCAAATCCCTGCACCAGTGCAGATTCCCTTTGAAATTACTGGGGCTCTGACTGAGGGGTTCACTGACAAATGGCCGAGAGCTTAATTTCTATCTCTACTTCTCCCAAAACACACAGGAAGAGTGATTACCATTATTATTTATGAGAGGCATAACAGTCAAGGTCTGCACCTTAGGCAGCAGTGGTGATGACAGGGACTAGGCCAGGTGTAGGAGCTGGGCTGGGAGCAGTGGTTTCTGTTTTTGTGTCCCCTCTAAGTGGATGCCTGAGGCTGTGACTCATCACTCACTGTTCTGTATGTTCCTGTTCTTTATCATTATTATTGTTGCTTGGGGAGGTTTATTTTTGGTTTGGAGTCTTTATTTCGCATTACTTTTCCTCCTATCTCTTACTTCTATTCTTATCTTTTCTGCAGAAGTCCTAATTTTTGAACCACACATCATGTATCATAAGTTACTGAAACTATCCAATCCAAAAACACCAGCATAATCATAATTTGAACACTGTATGAATAATTTTGTGACTAGAAGTTTGCATCTCGGGACACAAAGTATTTTAGGTACATGTTTATCTGGAGCCTGGCACCAGTAGTGTAGAAATGCAGCCTGGCACCTGGGCACAGAGGTAGTGACAAGTTCTGGTTGCCACCAGAAGCAGCCACTTTTTTTTATTCCTCCCCACCCCTTCCTCTTTGGCCCCTGGGGAAGTTGCCCCATTTGCCCTGGTCTAGGTGTGTCACTGCTTAGCCCTCTGGCATCCTAGGCCCTGACTAGAGTGCTCAGGTGCCACCCTAACATAAATATTAAGTTCAGTTAGTTCTCATATAAAAGACCACATTTTAAATTGATAGCAGGCTTCTTGTTTTGTTTTTTAATTTACTTACTGCAAACAAGTACAGTAAGTACTTGGCTGAGATGTTACCAAAAATCCTCTAAGAATAAAAAATAATATAACCTCCTCAAATCTTTACCATCACTTTCTGGATCCCTGACAGCATTAAAAAACAATATAGCATTTAGAAAAAAATTATACACTAGGGTCTACTGCTGTTGCTATATTTGGATTCTCCTGCTGCTGTTTCAGTAGTGCCAGATTGAATTTATTCCTACTAAATAGCCATTAAATGGATCCACTTGGACAGAAGCAGCATTGCGATATTTTAAATAAACTTTTATTGGGTTTGTTGAACATATAATATTCTGTTGGAGAGCACAATGCCAACCTCTGTTTTTTGGATAATGCTCTGCATCAAGATGGATTGTAATCAACACAATCATCTATATAAAGTCTGACATCCCACACACAGAGAGAAATTGTTTTCTATTGTCCTTTCTGTACGTTATTACTCATCTGATACACATTGTAGACATTAGTCACAGGGCCAAGTTCACTCCTGCTGTGGAAGGGAATTCTACATTTAGCCCCTTTCTCCAAACCATTTTGACCCTGGTCTCATGGGGGGAGTCACTGAAAGATGAGCTCGCATCTCCCACATCTCCCACTGGTGCCTGCATCTTGCTCTCAAAGATTTTCCCTTGTGAGTAAGCCTTTCAGTGCATTTAATACACAGGTTTACATTTAAAAACAAACCACTCAGGTCAAGCAAAATAAAAGGCCTGTGTGGGTGTTAAAGCACTATTATCTTAAGCTATTGTACAACAAGCCCTGATTGTGTGAGGTTCTGGGTTTTCTCAGCTCCTTCTTAAATTAATGGGAGGAGAATGGTAAGAAAGGCACTTTACATGTCAAAAAGATTAAGCCTTGCACAATGGGTAGTTAAGCAAACTTCACAGCTGCTTTCTATTACCTGTCCTTCCCCTACAGTCAGGAGAAAGCAGCAGTTTCTCTATATTTCTGATTTACATGTTACACAGGCAGCTCACAAGAAAGCAGGTTTCCTACATGCTTAGAAAGCACTGCCAGAAGCAGAATATTTCCTGCCTGTAGGCAAATGACCCCTTACCTGACCCTCCTAGTTAAACTAGGATCATTTAGTTCATTTTATCTGAGTGATTCAGGTCACACATGACCTGAATTTTAGAGCCAATCCCATTCTCTGGAGGAAGAATTTGAAAAGCTGTTCTGGAAATCAGTGCACATCCAAAGCAAAAGGATTGTGTTAGCAGAGCTGTAACTAGCATAGCATTACTCTAGGGGTTAGTCAGGAGTCCTTACTATTCACATGCATGGGTTGGCTGGCTTAAAGAACTGGACAATTTATAGATCCCCACTAGCTCTGTGGGTGTTGACCCTACTGTAATTATGTCTCCTTCACTCTCATTCTCACTGAACCTAAATAATGGGCTGTGGAAGTTAAATAGGGTACTGGAGTGCAGATTTGACTGATTTCCCTGTCTGTCTATCTGTGACGGCCAGAACTAGAGGGATTAATAAGCAATAAATATGTGCTTCTTAGAGGCATTTGTTATTTTGCCTAAACAGGTAATATTAGTTAATATAAAGCTTGTAAGTTTGTAAACCGCAAATGTAACTTGTCTGTCATAAGTTTAACCAAAATGATAAAATTAACTGTTCGTGGAACTGACTGGGCCCCATAGGCAAAGCTGTAGCTGTGAGATTAGCTGACCTAATGGTTTCTGCTCAGGGTTCAGCTTTAATGATAAAAAACTGGATCCAACTGCCTGGCACACCCAACACATTCCAGAAAAGCACATCCCAAGAAAGCATATTCAAATGAAACCTAAAAGGGGTTGGGGCTTAGTCGGAGCAATGTCAATTTCAAACCTAAAGGTGCTGCATTGTAATTTGCTTATTGGCTAAACCCGAGTCTAGGTAGTAACCTTTTATGATAATTTTTAACACCTTTCAATCCCATAGAGTAACAGCTATAGGGCAGCATTGTGAGTGGCTCTAAATCCAACACATTAGCATAAAAATAGGTATAAAAAGCATGTGCATCAGGTATCCAGCAGGAAGGAGGGAACAGAATGGTCATTTCTGTTCCATGCCCGGACCCTGGACTCCTGGTGTGAGTGAGGATTGGATCCTGATCAAGGGATCTTCCCTGGCAATCCCTCTGACAGCGTCGATCAGGGATGCCTGACTTTGCTGGAATCACTTGACGCATACCTGGCATTGAGGGACTATCAATAAGTTGCCAACCCATGTCTGTCTGTCTGTTGTTTTAAACAGCCCAGTGGCTAATACTCTCACAGTGCCCAGTTGGCCTGCGACAGAGTTGATCTATCTATCTGTTGTTATTATCTGTTATTATTTACTATTAGCTCTTTAATACTGCATTATCTGCTTATCACATTTATCTTTCTGTTAACTGTTGTGTGTATGTAAGCTATAATAAATTTGTCTTTACTTCACTCCTAACTTTGCCTCCTCGATCTGAAACTGAAACAAACAGCCCAGTTGGCCTGTGATAAAATTGATACACTCACAGTGCCCAGCTGGCCTGTGACAGTATCCAGTTACTTAGATCAGTGTTTCTCAACTCGTGGGTCGCAGCCCAAAAGTGGTTCACAAGAATATATGAAAAGATCATGAACACCCTTTAAAAATGGATTCTTCTTTAAAGGAGAAAAATGTGGGAAACCGTGGCTTTTCCCTCATAGGCTGTCAGTGTTCTAGCCTGCAAGGGGATACTTGGGGTGGCTCGGGGTCTCCCATGCCCCACATAGATTCATACACTGTAAGGCTGGAAGGGACCTTGGAAGATCATTGGGTCCAGCCCTCTGCACCAAGCAGAAAAGATAACTGGGGGTCAGGTGACCTCAACAAGGTGACTGTCTAGTCTCGTCTTGAAGATTTCTGGGGTAGGTGATTGCACCACCACTGGAGGGAGCTTATTTCACAGTCTGAACACCCTGACTGTGAAGTTTTTCCTAATGTTGAGCCTGAATCGATCTTCCAGGAGTTTATGGCCATTACTCCTGGCTTTTCCCTCAGGTACCCTGGTGAACAGTTGCTCACCGAGCCCTTGATGTACACCCCTAGTGTAGCTGTAAACTGCTACCAGGTCCCCTATCAGCCTTCTTTTCCTCAGGCTGAAGAGTCCCAGATCCCTCAGCCCTTCCTCATATGGCTTGCCTTTTAAGACTCTGATCATACTGGGATGACTCTTCTTGTCCATGTACTTGTTAAAGTGTGGTGCCCAGAACTGGATGCAGTACTCCAGCTGTGGTCTCACCAGTACTGAGTAGAGTGGAAGAATCACATCCTTGGTTTTGCTGGCGATGCATTGATTGATGCATGCCAGAGTATTTTTTTCCCTGCACATCCCCTCACCCCACACACTCACCTACTGCCCCACATGCTGGAGGTCTGGGGACAGGGGGTAGTGTGTCAGGAGTGAGAGGCAGTGGGTCAGGACTGGCCATCAATGTTTACAAATGAGTCCTTGTACAAAAAAAGCTTTAGAACCACTGACTTAGATGACCTTCACTACCTTAGTGTGTGAGTTCATACTTAAAAATCAAAAATGTATTTAAGTTCATCAGCATGTCATGAACTATCCAATCCAATCTCATTAAAATATAGCAACATTGTAAATGTATCACTTGTATCTATTTCATGTAGTTTCAGGACTACCTATGGCATTTTATAAGTTGCACCACAGACACTGGAATCACATGATAAATAAGGCTCTTGAGAGGAATAGAGCCTTGTTACGTATTAATTTTAGGCAACACCTGGAACTCTTTACCTCTGGATTGTCTACACATTAACATGTGAATCTAGCTTTCAGCACCCTTTAGGTACCTCAAAGTTATGCCACTCTACACTAGGTTTATCTCCAATCTGTGTTACCCAACTCATGTTACACTAACATGTCACCACTACAGGCTGTACATTAGTGTAAACACCTCACCTACCCCCTGTCCCCCACTGGCCTGGATCAGGCCCACTACCTCCCCTCTCCTCCCTCCAAATCAGGTGACTATGATCATCATGGATGACTTCAACTACCCAGACATCTGTTGGGAAGAGCATTCTGCCGCCTCCAGTAGGTCAGCCAACTTCCTGGTGACAATAGACCATCTGTTTATGACACAGGTTGTGGAAGGGCCTACCAGGGACAAGGCTATTCTGGACTTAGTGTTGGCCAAAGGGAATGTAAAACCCATCTCAAAGAGGCTTCTGGGAGGAGGCCAAGCTGGCAGCCCAGAGGGGTGGTCAGCTTTGCGGAACCCGGGGCCACAAGACAATGACCTAATGCATCTGCTGATCAGCCAAAATGGAGAACAAGGAAATGCTTTGAGCAAATAACTGTTCTGGAAAATACCAGAAATAATGGCCATGAAAAAAGGAACTGCGGCAAAGCCCGAGGTGACCCTGCTTTGCAGCATACGAATGAAACTTGCTCTAACCCATAAAAAGTGATAAGGCTAGAAGCTTTGTGTGATCAGTGGGTCTCGGGAGATGAGAGGCAGAGAGGTATAAAGGTTCTAAGAACAAAGCCTTGAGCAGAACTACTTTGGGGAGGACAAAGGTAAGGACCCGATAAAGGAGGTAGTATCACCACCCAGGATGCTGGGTGGGGTTCCCGAGACCTATCAGGTAACTATAAGGGTTTGGAGTGCCTTTCCTCAAAACTGATGTGCTTGCTATTCTTGAGCTAGTTATAAGATTATATCAAATGCGTGTTGTTAGTTTTCCTTGTTGTGCAATAAAAGTGAGTTATTAGATTTTACCTAGCATGTGACTTGTGAGTTACTCACCTATTCCTTAGATAAAGAGAGAACCCTTCAGGGGAGGACATCATAGGTGACCTGAGGATTGGTGGTACTCTGGGAGACAGTGACCATGACATGATAAGGTTTACCATCCACTGCAAGACTGGGAAGTTAGTCACCAGAAGTCCTGAATTTCAAGATGGCAAATCCTCTGCAACTGGCATTTGGATAATTTGGGTGTGCAGGAACAATGGTGCTTCCTTAAGGAGACAATTCTCATGGCTCAAAAACAGCTCATCCCCATATAGGCAGAAAGTGGGAAGGGAGCCAAGAGACCTGCTTGGCTCACCAGTGATATTAGGGAGCTATTGAAAAAGAAAAAAGAAGTGTATGTGCAATGGAGGATGGGCTCAGCAACCAAGAAAGAATAAATTCGTATCTCCAGGGCCTGCAGATATGAGTTCTGGAAAGCTAAGGCAGGCCTGGAGATCAAACTGGCAACCAGCATAAAGGACAACAAAAAATCCTTCTACAGATTGTGCAGAGCTGCTACTTAGCCAGCCAGTCCCCAGGCTGTAGCAGTGCATGGGATTGTTCCATCTTAAGTGCAGGACTTTGCACTTGTCCTTGTTGAACCTCATGATATTTCTTTTTGCCCAATCCTCCAATTTGTTTACGTTATTCTGAATCCTAACCCTACCTTCCGGTATATCTACTATACCACCAGCTTGGTGTACGTCATCTACAAACTTGCTGAGGGTGTAATCCATCCCACCTTCCAGATTGCTAATAAAGATATTGAACAAAATAAGGCCTGACCCCTGGAGTACTCCACTTGATACTGGCTGCCAGTTAGACACTGAGCCATTGATTTCTACCCGTTGGGCCTGACAATCAAGCCAGCTTTTTGTCCACCTTGCAGTCTATTCATCCAACCCATACTTCCTCAGCTTGCTTGTAAGAATGCTGTGGGAGATGGTATCAAAAGCCTTGTTAAAGTCAAGGTATATTATGGCCACTGCTTTCCCTGCATCCACAGAGCCAATCATCTTATCATAGAAGGCAATCAGGTTGGTCAGGCATGACTTGCCCTTGGTGAATCCATGCTGACTGTTTCTAATCACATTCTTCTCCTCCAAGTGCTTAGAAATTGATTCTTTGAGGACCTGCTCCATGATTTTTCCAGGGGCTGAGGTGACGTTGATTGGCCTATAGTTCCCTGGATCCTCCTTCCTTCCTTTCTCAAATATGGGTACTATATTTGTTCTTTTCTAGTCATCCAGGACTTCCCCCAATTGCCACAATTTTTCAAAGATAATGGCTGTGCAATGATAACAGCCAACTCCTTCAGAACCCTCAGATGCATTGCAGCTGGCCCCATGGACTTGTACATGTCCAGATTTTCTAAATACTCCCTTACGCGTTCTTTCACCACTAAGGGTTGCTGGGCTTCTCCCCAAACTGTGCTGCCTAGTAGGGCTGTGTGGAATGGGACTGTTCCATCTCGCCTTCAGTTTCAACAGTTCAACGGAACAGCATTCCGTTTCAAATTTCATTTTGATTCGAAACAGCTGTTACATTCCGTTCTGTCGAAACTGACAGGCTGTTTTGACTTTTGTTGGGGTGGGAAGTCAGCCCAGCTGGGCTGACTTCCCATCCCTGGTGCTAGATCGGGTGGGGAGGCGGAGAGTAAGTGCAGCTGGGATCACTTCCACCCCCTGCACTGCAATAGGGAGCGGGGATAGAAAGTCAGCCCAGCTCGGCTCACTCCCATACCCCACGGTGCAATCAGGCTGTGGGGTGGAGAGTCAGTCTAGCTGGGCTCACTATCATGCCCTGCACTGCAATTGGGAGGCAGGGTGCAGAGTCAGCCCAGCTGGACTCACTCCCAACCCCATGCTGTGATTGGGCGTGGGGCCAGAGAGTCAGCCCAGCTGGGCTCACTCACACCTCCAGCGCTGCAATCAGGTGGGGGGCAGAGAGTCAGCCCAGCTGGGCTCACTCAAACCCTGCACTGTCTCAGTCAGACAGCTCAACAGGAGCTCCCAGTATAATGATGTGGCAAAAGGAGCTAATGTGAACCAGGCTTGCATAAACAATATAGTGGTCAGTAGGAGAAGGTTGATGATTTTACCTTTGTATATAGCATTTATGAGATAGATACTAGAATAGTGTGCACAGTTCTGGTATCCATGTTTTAAGGAGGATGTTAATAATTGGAGAAGATGCAGAGAAAAGAAACAAAGATGACTCAAGCATTGGAAAAAGTATCTTACAGCTGGGTACTTAAAGAGCTCGTCTTTAGATGATCAAAAGCAGGACTGAGAGATGACTTGATAAGAGCACATACAGTCCTTTATCGGGAGAAAATCTGGGATACTACTGTACATTTTAATCCAGCAGAGAACAGCTCAGCATGAACCATTAGCTAGAAACTGAAGCCAGACAAATTCAGATTACAAATCAGGTAACAATTTTAATGAAGCGAGTAATTAACAACTGGATCAAACTGTTAGGAGAAGGGGCAGCTGATCTATATTTTGTTGTCTTCAGTTCAAGACAGGATGCCTTTCTGAAATATATGCTTGAGACAAATATAAGTTATGGGGCTTAATACAGGGAAACTTAATTGCCTGTGATATACAGGAGATCAGATTAGACAGTCTAATAGACCCTTGTGGTCTCTGTGAATCTATGAGGATATAGCTCCTTCTTATAAATTGTCTTCCATTCAAGTAGAATTAAAAGAAGAACAGAAGTAGAACTAATTAATGCTAGACATACTTAAGCCATGTGCAGTCATTCCCAGGATCTGATTTATATTCACGCCACTTACTTTAAGTGGCATGATCATAGATTGAGTGCTGACTGGGCAGGTGTTTCATAGATTCATAGATGTTAGTGTTACCAAATTTGCCCATTACTTTGGGGTGTGCTCATTTATTAGGGATAGTTTCTAGGGTCTTGGTGATTCTGTCAATGTGCTGCTTGTGTTACTATACGGAGCTGTATCTATTAAACTTAGAGCTGTGTGTGTGTGTCTGGGGGGGGAAAAGTCCTTAGCAAATCCAGATTAGAACTGGTCTGATAAATGCTGAGCTGGATGTGTGTGAACATGGGTTGATTAACATTGGAAGCACAGATTCCCCATCATGCAGCGCTCTCCTGCTTCTCTGGTCCCAGAATTCACTGCAGCCTCTGCTTCAGGCTTTCTGTTTTCCATCTCTCATGTAAATGAGACCTAGGGCAGTTGATTCACTCGTCACCCTTATCTGGTGAGGGTCTTAGGTGCGTCTCTCACTGCATCTTAATCAGTTTTGTTTAGGTAGAGGAGGGGAGGGGGGTGAGTCCTTTGTGAGTCAGACAGACTGCATCCTGTACCAGGGTTCCCCAAGAATACAGAGCTGAGACGTAACATTAGGGTCGGAAGGGTTCACTGGTGCCAGCAGACCCATCCAAGTAAGATGAGCTGGAGGGAGGAGTGAGCAGGATCAGGGGGACTACTGTGTCTGCAGGCGGGGAGTTGGTGAGTCTGTGGGGGGATTGGCAGGATTGGGGAGGCTAACAGGTCTGCAGCAGGGAGGAGGTGGTTGATGGGTCCACAGGGGAACTTGGTGTGATCAGGGAGGCTAGCAGGTCTGTGGTGGAGGGAGACCTGGTGCGTTCGTGGGGGGAATTATCCATCCAGGAGTTGGGGGAGGGATCTAAAGATAGTCCAATCAGGGTGGGGTAGGAAAAGCACAACCCCTGATTGTAGATCAGGTCCTGTGTGTGCAACCATTTTCTGGCCCTGGGAGTATCACCCACAACGTGATCCAAGTAAGCTGGGAGAGGAGAGGGGGATAGTGAGTCTGAGGGGTGTGCTACTAGGTCCATGGGATGGTTGTCCATCCGGTGCTGGTACATACATTTCAGATAAATCAAGCACAGATTAGTCTGATCTATGTAGTTCACTCCCTAGGTGACCTAAATTTAGATCATGACTGTCATTTTTTGACCAATTAATCCTCCCTGATCATTTGTACAGATCAGTACTTGGATTGCTCTAATACTAGTTAGGTCAGTCTCAGTGTAAGGTCTTCTCATGGGTGAACTAAGTTAGATTGGCTGGCCATTTTTTTCCTGATCTAACCCAAACCTGCATACAGTTCAGCACTTAGGTTGATCTAAGTATAGCTTTTGCACATGCCCTTATATATTCAGGGATGTTGATTTTCATCTCTCATCAGCAGTTTTAACATATGACATTTCAAGCTGTGATCACTCTTCTCTAGTCCCTTTAAATTTAATTTGGCCTGAGTGATAAGCCTCTATTCCAGCACTGCTTGATTCAATTTCCAGGATTTATTAAATCATTTGATGGATACTGTTTACTTCTGTCTCTTTCAGATCACATCTGAGGACCAGAGAAGTTAAAATCACCCACAGCTACAATTTTGTTTTCTTTATAAAACTTTTTTGTTCTGAATAACTTCCTTCCTTCCTTTCCTTCTGCTTTGGATGCACTGGACAAGGCTTGCTTGGAGCTGCATGGGGCAATCCTGAGTGTAGGACTCCCCGGCTTCCTATCTCTTTTCTTTTCTGATTCTCACCTGTCTAAAAAAGTCTCTAGCTTCTGTTTATCTCACTTTCTGATTCTTTTCTTGCATTTTTGTAACATTTTTTCCCCTTTTTCTCTCTTCTTTGTCCCCTCCCCCCTGTACTTCCGGTTGCTTCTTTACAGCCTTCTTTCTTACTGTCTCTTTTCCTTTCTTTCTTTTTCTGTTTGCTTGTTGCAGGGAGTTATTTTTCCAGTAACTTGCCTTCCTAGGGGTGCTCTTAATTACCCCTTCTTTCCCCTCTTTGTTTTCTTTCTTTTTTTTTTTTTTTTTTTGCTGTTTCACCCCCCCCCCCCCGCCATTTTTTTTCCTCCACCCCTTTCACCCTTCCATCTAGAGTTTTATGGCCACATTCCCAGACACTTATCTTTTTAGTTAGTATAACCTTTTTTTGTTTTCTTAGTTATAGTTTGAAATTAACCCCGTTGACACCCAGCAGCTGGCATGAGGATGCCTCTCAGAACCTCCCCATTACCCATGGCTTGAGGGTTCACACCCCTTCCTTCATCGGGGTCGAGGTCTGCATAGTCTTTGCCCTTGTTAGTCTCCTGGGACAGCGTAACATACATTATGCAGGTCATGTCAACATGGTCCCAATGATTTACCTGAGTGATTCTGTTGCCCTGAGGGGTTAGGCCAATGCTCAGGATCTCAATATTGTGCTGTTAGACAGGAGGGCATGGTGCACAATTGCACATGCACACATAAAAAACAATTAAGCACACATACACTTATTAGGTGCATACACCCCTACTAGGCATACCCACTCACACTAGCAACTCAGATACACACACGTTCAAAATAACCAGTCTAGTTTCACGCGCACCTATCACCAGTTTAAGCCCATACATGCTACACACACCAAATTTAGACAGAATCAGTTACCAACACCTGCACATCCAATACACACATGTGGATTACTAATTCATATACCACACACACACACACACACACACACACACACACACACACACTGATATCTATATATAGATATATATTTCTGTGTATTCACTAATTCACACACATACCACAATGGTGTCACTGTGGATGTAGTCTTTCTAGACTTTAAGAAGGCCTTTGACACTGTCTCTCACCCCATCCTCATCAATAAATTAAGCAACTGTGGCCTTGATGCCTACACAGTTGGATGGGTAAACAATTGGCTGATGGGGCACACCCAGAGAGCAGTGGTGGACGGGTTGTACTCAACCTGGTGAGATGTGAGCAGTGGGGTACCCCAGGGCTTGGTCCTCGGGCCCACACTGTTTAACATCTTCATAAGCGACTTGGACAAGGGGGTGGAAAGCATGCTGTCCAAATTTACTGATAACACTAAGATGTGGGGTGAGGTGGACACACTTGAAGGGAGAGAGAGGCTGCAACTAGATTTAGACAGACTACAAAAGTGGACAGATGAGAATAGGATGGGGATCAATGTAGACAAATGCAGGGTGCTGCACCTTGGGAGAAGGAATCCACAGCTACGTAAGGGCTGGGGAGTTTCCTTCTTGAAAGCACAGAGGCACAAAGGGATCTTGGAGTCATTACTGACTCCAAGATGAACACGAGCCGCCAATGCCAGACCACAGCCAGCAAGGCCAGCCATACCTTGTCATGCATCCAAAGGTGTATCTCAGGGCGGTCCAGAGAGGTGATACTTCCCCTCTATGCGACTTTTGTCAGGCTGCAGTTGGAGTACTGTGTCCAGTACTGGGTGCCACACCTCAAGAGGGATGTGGCCAGCCTGGAGAGGGTTCAGAGGAGGGCCACCCACTTGGTGAGAGGGCAGCAGGACAGGCCCTATGAGGAGAGACTGAGGGACCTGAACCTGTTCAGTCTCAGCAAGAGGAGGCTGAGGGGAGACCTAGTGGCTGCCTACAAGCACATCAGGGGAGATCAGCAGCAAATAGGCAGAGCCCTTTTCTCCCCAGCACCACCTGGAGTGACAAGGAACATTGGTAATAAGCTGATGGAGAATAGGTTTAGGTTAGAGATCAGAAGGCAATATTTTACAGTTAGGGTGGCCAAAATCTGGAACCAACTTCCCAGGGAAGTGGTCCTC
>NW_005842140.1:1292950-1298682 GCF_000455745.1 Alligator sinensis
GAGCCAGAGCTATGGGGGAGCTGAAAAGGTAGGTGGGGAGAGGGAAAATGGGACTAAGGGAAAGTGTGGGTGTTAAAGAGGGGCTCTGGGTGTGGGGAGCCAGAGGATGGCTCCGAGGCAGCTAGAGAAGTTGCAGGGAGTGGCAATAGGTGCTTGGAGCTGGAGAAAGGCTCCAGCTGCTGGAGAAAATTGCAGGGCAGCCACAAGCAGCTGGGAAGCTGCGGGGGGGTGGGTGGGGATGACTACAGAAGGTGCAGGGGGAGCCTGAAAACAGAGAGATGGACAGCAGAAAATCACAGGAAAAGTGGCAGGAGAGACTGAAAGGTGGCAGGGCAGCAGGAAACCAGAGAAATGCAGCAGAAAGTCACAGAGAAAAGGCAGTAGATGGCACAGGAGGCTGAAAGGCAGCAGGGACAGCAGGAAAGCAAGGGGAAGCTGAGAGGTGGCAGAAAAGGGGAGACAGAATTGGGAGGAGATCGATAAACTAGCAGAGAGTGGGGGGCTGGAGCTGCGAGAGAGAACGAGGCTGGGATTTAAGATAGGGAAGGGACTGGCATTCAGTAAAACATGACCCAACTCGGGGTTGCAAATGACGGTGGTTTTATTGAACAGGGGAGAAGGTGCCACAATGTCTTATTGGTTCCCTTGCACCCACCCACCCACACACACACACCCCCACACCCACACACACACACGCATAATAGCAGCAGGGGTTAGAGAGGCTTGGTGCAGGGGCTGAAGTCCACTGAAGTCCAGGAGGAGAGAAAGACAGACAGAGAGAGAGGGAGAGAGTCCAAATTGTAGGAGGAGGTGTGCAGGTAATATGTACCTATCCCAGGCTGGAAGTTGATCCTCGATGGCCAGTCGTGGTCTCCTTCAGCTCGGTTTTGTCCAGAGCGGGATCGCTGGTAGGGCCTCAGGGGTGGATAGGTGATGTGAAGCTGGTCTGATCCGGATGGAAATGATGTTCCCACGGGGTCTGTCTTCACTTCCCTTTTTTATAGGGGCAGACCTTGTGTGACCCTAGTGACAGAAGGCATGCCCGGCAAGGGTCAGCCCCTGGCGTAATGAGCATGTGCAGGCAAGGGTCAGCCCCTGGCATACTGAGCATGTGTGCTCCATGTAGGGATGTGCAGTTTCAGGTGTCTGTAGTGGTGGGGTACAATGGTTGAGTTGCTGGTTCTGCAGGGTCTTTTGTCTTTCAAATGCTGGGTTCTTGTCTCGGTTCCTGGGTGAGGTCCAGGGTTCCTGGATGAATCAATGCAAGGTGATGGCCCAATCATTACAGGCCATTCAGTAGAGGCCTGCTACCATTGTATTTCAATCATTCCCAATCACTCTCATTCATCCGGTAACCAATTTACATGGGAGGGGTACAGTGAATTGTATTGTTGCAACACAGGGGATGCCCAGGCAGAGGACACAAGATGGAGGTTTGACATATAAAATGGAAACTTAACATGACTTTGGTTCACTTACAAACACAGGCCTAAACCATACAATATCCATGTGAAACAATAAAAATCAATACAAACATGATAATAATACAATATACAACAGTAAAAAATCAATACAAACCCAATAATTATACAATATAAAACAGTGGATATCCAAAACCAAAAACTTGCTACCAAAATAAAAATGTTAAAGTTTATCCTAAGTCTGAGCTCACTTAAACTTATCTATATGGAATAGAGAGGGAGAGAAAAAGTCTGAAATGGTTGGGGAAGGGGAGCAAAACCATTTTAAAATAAATAAAAGAAAGAAAAACTGGGGGTTTTACTACAATTCCACCCTAGTTAACAGGGTGTGTGCAGAGGACCTGGACATTGCGGGTGCGTACTATTTTGTCACAACCCTAGACACTCCAGCAGTGAGGGTGGTGATTTCTAACGTGCCCCGACGTGTGACCGATCGGGAGCTGGCCAAGGAAATTGAGCTCTATGGTTCTTATGAGTTCCTTTTGTTGACTGACAATAGGAAAGGCATGTCCTGTCTTTTCAAAGGCAGGTTTTCATTCTTCTCAGGGAGGGCCCACGGTCTCTGCCTCAGTCCTTGAGCCTCATGTTCAATGGGAGGAGGTTTATGATCTATTTTTCCTTTGTGGAGACCACGTGTTTTCAGTGTGGTAGCTCTTCCCATCTAGCAGCTCAGTGCCCACGGGGGAGATCGGCCAGAACATTGGTGACTACAGTGGTGCTGACAGATGGCACATCCACTTCTGGATGCAGGCCCCACCCAGTGAGGCCAGGAGCTTTTCCCAACCTCCTTCTACCCCTGTTTCATCTGAAGGGGATGGAGTCTCTGGCATGAGAGTGCTGTCCAGTGGAGTGGCTGGTGCTAGGCCCCAACCCTCCCCACCACTCATTCCACCTACAGTGCCCACCCCCACCAGTACAGAGATGCCGCCAGGTGGAGAGGCTGATGCCTCCACTTCCCCCCTGCCTGCCCTGACCACCCTGATTGAGGTGGCTGGGGTGATCAGTGACTGTGGCACCAAGGCCCTGTTGGATGATGTGGCTCAGGCCTCCTCCCAGTTGCCCTCCTCCCAGTTGCCCTCCACCACGGCCTTGTCAGAGGTGGATGGCCCTGGGGAGGCAGGCCAGAAGCAATTTGGCCCATCCTCTATGAAGGGTGGGCCACCTGTGACAAAGAAGAAGAACAACAAAGAGAAGAAAATGAAAGTGGCCACTCAGGACTCCCCATCCCGACTGAGACCTTCCTCAGCCGGTGCGAGGGAGGGGGGGCCCTGCTGGAGAGCCTGGCCTCCCTCCAGCTGTCATGACCCTGTTGACTGGGGATGACAGCAGCTTGGAGGTGGGGAAGGTGAAGGCAGTGGTCACTAACCTCTTGCCTGTCTCACAGCTTTCATTGGCGGGTGGCAGTAAGAGCTATGCGCAATCTCTCTCTTCTGGAGATCTGACCCAGGGGGCAGCAGAGCAGTCTGCTGATCTCTTGGCCACATGCCAGGCTACTGACTTAGATGAGGAGGCTAGTGAGATGGAGATGGACATGCCGGAGGGCAGGGAACAGCGGCAAGCAGACCTGGACAGGGTGGACAAGTGGGCAGAAAACAACAGAATGCAGTTCAACAAGGAGAAATGCAAAGTGCTGCACTTATGGAGGAAAAATTTCCAGCACACCTACAGCCTAGGGAATGACCTGCTTGGTGGCACAGACGTGGACAGGGATCTTGGAGTCCTAGTGGACTCCAAGATGAACATAAGTCGGCAGTGTGACGAAGCCATCAGAAAAGCCAATGGCACTTTATCGTGCATCAGCAGATGCCCGACGAATAGATCCAAGGAGGGGATACTTCCCCTCTATCGGGCGCTGGTCAGACCGCAGATGGAGTACTGCGTGCAATTCTGGGCACCGCACTTCAAGAGGGATGTGGATAACCTGGAGAGGATCCAGAGAAGGGCCACTCGTATGGTTAAGGGCTTGCAGGCCAAGCCCTATGAGGAGAGACTGGGGCACCTGGACCTCTTCAGGCTCCACAAGAGAAGGTTGAGAGGCGACCTTGTGGCTGCCTATAAGTTCATCACGGGGGCACAGAAGGGAATTGGTGAGTATTTATTCACCAAGGCGCCCCCGGGGGTCACAAGAAATAATGGCCACAAGCTAGCAGACAGCAGATTTAGATTGGACATTAGGAAGAACTTCTTCACAGTTAGAGTGGCCAAGGTCTGGAACGGGCTCCCAAGGGAGGTGGTGCTCTCCCCTACCCTGGGGGTCTTCAAGAGGAGGTTAGATAGGCATCTAGCTGGGGTCATCTGAACCCAGCAGTCTTTCCTGCCTATGCAGGGGGTCGGACTCGATGATCTATTGAGGTCCCTTCCGACCCTAACATCTATGAATCTATGAATCTATGAGATCCAGCTTTCTGAGTGTCGCGACCTTGAGAGCAGGATGAGCTCTCTCCCACCAAGAAGGTGGGGATTGCTTTTTGAGAGCCAGACCTTGACCTAGACAATCAGAGGAGGTTGATGGGGTAAGATATTGAGGGTGTAGATGCTGAGCTCCCAACTAGGGTGTAGCCTCACCATGTGTCTTTCGGAAATGTGCAGCCCATGTTGGCAGACCCTGCCTGGTTCGGTCCCAACTATGGGGGGCTCCTGACCTTTTTGAAACAGACTAAAGGACAGAAGAACATAGAGGGGCACATCACCCAGTTGTGCTCAGATCCTAAAGTTTTTATCAAGGCTGCCAGAGCTGTGGCCAAACTTATGCAACAAGATCTAGGCACTCGTCAGATGGCTTATTGTCTGGAGAAGTTCACACAGTGGGTGAGAGACGAGTGGGGCCTGGCAGGGTCCCTGTAGTAGAGTCGGGCATGATAGGCCTTTTTTGACCTGTATCTGCTTTTTGCTCTGCTCTCGGGGGCTCGCTCTTCTATCTACACCTTACCTCACTCTTCCTCTCCCATACCCACATCTATGGCAGACACAATCCATCCTGGAGCTCCTGTTCCAGAAGCAGCTGGCTGTTGCCTTCTTCCAGGAGATGCATTCCGACAGGCTCAACCAGTTGGTTTGGCATGCTGCCTGGCAAGGCCAGTTGTTCTTGAGTGATGGCACCAACCTTAGTGCCGGGGTTGTGACTCTCCTATTGTCACAATTACAGCATGACATGGCGGTTGCACGGGAGATTGTCCCCGGCCATCTGTGGACTGTTCGTGTCACCCTAGCACAACACCACCTGCTACTCATCAATGTTTATGCACCTACTGATGGCTAGGAGAGGGTCACTTTCTTTGAGACCTTGGCCACCCTTTTGCACTATGTTAGTGAGAATAATGACCTGCTCCTTGTAGGTGGGGACTTTAATTGTACCATTGACACCCCACTTGAACATGCGGGGCCTGAGCCTTACCTGCCCTCAGCCCACAAGCTGCAGTCCATCTTGGAGACTGCAGGCCTCGTTGACATCTGGTGAGCCCTGCACCCTGACACGCGCCAGTACACCTGGGCCAGGATGAGTGCCAGTGGTCTCACTATGGCCCGCCTCGACCACATTTATGTCACCAGGCACCATCTGCCACTCCTATGCAGTGGCCGCATCATTCCCTCAGGCCTCTCAGATCATGGCCTGGCTTGCTCTGAATTGAGCCTGCCGGGGAAAACATGCACGCGAGTGCCCAATTGGTGCTTCAATGTCAGCCCGCTTCAAGACTCTTATTTCCAGGACTGCTTTGCCAACTCTTGGCAGGGCTGGGAGGCCACAAGACTGAATTACTCCTCCTGGAAGCTATGGTGGGATCTGGGCAAGGTACAGATACGGGCTTTTTGCCAGCAGTACCCTCAGCTGGCCACAAATGAACTGCACCACTGTATCAGAGAGCTGGAGGAAGATGTGGTAGAGCTCGAGGCTGCCCTGCTGGCTGCCAGCAGTGATGTGGTGCTGCGTGAGAGCCTCCGGTTCCGTAGGAAGTGCCTGCATGACTTGGCAGAGAGTGCAGCCCATGGAGCGAGGATCCGCACCCGCTGCCAAGAGCTGGCTGAAACACATGCCCCAACCCACTTCTTCTTCAACCCGGAGTGACGGCGGGTAGCGAGCAACGTCTTAGATCACCTCAAGACCCCTGAGGGCCAGGTAATCACCGACCCGGGTGAAGTACGTGAGCATGCCATTGCCTTCTATCGTGACCTGTTTGCAGCTGAGCCATCCTGCCCTGAGGCCACGCGGAAACTCCATGTGGGCCTGCCATGCCTTTGTGCCCTGCAGGCCAG
>NW_005842140.1:1298709-1301304 GCF_000455745.1 Alligator sinensis
TTGTCTGTGGTGGAGCTGGAAGCTGCCACAACTGGCCTCACCTCTGGCAAAGCCCCAGGCCTCGATGGGTTACCTGACGAGTTCTACAAGACTTTCTGGCCTCTGCTCAGCCCCTGTCTCCTGCGTGTTTTCCAGAAGAGTCTTGCTGACAAGGTCTTGTTGATCAGTTGCTGCCATGCAGTGCTCATGCTGCTGCCCAAGAAAGGAGACCTTGGCTGCATTAGGAACTGGTGGCTGGTCTCCCTGCTGTGCGTGGACTACAAGATTTTTTGCCAAAGCGCTGGCCACCCACCTCCACACTGTCACGGCCTCCATCACTGGGCCTGAGCAGAGCTACTGTGTGCTGGACAGAACCATCCAAGACAACCTATTTCTTCTGCATGACCTACTTACAGCCAGTGAACTCTTTGGCCTAGACATTGGCCTCATCTCTCTAGATCAGGAGAAAGCCTTTGACTGGGTGGACCACACCTACCTCTTTCAGACCCTGGAGGCCTTTGGCTTTGGGTCCCTTTTCACCAGGGCCCTCCGGGTCTTTTATCAAGACACTTCCAGTCTGCTCAAGGTGAACAGGGTGCTCTGTGCCCCGTTCCCCGCACACAGAGGCATCCATCAGGGCTGCCCCCTGTCAGGCATGCTCTATGCCCTGGCCATTGAGCCACTGCTGCATGTACTGTGGCGCCACCTGAGTGGTGTGGCCTTGCCATCGGCCATGGGCCTGTCCATTGCCCCTCTGCTCCAGCTATCAGCATATACAGACAACGTGACCATTTTCCTTTACACCCAGGAGGACATGGAGGCCCTGACAGACTGCCAACGAGTCTACGAATGTGCATCTTCAGCCCATATCAACTGGGCCAAGAGTGATATCCTGTTGCTTGGTGCATGGATCACCATGACCCCCACAGATTTGCCAAGGGGCCTCACCTGGCGCCGTGAGGGCCTTAAGGTCCTGGGCGTGTTCCTAGGGCCATTGACCTTCATGGTGCACAACTGGGATGGCCTCGAGGAAGGAGTGGAGGCCCGCCTTCGAAGGTGGCACCGGCGCACCCAGCCTCTCCTACCGTGGACGTGTCCTCATTGTGAACAACCTAGCAGCGGCGACCTTGTGGCACCGGTGCACCATACTCGATCCACCACAGGACCTACTTGAGTGATTCCAGTGCCTCCTGGTCAATTTTTTTCTGGGATGGGTGCCACTGGCTCCCACAAGCTGTTCTTTACCTACTTGTAGCTGAGGGGGGCCAGAGTTTGGTTGACCTTGCGAGCAAGGTGGTCGCCTTCCACCTGCAGGCCCTTCAACGACTCCTGTACAGCGAAGAGCACTGACCTTTGCAACAACTGGCTTGCCAGTTTCTGCAGAGGGTGGGGGTCCTCGGCTTTGACCAGGAGCTCTTCCTGTTGGACCTCATGCTTTTGAACTGGGCAGTGCTTCTGGCTTTCTACCGTGGCATCGTACGAGCTTGGCAAACCACTTTCCGCCTCCAGTCCCAGGCCTGTTACCTGCAGTTCCCACAGTTACTCAGGGAACACCTCGTGCACAACCGAACTCTGAGGCACCCCATGCCGAGTCTGGCCTCTGCCAGTCCCACGGCTGTTCTCATCCAGGTGTGTGTCCTCCACCTGAGCCATCATTGCGAGTCCCCTGGTGCAGCTTTATGAGCACTCGTGGTGCTCTGGAGAGGTGCCGGAGGACTGGAAGAGGGCCAACGTGGTTCCCATCTTCAAAAAGGGGAGGAAGGAGGACCCGGGAAACTATAGGCCAGTCAGTCTTACCTCGATCCTGGGCAAGCTGTTCGAGAAAATTATTCTGGCACACATCCAGGAGGGGCCAGCAGGGAAATGCATGCTCAGGGGCAACCAGCACGGGTTCATCAGCGGCAGGTCATGTCAGACCAACCTGGTGGCCTTCTACGATCAGGTCACTAAATCATTGGATGCGGGCGTAGCAGTGGATATAGTCTTCCTGGACTTCCGGAAGGCTTTTGACACTTTCTCTCACCCCGTTCTCATTAGGAAACTGGGGGACTGTGGCGTAGACACCCACACAGTCCAATGGGTCGCCAACTGGCTAGAGAGCCGCACCCAGAAGGTGGTAGTGGATGGGTCCTTCTCGGCCTGGAAAAACGTGGGCAGTGGGGTCCCGCAGGGCTCGATCCTCGGGCCTGCCCTGTTCAACATATTCATCAGTGATTTGGATGAGGGGGTGCAAAGCACCCTGTTCAAATTTGCTGATGACACCAAGATGTGGGGGGATGTGGGCACAATAGAAGGGAGCAACAGGCTACAGTCGGACCTTGACAGGTTACAAGGATGGGCGGAGGAGAACAGGATGGGGTTCAACACAGACAAGTGCAAGGTGATGCATCTGGGGAGGAACAACCGGCACCATACCTACAGGCTGGGGAACTCCCCTCTTGTCAGCACGGAGGTGGAAAAGGATCTTGGAGTCATTATTGACTCCAAGATGAACATGGCTCGGCAGTGTGGGGAGGCGGCTAGGAAAGCCAACTGTACCTTGTCGTGCATTCACAGACGCATTTCAAGCAGGACCAAGGAGGTGATCCTCCCCCTCTATGCGGCACTGGTCAGGCC
>NW_005842140.1:1301550-1324245 GCF_000455745.1 Alligator sinensis
TGGAACCAGCTTCCAAGTGAGGTGGTGCAGGCTCCCACCCTGGGGGTTTTTAAGAGGAGGTTAGATGACCATCTTGCTGGGGTCGTTTGACTCCAGTACTCTTTCCTGCCATGGCAGGGGGTCGGACTAGATGATCTGCCCAGGTCCCTTTCGACCCTAGAAACTATGAAACTATCTCCTTGACCTTGCTCGGTCGGCCTGAATTTTTCCCAAGGCCTTGACCACTCCATCCACAGTGTGGCCCGTCTCCTGTGTGACATCCAGGCTGCCCTCCCTTTGGAGGCAGCAGCCACCCTGGATGATCATCTCCAGATGGGCCAGGTCCCCCACACTGTGGATGTCCTGAGTGAGGTTTTTTCTGCATTACCAGTCACCCCGGCCGTGGCTGGGAAGCTGGCAGGTGGCTCTGGCACCCTGCTGACACTCCCTGTGCCTCCTGACAGTGACACAGATTGCCCCTTTGCTTTTCTGTTGTGTAGAAGCCTATATGCCTTGGTAGTTCATGCCCGCAATACCCAAATGCTGGCGGGCTGCCCCAATACACTGTGGCAATGGTGCCTGGGGCAGCTAGATTCTTCATCAGCCCACCTGGCATGGCACACATTGTATAAGCCGCCAACCACCAAGAAGACTGGCGACCTGCAGTGGTGGTTGCTGCATGGCATCTTAGCCACTGGCACATTTGTGTCCCACTTTGACCCAGCCACCTTGACAGCCTGCCCCTTCTGCCCAGGTGGTGTTGAGGAGACCCTTTTTCATGACTTCCTTGACTGCCCCTGCCTGTGGCCGCTCTTTGTCACCATCGAGCCACTGTTGTGAGCGCTGGGCAGGAGCTTCTCGGAGACCACCTATGTGTGCTCCTACCCATACCGGGCGGCTGAGAAGGGCCCTGTCTGCCTGACCAACTTCTTACTGGGTCAGGCCAAGATGGCTGTCCTTAAGAGCCGTCGAAACTGGCTTGCCAGGACTGGCTCAGATGATGCCCTGCAGCTTTTCCGCCTCCTGGTGCAGGTTGGCCTCTTGCTGGAGTTTGAGTACACTGTGCTCCGGTGGATGATGCCCACCTTTGAGACACGCTGGGCCCTTGAGGGAGCACTGTGCCATGTGGAGGATGGCTGTCTCAAATATTTGATCTGATGTCATGACCGGTTTGGGCGACCGGGCTGGCTCGGTGTCCGACTATGACTTCCAGCTCATGCCGCATCCTGGGCCCTCACCAGGCTGCTTTTTTTGCTTTCTTTTTGTGTGGGAAGTTGAAGGTGTTGTCATGTTTATGATTGGATAGAGCAGGATAGAACTATAAATTGTTTATTTATAGTTATGACCATGTGGCCGGCACTCCGACCACATAACAAGCATGTAAGACACGACGTGGAATGTAGCAAAGGTGTCTGTCACGGTGTGATATGATGAATGCAATGACATGGTGTTCCTGGTTTGATAGTAATTTGTTTGTTTTTTGCTTTGTAAGCGGCCAACCTTTTTGTATCCCTGAACCCCTGAATAAAGTAGTTAAAAAGTCCTTCCTTCCTGTCATATAGTTCACCAGTCCCATCACTGGAGCTTGTGCGGGCCAGGAGCGGTCTGTGGCCCTCGGGGGAGCGCGGCGGGCTGTGGCCAGCAGCCCTGCCACGCGGGTCGGGGAATGCAGGCTGGTGGACTAGAATTAGGCACGGACGCGTAGCGGTTGATTAAAGATTATTTTACTTACACCGTAGATGGTCGCGGTGCAGGCAGGAAAACTTGCTTGAGTTGCAGTTACAGATAGGAAAGAAGAGCGGACAAGAGTTCTAATCTGCTCCATGGAACTTGCGCGCAGGGAAGGGGTTCGTCGAGGGATCGTTCGGTGACGGGGAGAGGCCAGAGGTTGATCAGACCCCTATAGCCTTCTTAAGGCACACGCTGGGTCCAATAGGCTCCACAGCGCATAGAGTTCTTCACGAGATGTGAAGTCCTCTTCCTCCAGATGGTTGTGGAGTTCTCCCTTGCGGGGTTCTCCTTGGAGTTCTCCAACTTGGGCAGAAACCGCTCAAGCCTCTTATACGGCTAGCAAGCCAATCACTAGCTGCCACGTGGGAATAATTTAGAACTGGCCAATAGTGGGACGCAAATTTGCATACAGGTGGCGGGAACTTCTTTGCACCGGGGTTTTCTCTTTGCAACTGAGAAATGCACCCTGCAAAGAAAGCTCCTCGTGGCAGGAAATAATTTAGCAGTGCCGAAGCGCGCACACACAAAATCACACCCTTGGGTTGTGACAGAGCTATCTGTTACAGCTGTGCGAAACAGGACTGTTTCATTTCAACTTCCATTTCACCATTTCAAAAGGACAGTGTTTCATTTTGCTGTTTTGAAGCATTGCCCTGTTTCATTTAGTCAAAACTGTTTTGCTGTTTCGATGCAGTTTTCACGTGTTTTGACGTTTTGCCCATAAGCTATAATGGGGAATCACAAAAATGCCTATTCAATAGGCATTTCTTTTCTGACAGCAGAGAAGGTAACCCCTGATCATTCCACAAAGTTTTCCAAGTTTCAAGGAGATAGGTGCAGGGGTTTCTGGGAAACTGCACCTCAAGGTGTTGACAAGCAAAACTCGTGTCGTGTGTGTGTTAAGTGATTGCCTTTCTGATGCTGCTGAGCTGCTGGAAGACACAGCTCAGTAAGCTGACCCCAAGGCACAGGGAAAGCTCAGTTCAAACAGTGTTTTTTATGCTGTTTGTCTATCCTCCCCCAGAGCACTGGGATTGGAAGGGACCTCAGGGAAGGATCATAGTCACTGGCCAGCTACAAATGTCAGTATCAGAGCAGTCCTTCCCCCCTCTTCCCCCTCCCTCGTCTTACTTTCCGTGCTGCAAGTAAGCCCAGCTTTGAAACTTTTGAAACATTTTAAGTGCCCTCATTTTGTTTTGAAGCTGTTTTGAAGCCTTTCATTTTGTTTCGATTTCACTGTTTCAATCTCAAAATGCATCAAAATAGCTTTGAAACGAAACACTCATCAAAATTTTGCACAGCCCTACTATCTGTGCACATTAATGCTTCATACTTATAGAATAATAGTAAAGTAGGACTGGAATGGACTGTCATCTAGTCCAACCCCATGCTCAGGGAAGGGCCACCCCTATCTAAAGCATCACAGTCAAGTGTCTGTCCAACTACTCTTCAAAGCTTCCACTGATGGAGATCTACAACCTAACTAATCTGTCAGTCAAAAAGAAATCTGAGCACAACTAGATCTATTTTGCCATGAGCCATGATTTAATAAATGGATTAACTCTGCTGTTCTGCACATTTAGAATTTTACCTTTAATATGATTTCCTTATGGCTTCTTTATGCTGCGTCTCAGCATAAACGATATAGCTGAGAAATGTTCTTAGTCTCACTGAGTTTCCCAGCCAGGATACAAGTGCTGCAGTAGCTATGCACTAGACGAGAGGTTCCCAAACTTTTTCTTATTGTGTACCCCTTTCCAGATTTACCAGCTGCCCGTATTTCCTCTACTGGTACACATTTAATATTTAACCCTTTAACTGCCAATTATTATTATACTGAAAATTAAATCCACCATTACACAATTTCTCCCGTGCACCACAGTTTGAGAACCCCTCCACTAGGCTTTCTTACCATTCTTAGCTGAGGAGGCATTACAGGAAGAGTGAGCCGGTACTGCCTATTCTGGGTACTGCACTGAATTCTCAGCTGGTAGATGGCCAGTTGGTGTTACATTTACCAAAGCATAAAGTAGATCAAGCCTGAGGCTGCTCATAACACACACCAGCATCCTACTAATCCCCCAGTTCATTTCTGTACCAAGCAAAGAGGTGAAGAAACAGAATTAACAACAATATTACTGAATACTGTTATTTTTTAAGGTTACTTTTAAAGGTGAAACTGATCCCACGTCATTTGCTTATATCCTGTTAGGATCAATTGTCTGTAATCCTCTCCATTAAATAATGCCCATACCTTTAATTCTTAAGGAATGATCATGAACTGCAGAGCCACATCAGCTCCTAGTTGTCATCTCTCAGCAGCTCTCAGGATTTGTACTTTATTGAACATACAGAAAACCTAAGCTGCTCACAATGTTCAGAAATGTTTCCTTTACTGCTGACATAGCAGGAGACCAAATGTAACATTGATCTATCAGTAAAGCAAATTGCTGTTTTCTGTTCTTGTTTTGTGTGATGCTCTCTTGACGTGGGTGACTGACAGTAGACTGCAAAAATTACAGTCTACTGATCAAAAGGATAAAGCACATTTTAAATAGGAATTAATCTTAGTAATAGCTAGGGTTTGTGTATATGTAAGTAGAAGCACACAGTTTTACTTTTTTTTTTTACTATACCTAGACATTCTTTGATGACACTAAGTGGCTCAGTGATTGGCAATTGATTTATAGAGACTTTTACCTCAAGAGCCCACCAATTCAATTTCTCTATGCTTATTGGAGCTACAAGTTGTTGCACCATTGGAGGACTTGCAGCAAGGTGTTTGACCAACTGTATGAATGCTGTTCAAAAAGTGTGTAATATGGGAGAGAAACCAAACCCTTTTACATAGGACTACAGAAAGAACTTATTCCTTCAGATTACCTAGCAGTCTTTTGATGTGGGGGTGCAACTTTACATACCATACTTTTGAGTCTTCTATTGATTCACAAGGAGGATATATCACACATCTGTGAATCACACTTGGGTGTGGAATGGCTGAATGAAGGAATGATTTGGGGTCAGGGTTGAGATCAAGACTTACATATGGGCTGTGTAATATTTTTTTCCCTACTTCTCCAGGTAATTATTTTTTTGGCAAGAGGTCTCAGTCTTGGAGTGGTTTAGGTCTCTAGGAATCTGCGTCAGGACCTGTGACCCTTTAACTTCTCCCCTGACTGGCTTTATCTAGCAAGTGAGAACCCAACATTTCATGGAGACATTCAGGCTAAGTACAGACAGTCAATCAGCCCAAGAATAAATTGATTCAATCTCTGCAGGTTAGTCTAAGCTGTATAGATTGAACTAATAAGCAAGTGAATAGACATTCACTTTTTATTTCAGGAATGCAGCCACATGCCTGCAGTGACTCAGGCCAGAAGCCAGGGGATGCTAGAGCATGCCTCCCTGCTTGGCTAGAGCAGTCAGCTTAGGCAAAGGCTAGCCTGCCCATCCTGAAGGAGGGTTTTGGGGGAGGTGCAAAGCATCCTGGGATGCTGGGAGACTGTGAGTTCACTTGAAACTGGAGAGGATCTGGGGCAGAAGTTCAATAAACTGATTTAACCTAAATCAGTTAAGTCTGATTCTACATCCTTCCAGATTTATCTGGTTTTGAACATTTTGAAAGCAGTTTCTGTGCACTCAACTTCCGTTGTGTTACAGATTTTAGCTGGTTTCTGCTTGCTTATACCAGTTTGTGTGTAACTTCTGTCCTTAGTCTGAATGACACACAACTGCTTCCAGCGTGGGGATTGGGTTCAAGGTAGAGAAAGCAAGGAGCAATTACATAAGATTGTTATGCCAGAGTAAGAAGTAGCCACAGTAACCACAGAGGTGAAAAAGTCCACTGCTTCTGTGGATCTGCAGCAACATAATTTTGCCTCAATTGGCTGCAAACAGTGAAACAGTGGGCACATCTACATGTTCATTAATTCCCCCTTAAATACAGTGCATTAAATTTAGTACCTGTAACTACAGGTGCTAACAATGTGCCATAATTGGTGCTGCTGTGCATTAGTACAAATTAACTTTTTGTGTGATGCTACTGGGCAGTGGACTAAACCTACTGCACATTAATGCATTAACACAGACTTTGCCCACCATGCTAATGCATAGTAGAATTAGGCTTCGGTGTGTTAAACATCTCCTGTAGACATGCCCAGTCATACAGGACTTAATACATGGGGTTCACTGCTCAAAGACCTACTCTTGTATTAATTAAGTTCCTCCTAGGCCTCATAATGAGACATTAGTCGGGATTTAAATAATGTCCAGAGTAGGTCCTCTTTGCTGATATTATATTTCCTCTCCAAAATGTTAGCAATGGCAATGCTGGGTGCAATGAATATCAGTGTATGATTATGATTCTACCTTGACATCAACATTTTACCATGATATCACTAGAATAGGAATAACATAATTTATAGGTAACCGATCAGATTTCAACAGTATTTTGTTTGTCTGTATTCACTGAAAAAGTGATCCTGTTCCTCTGCATATATACAGCAATGTTTTTATATGCCCTTTCCTTCATTCTGGTTCTTTTACCATGGAATATGGAGTGTGTCTATATGAGACATGTTAATGGGCCTTAGCCAAAGTTACTGCACAGTACAGGCATGCATCTACGCATGTGTGCCCTTACTGTGTAGTAACTTAGGCTAATCGTGCCTAAATTTGATACCTGCAAATGCAAATGCAGGTATCAAATTTAGGTGTGATTAGTTAAAGCACATTAACGCATGTATAGACATGACCCATTACTAATTTTAGTGCTGGGTCTGCCTAGCCACTAGGGGATGGCCCTGAACCCAGCCCCAGGGCTCCTGGTTGGCTGCCTCTTCTGCCCTGGGGCTGGGCTGCTCTGTGGCAGCCCTTACCTGCAGGTATAAAAGCCTCCAGCTATTTTGTACCTTGGGGCACACACACCAGGACCTTGGATCAATGCAGGCCCTGTGTGTCCTCTGGACAGGACCCAGGTTGCCTCTGCCTGTCCTGTCCCCTAGCCAGAACTCCTGCTTGGACACAGGTGAATGTTGCAAAGGACTGCAGCCTGCTGGTCCCTCTGCCCAGCTCTGACATCTCCCCAAGGCTGCTGCCTGGCTGTCTCTGGCATCAAGGCCAGCACCTGCTACCTACTGCTGCTCACCCCTAGCACTCTCTCCTTTGTTTGCAGGTGGCACATTTGCTTCTTCCATGTGGCTCCCAGTCCCTAGCCATGCTCCTCTGCTTAACACTGCTGGCCACTGTGCAGGGCAAGCTACCTGGGGCCCCAGTTGGAGCCAGGAGGAGGTTAGCAACCTCATGGCCCTCTGGAGGGATGCAGAGGTCCAGAGGCAGTTCACACACAGTGGGCACTCAAACACCCATATTTATGAGGCCCTATTAGGGTGCATGATCGAGGGCACTCCTAGTCAATACCTCAGTGCTGTATAAAAATCAAGACCTTGAGAGCACTGTGGGTGGCGGTGACCAACTACTATCTTTGGTTTAGTTGTGACTGAAAGACCAGGCCTTTTATGTGGGAACTGACTCAGATTTTGGCACCTCGGGACCCAAGCAGCAACCCTACAGTATTCACTAGCAGGGGTGGCCTGGCCAAGCTCCTGCCCCACTCTGATCCCTCCAGTGGTGACAACTCCCTGGAGGATGGCCCCTCAGGTGTTCAGTATCCTGCCCACCTCCCCAGCTGTTGCGCCCACTAGCAGCTGAGGGGTGCAACAACCCTCACCAGCTCTGCATCCCAGACCCTTACACAAGAAGTGACTGACCATGAGAAAAGGAGTGGCTGGACACTGCCTGTGGAGATTGCCCAGGAGGAGGTATGGGCCCGGACCCAGCAGGAGCACTGGGCATGGCTCGAGGCCCTGATGTGGCAGTGCATAGAGTGGCTCCAGCAGCTGGTGGGCCTTCAGGCCTGGGCAGTGGAGGCCATGAATGCTGACCACTAGGCCCTGGACACCCTCCTGGTTAGGGTTTTCCTGGACATGTCCTCTTTTTTGATCCTCTGATCTCTGTCCAGGTGTTTTTTTAAACTCTGATCAAATGTTCAGGATTTTGCCAATGCTGGCTGTCCAGGCACAGGCTGCAGCAGGGAACTGCATGGCTGTGAAAGAAGAGATGTCCACATGGTCCTAGCACCTACTAAGTTCAGTTTAGTTTCTCTGCCACAGCAGACAAGGCAAACCCCAGCGTCCTACCACCTGTCTTTTTATATCCCTCTTGCAGCAGCATCTGATTACCTTGGGGTGTGGGACTGCAACTTGTGGAGGGGGCTTGGTTGTAGGCAGCAGCCCACTGTAGGAAAAAGACTGCAGAGGCAGGACAGCCAGAAGATGGAGGAAGCAGGGGGCTGTGGCTTGGAAGTGAGGGGCATTGGCAGGTTCAGGGGTCCCTGGGTAGGGAGTAAGGGGCAGCTGCAGAGCTGGAGGGGCTGTGGCTTGAGAGTGAGGGGCAACACAATGGGCAGGGCCAGGGCACTGGCATATCACTGTCTCTCACAGTCATCTACCGCATTGTGCACATGTGTGTAACAGATGTCCTCTTTCTTGGAACTGGAAATATGGTAACCCTACTCCTGGTGCTGGTAGTTGCATCCTGCCCACAGGGTGCCTGGGTCCTGCCTACCACCCAGAGCAGTCCTCTACCTGGCTCTGGGAGGAGGACCTCCAGTGCCTCATGGCTCCTGTAGCCCCTGGCCTGGCCCCTGCACCAGGTCCCCTGCCACCCACCATGGGTCTCCCACCACCCGCCTGGGACCAGCCCCACCACTCAACCCAAGGCCACATGGCTAAAGACGCAGAAGTGCCAGGTGTGGCACCACAGGGGGATGTTGCCCAGGGACTCAGGAAGGCACAGGGGGAGCCATCTGCCACTGAGGAAGAACCCACTGCCCACCACAGTCACTGTGGGACTCATTCAATGTTTTGCCTTAAAATTTCCCCAGAATAAGTTGCAGTCCTTACACTTGAAGAATATATTATTGTGATTACACTGGTTCCATGAGCCTCTTTCTATGTAAGTTATTGTTATTTTTGGTTTATATGATTTTAAATGTTCTATTTTTATATAGATTGTTTTGGTATACAATAAAATTCATGGTTCTTTTTAAACAACTAATAAAGGATTCAATGTGTCCATAATTTGCTCCTTTTTAAACAGTTATTGAAATAGAAGGCTGGCCAGAACTAAGTTAGCTTTTAGACTATATAATTTCAATAAAATAAAAATAAAAATCTTTGTTTCTTTTGTAATTTTTTTCTTGTATCAAAAATGCTTCTTGTTCAAACCAGTTAAAATGACTGCACAAAAAAATCACAAATAAAGGAAGATGGATTGACACACAGTATGAAGCTGTCCTCTCAATGAAATCTATTAACAGAACAGAATATTAAAAATGACATCACTATTAAGCTGCCAGTTACCATTGGAAAAAATATAAAAACAAACCAGGAAACACAGAAAATTTCTAATCACTCATTATATTTAGTCATGTGATCTTTGAGAAGTTTTACACAATCTGAAGAGATACAGGAATAAATATGAGCATGATAAAATTGGTTTTATAAAACACTTAATTTGTACTGGCACATAAGAAATAAAACTAATACAATATTTTAAAAACATATTAACCAAACAGAGAGGAACTAAAGACCAAATCTTGATCTCACATTAATGTGAAGCTAAAGTAACTCTATCAACAAAAGTGGAAATTTTATGCCAATGCAAATAAGAACAAAATTTGGTCCAGAGCGCATACATTTTGTTTGTATTAGTGATGCATATCACTGCCTTCCATGTTTTAATACACAGTTTTCACACCCAACAAGAAAGTGACAGAAGGAGTTGAAAAATCCCTTACTGAATTATTTCTCCCTCCAAGATATTAAAACTTTAATGATCAGTGAAAATGATTTTTTATTGGATTTGATTCAGCAAAACATATAGGAAGAGGGCCTACTTGCATGGGAAAGGTTGCACAAAGTCAGATCCCAGATCTTGTTATTGGCATTTGTTTGTGAATGAGCTTTTTCTCATACAAAATAAAACACTGATTAAGAAAAAGTTGCATGGGCAATTCACTAGAAATCCAAAGAATGCAACTAATTTGTCTACCATAGGATAAGACTATCTTCTCTTTTCATGAACATGAACATTTAACTTTTGAAGACTACAGGTTTCAGTATGCCTTGCTCATTCTTGATCTGATTAGTTCAACATTTCAGGCTGGAAGCTGCAGGGCTTGATTATCCACTGCAATCTGTTTTATGCATCTCTGATTCAGTTAGCCTTTAAGGTACATCTCTACCCTGTCCTCTGCCTGATTTCAGACTAACATGGCTAACTATCTCTTTCTGTGTTATGTTGACACTGCATTCACTTTTCACACATGTAAAAAAAGGTGGAAAAATATCACATGAGGGAAAGCAATCTGATAGTCTTTGTGAGCTGTCCCTGTTTCCTGAAAAGCAAAGTTATAGTCAAGTCAAATTTTCAAAATCCGTGGGCATGTCTACATGAGACACTACATTTGTGTAGCATCGGTGGGCACTAACTGTGATGTCACCACTACTGTGCAGTAGCAATCAGCTCATTGCTACTGTGCAGTAGGGTCAAAAACAACCCATGTGCCTCCGGGACTGGGCAGTACAAGCGGGTGCTGCATAGTCATTTTGTACTTGGTAAAGCTAAAGCAAGTACTAAATGAGTGCATAGTACCACTTCGCAGTCAGGGGCACATACAGACATGCCCTTTGAGTAGTGGGAGATGGAAAGAAAGTACTTTAAAACTCATATTAATTTCTAAAAGAAAATGGAATGATAGACTAATATGGCACACACTCAGGAGCTGGAGCTCTCTATGTGAATGTGCAAGTGATTGAGCTGTGTGTAGCTCAGAAGAATATGGAATGAAAAGAAGAAGGGACTGTGGGTGCTGTTACCTTTAAACCATTCTAAATTTGTGGAATGTTAGGCCATTTTAAAGTACAAACAGTTTCAGAGCAGTCACAGGTTAAGGCTTAATGCCATCTCTGATCTGCACAACTATGACTTGCCACTAGAGGGTCTAGTGAGCAGAGTTATGGCCTGGAGCCAGGTATTAATCATTCCTCTGGGAGCAGAGCCCTGATCGTTAAAAACAGAGACAGCATAGAGCTTGGGGAAGCATGCCTCCTTGGACACCATGTTGGCATTATGCTTGATGCTAGGTAGCCCTTTCACCCATTCCCCACCCACCAGGAATGCGGGAGGCTGGAGAGAGGAGCCATGTCCCCTTCCCCAGATTCCCTTGGATGTGGGGAAAGGGCTTATCTGCTTGAGGGGTGGGCCATGTGCCTGGCCCTCAGATCAGGGGCCCAAATTAGGACTCCTGCAGTCCAGGGAGCCAGCAGCGTGATGCCAGACAGGCTGTTGTCATACTCACTGAGGGCAGTGGGGATGCTGTCTTGCAGCCATTACTACCCGCTGTGCAGTGGAGCTTGAGAGGGAGGAATGTTTGCCAGGGTAGAGGGATTGGGAGCCATGCATCCTGGGATGCTGGCAAATTAGTGACATGGAACAGACTAATAATACCATAGTTCCAACTAAGTAGAATGGCTTGAGTAGATTACCTTTGTTCAAAGGGGCATAACTTTAAAATGCTTAGAGGGTATTTAGTACAGTCTATGACCCTTATGAAAGCTAGTGTGGCCTTCTGTCAGTCTGGTCAGTCTGGGACTGCAGAATGCAGAATGCAGGTGCTCAGAAGATCAACTCTCCCCAGTGTTCACGCTCTGCTGAAACTGGCACAGCTAAGATGAGTCGGCCACTTCTCAAGAATGCCTGACACTTGCCTGCCAAAGAAAGTCTTCTATGGCGAACTGTCAAATGGAGTACACTTTCATGGTGCACCAAAGATGCGGTACAAGGACCCCCTAACGGTGTCCCTAAAGAGTTTTGGCATCAGTCCAGACTTGTGAGAGTAAATCACTCATGACCATCCATCCTGCAGGTCCCAAATTCAGAACAGAGCATTGGCCTCTGAATAGCAACTCACAGCAGAAGCAATGAAGAAATGTGCGGCCAGAAAAATGAAAATTTCCCAGTCCTCATTGCTCTCCTGCCCCTGCTGCAGCAGATTGTTCAAAGCAAAGATTAGACTTATAAGTCACCTATGTACTCAAGTGACCTAATACTTTGTTCTCTTCCCTTTTCCCTTTTTTCTCCTTCCCTTTTTTCTTTCCCACTTCTTTCCCCTCTTCTTCCCTCCCATCCCCCAGCTGGATGCGATTGTCTTCACCCACAAAGGATGAATTTCAAGAGGGATGTGGCTAACCTTGAGAGGGTCCAGAGGAGGGCCACTCATGTGGTCAGGGGGCAGCAGGCCAGGCCCTACGAAGATATCCTAAAGGGCCTGAATCTATTCAGCCTCCACAAGAGAAGACTGAGAGGGGATCTGGTGGCTGTCTATAAACTCACCAGCAGGGACCAGCAGAAAATAGGTGAGGCTCCGTTTCCTGTGGCACCACCTGGGGTAACAAGGAATAACAGCCACAAATTGATTGAGAGTAGGTTCAGGCTTGACATCAGGAGGCACTACTTTACGGCTAGGGCTGCCAGGCTCTGGAATGGGCTCCCAAGGGAGGTGGTGTTCTGCCCTACCTTGGGAGTCTTCAAGTGGAGGTTGGATAGATATCTAGCTGGGGCATTATGATCCCAGTACTCCTTCCTGCCCAGGGCACGTGTTTGGACTTGAAGATCTGTTCAGGTCCTTTCTGACCCTAGAAACTATAAAACTATGAATCACAACACACAACACATGCCCCTGTAATATATGGATGCACCCATTTTAAGTGTCTTTAGAATGGTTTAAAGGTAACCTGTATCAACACCCTGAGAAGGCCAATCAGACACTTGCTGTGTACACAGGGAGTGAGAGATTCCAAGTGGGTGATAAAAATTCACAACATTTAAGAGCCTGCCCTAGAGCATAATGGGTAGTAGCCAAGCATAGAGCAAGACCTGAATATTCTGTACCAGTGTGAAGATAGAAAATCCAAGTTGTTAACAAAGTGTTAATAGCTCTCAGCCAATCAGGCGACAAGGGTTTGCAAGCTGGAAAAGAAGTACTTGCATAAGGCAGTAAACTTGTGCTCCTTTTACAAGAGGAAGCATACAGACATACCTGGATCCCAGAATGCTATTTCTGCAATACAACTAACATCACTAAACACTATGATTCAGCCCTGAATTACATTTTTTTACTACTTTTCACATTTTATTTTTATAAAAATTGCCTTCCAACATTCTGGATAGCCATTCCCCCTGATCTGCTTCCATCATGGCTCCTAATTCTGAAAGAAGATACAGTAGAAAATTATTTCACAAGAAAAACCACATGCTTCAAGGACAGCAAGAGCCAAGGTGAAATATGGGGCTCAATTTTAAACAAGATCACACTTTTGAGATCAAATGATAGATGAAGTCTGCACTGAAGTTTAATTGGATTCTTTGCAGTTGTGTGTCTTTGATCTAAGCTGGTTGATAAAAGTATTGTGCTCCTTAATTGGATTATATGTTGTGCTAAACTCACAATTAAAAAAAATCTCTCCTTCCCAAACCTGTTCCAAGTGAAGTCAAGAGTTTGGTTATTGTCTACAAGGAGAGCAGGATGTGACCCGATACATCTTACAAAATGTATGAATTAATTACACTAAGACTTGTCTGAGTTTTGCAACTATTTATGTATTAGACAGGCTCAGAGACTGTCTATAGTATGCTCCCTCTGTGGAGAGGATCTGTAACAATTTACTTCTAACTAATTGATAAGAAAATATTAATATAGTTTTATGTAATAGAACATATGAGAACACCATATTTCTCTATGAAAATTCTTAAGTGTAACTCAAAAAAGAAAATTATTATTTTGAGCTGTGACAAACAGAGCCGTCCATAGGGATGTGCGGGGCTTGGGGGTGGGGCTTAGGTGGGTGGCGAGTGGCCAGAGCCTGCAATGCTCAGCAGCAACAGCAGAGCCGGCAGCTCTTGGCAGTGGTGGTACATGGTGGCTGTGGCGGGGCCTATACGGCACTGACCACGGGGCCTCCCCAAAGCACGGGGCCTGGGGTGGTCATGCCAATTTGCCCCCCCTCCCCCCAGGGATGGCCCTGGTGACAAAGTTAAATCTTTATGAGGATATCAAGCCATATCAACTTCTGCTCCAAAGGTATTAACATGGAACCTGAACATGTTCAATGGAAACAGAAAGCTGTAGTTCAGATTTGCCTTTTATTTCAATACTGCCAGATATTAGTTATGTAATATTTTTAAGGCATCTCTGCTTCACTTTTTTGCAAATTCATATCTTATAGAAAGAGCATTAATGTCCATGCCAGTTTTTTATTTCCAAATGCATAAAGGAAGGCTATCTTGATAAGTCGATTTTTCTTAAGCTTGTTGACAATTTTTTTAAAAAATAAGGCTGTAGAGAAGCTCTGAAAATAAGAGTTAATTAGAAAATCAATACCCTGAATACAGTACCTTAGATTCTGAGGAACTTTGGATTCCAAGATGGATCCAGATCCTAAATTAGCACTGGTCTCTATTTATTAATAACCAATCAAAAAGCCTGTTAGAATACCTCAAACTCTGGAAATGTTTACTTTCATAGATGGAGTATATCATTGTGGTTCAAATTCATCTGTAGCTAAATAGATAAAAAAAATGGTATTCCTCCTCCTACTTTTCTTTTATGGTTTAAGATATTGGCATTCTCAGTAGCTGACCCTGCAACTTTCTGTGGGCAGTGGTGGGTCTTCCATTTCCAGAGCTTTCAACCTGCAACCTTTCAGTATCGCACAGAAGAAAAGTTTTTAAAAGACCTGTATGCCACTTCTATAGGATTCATATAAAATGTAATAAACACACACACACGCACACACACACACACAGACACACACACTAGTAAGGAGATATCATACTTGCATCACTACAGTGTATGGGCTGATCTTATGGCAGTTCTCTCTATAAAGATATGTACCCCTAATTAATGCAGACATCTCAAAGCTTCTTATCATAATTCATAATGGTTCAAAATGATCATCTCTAGTGCATAACAAAAACTATGAGCAATGAAATTTAAAGGACTAGTTTACTAACAAGTGAAAAGTACTGACTAGGCATATATACACAAGGTTTTTATTGTACAGTAGACTAATTAGCTCTGCAGTAAATGTCTTGCATCTACATGTGTGGTCCTATTAGGCCACAGAAAACTAATTAACTCTATAGCAGGGCAGTACTTGTAAATACAAATACTATTCCACTGTGGCATTTTTTTTACTCTGCAGTTGTGCAGGTGTAGACATTGACACAGCTGGCTGGGGCATGTGGATGCTTCAGCACAGGGCTTTCCTGCTGGCTAGCCCTGCATTGGAGCACCCCCATGCCCTAGCGTGCCACACTACAGCATGTTGAGCTAGGTCAGAGTAGCCCCAGCCTGGCAGGCTGACCCCCCTCCCTCTCTCCATCCCCTGCCAGTCAGAGCTGTTCCAAGCATGCTTCATGCTGTGGTCCCAGGCACATGTTCAATGGCACACCTGGGAGCAATATGCTCTGGTGCAAAATGCACCAGAGTTTATTGCTGATTGCTAATAGTACATGTAGACGTGCCCATTGAGTGTTTATTTAAAATATTTTTGCTAGTTTACTTGCTTGATCCTAACACAAACTTCAATAGCTAAAATATGGCAGACTCAACTCTACATAGTCCAAACAAACAACTGTGCAGTACTGAGTGCCATCAGCTGCACAGTCCACTAAAGGCCTTTCAGTTGAGACCTTGATTCAGAAAAAGAGCATCATTCAAGATAGCACTATCTACATACCTGAAGGTAGGTCTGAATGTATTACCTACATTAATAGGACGAAAAAATGAATATGTGTATCCTGAATAGGAATGGGTTGGAGCACATCCTTAAATGTGGGCAAGAACAAGAACCAAAATTAGTATGCATACTTCTACTGACCTTAGGGCTAAGTACAGGCAGTCAAAAAGACCAAGGCTGAATTGATTCAGTCTTTGCAGGTTAGTCTAAGCTGTTGAGATTAAACTGACTAACAAGTGAACAGACATTTACTTTTTACAGCCACATGCCTGCAGTGACTCAGGCCAGGAACCAGGGGGTGCCAGAGTATGACTCTCTGGCACATAGCCAGCATGGGATGTACTTGCTTCCTCTTCCTGATTCCCCTGAGGTCTCTGGGACTTACAGTCCAGAATCACAGCAGAACGCTTCTGCAGGGTTGGTCATCATTTCCTCTTTCTGCTTCCAGGTGCCTCCGGGATTTGTAGTCCACAGTTGCAGCCAGCAGTAACTTTCAGTATGTTTAGCAGGGCAGGGCAGCTCTGTACTCAGGGGAAGTGGGGTTTAACTCCCACTGTGTCCCTGGCCTCAGACCCCAGCTGAGGTTTTCTTTGGAGGGGATGGGGGCAGTCCCTGCCTCCCCATCACTCTCAGCCCTTCTCTGCTGGAACAGATAGCACAGCCTAGCCCAGACCTGGAAAGCATGCTGGGATGCTAGGTGTCACAGAGGAAAGCAGCTGGAAGAGTCCCAAACAACAAATAGAGATGCCCTAGGACAGAGATCATGTACAAAAGAAGAAAAAACAAAAATAATCAAAGAGAAACACTTACCCATAGCAGGGTCTGTGGCACAGCTGGGGCGAGGTAGGAAATCCACATGGGTCATAAGCCACACCTTTATCCAGCTGAAACTGGCTGGTGACGTCATTGGCAATCACCAGCCAGTGGAGATAAAAAGGACCACAAGGGAAGACAGCAGGAGGAGAGGAGGAGAGTCAGACAGGACTCTCAACCCAGGCAATGGGTCAGAGGAACAGGAAAGCCAGAGGAGGCTCTCTACACCAAAAAAGGTTGGAGTATCAGGGGGAAGAGAGAGCCAGAGGAGACACTCCCTCCTGGCTGGAATGGCCGTGAGCAGCAAAAGGAGCTGTGGAGCAGAACAGCAGGAGACTGGGCACAGGCACCTAGTATAGAAGGTAGCCAGCCACTTGAGGAGGTACCACAGGATGGTGATAATTGACCACCTCTGACAGCATCTGAGGAGGGTAGTACCACGTACCATGCTCAGCAGGGTGAGGGGAGAAACGACCCAGGATGAGGGACTGTGGTCAACCCTGGCTGGACAACGGGTCAACCCCAGTGAGATCCTAGGGGTGAAACAATGCCCTGTTATCCTAGAAATAGGGCTGGGAGAGGAAACCAGAAGGGTCCTTCCTGACTTTTACTTTGCTTTGGCTCCTTTTTGTTTTCCCCCTTTTTGGAGGGGCTGAGAGATAGGGTGAGGTGGTGCAGGCAAGACAGCACTACATCACCTCTCTTTTCCTTTTCTTTAATTGAGGGTTAAATTTAGAATCCTGGGCCTGATACTGCTTTGGGGCAGGAGGAAGCCTTGCTGAAGCGAAACGGCTAAGTTATTTGAGCTATCGTGCTCAAGGCATAATAAGGCTACAAAGATCATCGAGCTCAAGAAACACAACATTATCGGGAATGGCCAAGAAGATCTGGTGACCCGCCAAAAGGTTGGCGCAAGGTTGGGGTGTAGGGGAGGTGGAGCCCCATGGATGGACACTTGGCAGACTCCCCTCCAAAGAAGACCCCTGGGTGGTTTGCCCTCCCACTGGAATAACATTTAAAGTTGTTGCAGGCAAGTCTGGGGGAGACCACCCAGGTGATAAACACCTACCACCAGGCTTACAGGAGTCCTCAGGATGTCCGTTACCAGCCATCTGGACCAAGGCTGTGCGTGACTGACTGTTCAAAGCCAGGCGGGCACACTGGGGAACTGATTTAACTTGAACAAAGGGTTCTGGAACAAAAGTTTCATAAACTGGTTTGACCCAAATCAGTTAAGTCTGATACTTCGTTCAACCAGGTTTATCTTAAACTCATTTCAGCAATTTTGAAACTGGTTTATGTGCCCTGAGCTTTTATTCTGTTGCAGATTTCAACCAGTTGCTGATGACTTAAACTGGTTTGGGTGTAACTTCTGTCCCTAGCCTACAATTGCAGGCTCACATTTTGAGTGAACGCAATTTAAAAGAACTCAACTTCTTGGAAAAAATATTCAACACCTCCAATGATGAACACTAAAAAACCCAGAACTCATCTGTGCATCCAAATTTTGATTTAGGCGGGGTGGATTGGGGGTGGAAGGAGCCACACTGGTGCATCTGTACCCCATGCTTTCATTCCTGTTTCACCCAAAGTTTAAAATCAACTTCCTGGCAGTGGCAATAGCATTTATAGTCAGGAAGTGCTGAAGAAGTTAACTGACTTCATGGCTCATTGTAATCTACCTGATCCTTTCTAAACCCTTCATTTCACAGGTGTTAATGACCCTCTCTTGTTACAGAATCATAGAAAATTGGAGTTGGAAAGGATCTCAAGAGGTCATCTAGTCCAGCCCCCTACTCCAGGGGTTCTCAAACTGTGGGTCATGACCCCCCAGGGGATTGCGAGCAACTTAAAAGTGGGCCACAAACTTCCTAGGATGTACTGTGGTGGCATGGGGAATTGGCGTCTGGTGGCGGTGTGGGTGGTGGATGTGGCCTGTGTGCGAGCTCCCCATCCCTTGCTTTCACCATCCAGCACTCAGGGTTGCAATAGCATGAAGTTTGAGAACCCCTGCCCTACTTAAAGCAGGGCCATCCCCAACTAGATCATCCCAGCCAAGGCTTTGTCTACCTGGGACTTAAGAACCTGCAAGGACAGAGAGACTACAACCTCTCAGGGTAACCTTTTCCAGTGTTTTACTACCCTCATAGTGAGAGAGTTTTTCCTACTATCTAACCTCAACTTCCCTTACTGCAACTTGTGACCATTGCTTCTTGTTCTCTCATATACCACCACTGAGAACAGTCCAGTTCCATTCTCTTTGGAACCATTCTTCAGGTAGTTGAATGCTGTTATTCAATCCCCCCTTTAGTCTTCTCTTGTACAGAATAAATTACCCCAGTTCCCTCTTCTGCCTCTCCTCAGAAGTTATGTGCCCCACCCCCTGCTGGACTCTCTCCAATTTGTTTATATCCTTTCTGTAGTGGGGGACCCAAAACTGGACACAGTACTCCAGATGTGGTCTCACCAGTGCCAAATAGAGGGGAAGAATCACTTCCCTCAATCTGCTGGAAATGTTCTACTAATACAGCTTAGTATGCCATTAGTCTTCTTCACAACAAGGCACACTGTTGGCTCACATTCAAGGTCCTTTTCTACAAAGATGCTACTTAGCTAGTCAGTCCCTGGCCTGTACCAGTGCATGGGATTGTTCTGTCCTAGGTCCAGGACTTTGTAGTTATCCTTTTAGAACCTCATGAGATTTCTATGGGTTCAATCTGCCAAGTTGTGAAGGTCTCTCTGGATCCTAGCTCTACCCTCCAGCATATCTTGTGCTCCCCCCAGCTTGATATCAGCTGCAAACTTGCCAAAAGTACACTCCTTCCCATTTTCCAGGTTGTTGATGAAAATGTTGAACAAAACTGGCCCTAGGACTTACTTCTGGGACACTTAATTTGAAACCAGCTGCTGACTAGACATCAAGCTATTGACTACTACACTCTGAGCCTGATGAGCCATCCAGTTTCCTTATCCAACCACCTTACAGACCATTTGTCCAACTTGTACACCCTTAGGTGGTTTGTGAGAATGTTGTGGGAGACCATTTCAAAAGCTTTGCTAAATTTCTTTTTAATGGTCTTGATATTCCTAATATCTAACCTCAATCAAGCTAGCTTTTCCTCTGCAATTCTGCTGTTTGTTAGCTGGTAATGAAGCTCCTTTTTCACAACCATAAAGATTATTTTTAACTGATTCCAATGAAGATATATTTGTTTTTGCTTCAAACTTAAATTTAATATTATAGCCCTAGACACTTGGATAGATTTATTTTGCAAAAGAATTATACTTTTTGTTTTCCTTTGTAAATCTGAAATTTCTCTGATGACTTCTGATTTAGAAATGATGGTAGATTCCAATAATTCCCTTTGGGAAACTTTAGGTATCCAGTTTTCACCTTTGCTACTTTGATATATTTTATTTTTTCTGATCCAACCTAAATCCAGCATATCTTTCACCATTGTTATCTTTAACGACTAATAATAAACTCTCAAGCCTTCCATCAAATATGATCCATTGTTTCTTTTTTGAAGGTTCCTCCACAATTATGTGCAATGGATAACAACAGGGGCAATTTATCTTTTTTATCTTCTTGGGGGATCATATCCCCAAAATATATACATTTTATCCCTGAAACAGACTGACCATTTTTATATTCAATACCTCCTCTTTGAGCCTTACTCTGTCTTGTTTTTGTGATCACAAGAAACTATCACAAGGATTTGTTTCCCATTCATCAAAAACACTGAATTGATTTCAAGGGAATCATTGTGGTCTAGTTGCTACTCTATTCACGGTGGCTCATTTTCTTCATTCTAACCTTAGAGCTTTTCCTCTCCATTTAATAGTACTTGGGGACTGCAGGACATGCTAGAACAGAACATTAAGTCAATTAAAAAATTTTTGTTAGTCATACCTAGGATTTGGAGATATGGCTAGGGATTGATATTGTTGGCTGAAATACAGTTTATTTAATAAAAGACATTCACACATATAAATCAGTAGGTCTCAGCCTTTTTAGACTCAAAGCACACTTCAGAAAATTCCAGCTGTTAAGCTTTCACTCATTTCATGAAAGCTGAAAAAAAGTGTGCATACCTAACAGTGCTATTACTGTATGGCACCCTGCATCACCCTTACAAGGATCTCGCTCCACCCTGTTGTTTTAAGGAGTATAGACTTAACACTGATGACTAATAGGATCTTATGACAAGGATTTGTGCACACGATCCTCAGTAGATTGCACCAGGAGACAGCATTTAATCAATACAAAGAAACTTTGAACAAGAAAATTTGTGATTTATATTTTAGGTAGCCACACCTGTGATTGGAATCCCAAACTGTCCTTTGAGATATTATAGCTCCCTCTGGGGTTCATGTGAGTCTTGCAGATGAACATACATTATAGTGGCTCACATGCTGGTGCAGCTTATTTTAATTACAAAATAGATGTTGAGATAGACCTCCTCCCTATTATTGAGGTTCGATCACCCTCATGTTGGAGGCTATGATCTCTCATTTTTTCATATTGTAGGATGTTTAAAAAGGGGTCCTGGTATAATAGAGGATTACACCTAATTCATTTTGAATTATGGACTCACCAGATATAAGGTTAATTACCGGATTAATTTGATGGATAGAGATTTCTAATGGGTAATTTCAGCAGCCTGCAGGTCAATATTCAAGGATTTCAGGAAGAATGGCTTACTACAGTCTCATGCACAGAGTTTATACAATAATAAAAGGGCTCCACTTGGACTGTAGCAACTGGTTCATTAAGAGTACTACTTCTAACTGTGTTGTGTACTTATGCTCAAAGCTATTGTTCTGTTTGAGCACATGAAGCTTCCTGGAAGTTTACTGGTGTCATCCTCTAAATCATTCCTACAACTCTGTTTCAATCTGCAGATTCCCTTTGTGGTTTGTGGAACAGTTTGGCAACAGTGGTAAGTAGGGCTGTCAATTAATCATCATTAATATGTGTGATTAAACACGTTCATTGGTTCTTGCATTAATTGTTTTAACGTGTTAATCATGCACGTGGTTTTGGAGCCCACACCTGGGTTTCTGGACTGCCCAGGAAGGCAGCAGTGCAGAGGACTGCAGGGCAGCCCAGGTGCAGTCTCTGCACTGCTGTAGCATGAAGACAGTGGGCGGGGGGAAGGGGGGTGCACACACACACACACACACACACACACACACACACACACACGAGCAACTGCAGCATGTACACAGCAAAGAATGTAGCCCAGGACCTTGTAGAGCAGCACCCAGCAGGTAGGTTTGTGGAGGGGAAGGGGTGAGGGGCAGATTGAGGACCGCATGGTGAGGGAGGAAGTGGGGCAGAAGCTGGGGTGAATGGGACCCTGGGGCTGCAGCAGGTCATGGGAAGGAGCCACAAGTGGTTTATCCAGGGGAGCAGGGGGTTGTGGCTCCCTGCAGCTGCACACACCCCCAGGGTAGGCATGGGGGGCATGTGCCCCCCAGATTTGTGCACAGGGTGGAGGTAGACTGCTGACTGCAGACTGGGGCTCTGCACCCTACTGCCCTTGAAATGGGAGCCGCATGATGTCATGTTGTGCCTCCTGCTGCTGGATGGTCAAGGGACACATGGCTTGGCTAACGTGCAGCTCCTGGGACAAAGGCAGCAGGCAGCAGACCCCCAGCCCACAATGAGCATCCAACCTCTGCCCCCCCCCACAGATTTTCCGGGCATATACCCACCATGCCTTCCTTTGGGCTTTGCACAACAATGGGGAGCCATACACCCCAACAACCCTGGACGAGCCACCCACAGCTTTGTCCCATGACCCACCCTGACTCTCGGAACCCTTTCACCTTGATCTACCCCCCTGCCCCTCCCTCTCCCTCCACCCTTTCCTCTGCAAAGACTTACCTGCTGGATGCTGCTCTACATACCATCAGGCTGTATTCCTTTTGGGTTACCCTATTATGTTTAAAAAATAAGTACACCTGTGGGAGGCAATATCATAGAATCACAGAAGTAGGGTCAGAAGGGACCTTGTAGATCTTCAGGTCTGACCCCCTGCATGGGCAGGAGGAAAACTGGGTTCAAATGACCCCAGCCAGGTAGGAATCAAGCCTCTTCTTAAAAACCCCCAGGGTAGGAGCCAGCACCACTTCCCTTGGAAGTTGGTTCCAGATCCTAGCCATCCTGACTGTGAAGTAGTTCTTACGGATGGCTAATCTAAACCTACTCTCCAACAACTTGTGGCCGTTATTCCTTGTTATCCCGGGGGGCGCTAGGGGAAACAAGTTCTCCCCCAAACCCTTCTGGTCCCCCCTAGTGAAT
>NW_005842140.1:1324994-1335178 GCF_000455745.1 Alligator sinensis
AAAGGCCTTGCTAAAGTCCAGAAAGACTACATCCACGGCGACACCTGCATCCAATGATTTTGTGACCTGATTGTAAAAGGCAATCAGGCTGGTCTGACATGACCTTCCCCTAATGAAACCGTGCTGGTTGCCCTTGAGCATCATCCCCGATGCCGGCCCATCACAGATGTGCTCCTTGATGATCTTCTCAAAGAGTTTCCCCAGGATTGAGGTAAGACTGATGGGCCTATAGTTGCCTGGGTCCTCTCTCCTCCCTTTTTTAAAGATGGGGACCACATTGGCTATCTTCCAATCATCTGGCATCTGGCCCGAGCACCAAGAGCATTTGTAAAGCTGTGCCAAGGGCCCTGCAATAACCCCTGCTAGCTCCCTCAACACCCTGGGGTGGAGAGCATCTGGACCTGCTGATTTGAACATGTCCAGCCCCTCCAGAAGCACTCTAACCTGGTCCTCCTCAACCTTAGGTCTGGAGACGTTCCCCTCGAGTTTGTCTTGAATCACGGTGGGGGAGTCCCGGTCCCTGCACAAGAAAACGGAGGTGAAGAATTTGTTAAAGAGGTCTGCCTTCTCCTCTGGCACAACCACCAGATTGCCCAGCGTATCTTGCAGGGGCTCCACATTTCCTGGTGCCTTCTTCATCCTCCCTATATATTTGAAAAAGGACTTTTCACAATATGATTGTGGGGGGCAGTGATATGTCTGTGCCCTGCCACTGCCCCTCACTTCCAGCCCACAAGCTGCTCCCCCCACCCCAGCCCTGCTGCTACTCCTCACTCCTGGCCCATAGTACTCCACATCTCACCAGAGCATGTGGGGAACTGCCCTCTCCAGGCTCTAACACCCCACCCCACACCAACCACCCCTCACACCTTCACAAATCCCTCCTATAGAGACATCCCATACCCATCCCCCAACCACAACCATAAAAAGTACCTGCATAATTTTGCATAATTTTCAGTGTTTAGCTGTGCAATTAAAATTGAGATTAATTGCAACTCATTTTTTTAATTGCACAACTAATTGTGATAATTTTTTTTTAATCATTTGACAACCCTAGTAGTAAGGAATGCTTTATCTTGGGATAGAAGTATTTCTGCCTCTGTTATGATCACTGTTGGTGTTTTTTGTGTGCTGTTTTCAGTAGATGAGCCCTTAATATTAACAGATCATCCTAGGACAGGGGAGGGAAAAGATTTGGGTTGGAATTAATGAGTGTTGGTGAGCTGTCACGGGCTGCAAGTGTAGCCTCAGATGAGTGTAGCCGAGATGAGTAACATCTCGGGACCAGAATTCCCACCCCTAACCCCTGACCTTTGCCATTGGAAGTCCCTCCCCTTGCCTCCAAAAGTACTCCTTTTGGGAAAATAATTTTGCCGTCTGTGAACTGGAAAAAACCCAAATCATATATTAAAAATCAAACATCTACTATAATATATTTTATTTTAAAAATATGTTTGTCCTTATTTACATGTGTTTGTATAGTGTATATAGAGGTGATCATATAAAAGCTCAAAATAAAGTCTTACTCCTGTATATTGTGTGTGGGGTGTGATTAGGCTGGATGTGTGTATAGTGGGGTGTGGGGGTGTGCCATGTGTGTGTGGGGGGGGATGGGGTTTGTAAGTAGCTGTGTGGGGAGGGGTGTGGAGTTTGTGGGAGATGGCAGGGTGTGGGTGTGTGCGGTGTTTGTGGGGGATGTGATTGTGTTTGGGGGAGGGTGTGTGGGTATGGTGGGGTGTGCATGGGAGCCACACATACATACTTACACGCACACACACACACATATGTACATCCCCCATAGCCAGTCAGCACCCCTGTCCCACAACAACCTGTGTGCCCTGTTGTTCCTCACTGCCACTGACAACAGCTCACAGTCTCAGCCCACCCACACCTGCTCTGAACTAGCCTCAACTGGAGTGGACCAGTGAGAACCCGTGTGTACAGCCCCAATCCTGACCCACCCCACGTCTGCTCCAGACCACCCAACCATGCTGAGCAGTGGCAGCAGCCAGGCAGAAGCTGCTGCTTAGCATAGGGGAGAAACAGCCCCTCCCCTTCACCACTGCTGGGCCCTTCTTGCTGCAGCCACCTGGAGCCTGCACCCTGGCTGTCCTGTGGCTCTTCTCTGCTTCCATCATTACTACCTCTGGGCCACTCAGCAAGGCAGCAGTGGCAGTGCAGAGGAGACGCAGGGCAGCCTGGCCATGAGCTCTGGGTGACTATAGCAAGAAGGGCCCAGCAGCGGTGAGGGGGAGGGGCCACTTTTCCCTTGCGCTGAGCAGCCGCTTCTGCCCAGCAGCTGCCACTGCTGCTGCTCAGCATGGACAAGCGAGTCCAGAGCAGGTGCAGGGCAGGCTGGGTTGGGGCTGTGTACGCAGGTCCCCACCAGTACCCTGGGGTTGGGGCCAGCAGTGGTGGTAGCTGGAAGGAGCTGCTGCAACCTGGGCTGCCTAGAGAGGTAGTTCAGCTGCAGAGCTGCCCCAGCCCCACTGTGTGCCCAGGGGGTGGCAGGACACGCCATGGGCAGGATGGCACCTGGGCCAGGTAGGATCATGGGACCTGCCACACAGCAAAGTCCCAATGTGGGCTGGATCTGGCCCATGGGCCATATTTTGCCCACCCCATCCAGAACATGCATAGGCGTAGATTACTGCTAAGATGAATTTTGTAAAAAGAAACCCATGTTAAACAAGGGTCAAGGCCATGAGTCAGACAATAATAAAAATGAATTCTATATGAGGCAGGGTGTAAGGGTTGGTTCCACTCAGATTTTGGCTATTAAAACCTATATTGCCTTTGCTATATTTATGTTCTTGGATCATTAGCACCCAATTCTTTGTATTATTCTCTGTATTGTGGGTAAGCATGAATGGAAAAAAGAAATGTTGGATGTGTTCTAATAATGATTGCGAAACTCCTGCTCCTAGTGGGGTTTTTTTTTTCCCATTTACAGTGCAAATTTGAATACCTGCAGTCCCATTGTGAGCTTCCTGGCACCATGACTGGTGTTTGCTTATACAGTGCTCACTCAATACAATGATACTCTGCGATTAATGTTGTTGAATAATATTCAGAAGTAAAAATAATTATTACAGGTACCTGTGATAAAGGCCATTATCCATTTAATTGATGCAGATATACTAGAAGATGACTTTTTGATTCTGCTCCTTGCAAAGATTTCTTGCAAGTGAAGCTGGCAGTAATTAACCATCTTTTGCCTTTTTCGCAAGTAATGGATTGGTTTAAATATTCAGAGAACTTTGAATCTGTTAGATCAATGACATCAAAGAAGGGTCTCATGACTTATTCTTGCGTTAGTGGCCTTTTGCTTCCATTCTCAGTCTGCTCCAACTGTACAACCAGTATCTAATTGTATGTAATAGTTTTGTAAAATGCTTTCAAATACCTTGAATAGAAAAAGGTGTTAATGTTTATGAAACCAAAACTTATTCTATTCTAATTTCAAGCTCTATTAGAAACACAAGCAGAAAAAAAGCCATGTTTGCTGCAGGGAAATAAATGTTATTTTGCAAAATTTAATGGAGCATGCAAATAACGTATAGTAAAGCTCAACCATATCCTTTTATACTGTATTACTGCAATGATGAACAGAAAAGGGGGAAAACGCAAACTGTATGAGGTGCAGACAAAACCTAAATTAGATTATAAATTAATAAATGATTTTTAGATTAAGGAGGAAACAGGAAGTTTCAAAATGTATTGGTGAGCATAAATTGCTTACTTTTAGGATCCAATCCTCTTTCTATTAAAATGAACAGCAAAGCTCTCATTGACAAAATTCAGTCCATGCCAATAATTCAGAAACAATCACATATATTTGTTTTGCTGCATTTAAGAATAGATCTCTGAGTAAAAGAAATCTTGCCTACTAATGTACCTAGCACATATTACATTTTATTGTTAAGCTATTACCTCAGAACAACTAGAGGGTGGCATATCTGAAATTAGTAGCAGACAGGTTCAAAATGAATACAGCACATACTTAACTTGTGGAATTCATTGCCACAGAGGCTGGAGAGGCAGGTAAGCTGGAGGGTAGCGACTAGACAATACAGTCTAGAACCTATATTGTCCATATTCATGGACAATATATCTAGTGATAGCTATTAAACAGCGTCATTGGAAATGTTTCTTCTGGCATCTGTAAACCAATGTTGGGGATGCCAGGGAGGGTAATGAACATGATGGGAAGTGCATCTACACATGCAATTAATGTGCGTTATGGTTACTGTGCATTAAAATAATTAAATTGTGCCCTGGAATATCTCTACATGTGCGCCTGTGTTGGGAGCAAATTTGTTCCCAACAGGAGCAGTTGAGTCCAGGGCTGTTCCTGCCCCCTGCCCTGATCTGCCTCCCTTCAGCCGCTTTAGGGAGTTTCACACTTTCCAGGCTGGCAGGGGGACTGGGGTTCAGCTTCCAGCCATGTGGAGTTTGGCACTGTAGCTCAGCCCAGCAGTGCTGGCTTGGGGCAATGCCCTGTGGCAAAGCAGCAGCAGCACCCTGAGCTCTCCCCTCACTTTGCTTGCTGGGGGGATGGGGGAGCTCTCTGTCCCCACAGCACCAGGCCAAGGTCAGAGACCTTTCCAGCCACACCAGGCCCAGTCAGAGACCTTTCTCAGCCACACCTCCCCTCACATAGCACATGTTCCAGTCAGCTCCCACTCCCTGCCCATGCTGGGAACCAGGAGTTGAGCAGCACCAGAACTGGGGACGGAGAGGTCCCCTATCTCCTCAGAAAGCAAAGTGAGGGGAGAGCTTAATAAGCCCAAACTCCATACTGGAGCCACAAACATTTCCTCCAACACTCCCTGCAGCCTCCTGTTGCCTAGGCAGATCAGGAGCAAATTGACAGGACTACCATCATGACTGCCTCCCCAGGCATAAGCCCTGCCACTTGTGCAGGAGGCAGAGGAAGGGCTCAAAGTTGATGGCATCAAGCTAGCCTGACAGAGGACATCTTGATGCACTCCATGCTCAAACATGATGGGTTCCATCAGTGTCCAGTTGAGCTTGACCATGCACTCTTCATGGAGAAACTTCATGAAGCAGGGACTGAAGCCAAACACCCCAAACATGCTTAAGAGATACCCATGATCTACCCTGTCAAATGTCTTCTCTTGGTTGAGGGACAGGAGGGTGAATGACAGGTTGTCTCTGCAAGCAAGCTTGAGGAGGTCCTGCACCAGGTAAAGACTGTCAAAGATGGAATGTTTGGAACCATGTACATCTGGTTGGGGTAAATCATGTTCACCTGCATGGACCACAGGCACAGTTAAATGGCTTTCACTAGGACCTTATAGTCTGTACAGAGGAGCATGACAGGGCACCAGTTCCTCAGGTTGCAGGGATCCCCCTTCTTGAGTGGTAGGGTCAGGATGGCCCTCTGCACAGACTTGGCCTAGATGGCAGTAAGGTCCAGGCCAAGGATGTCCCAGGAGTTCAGCGAGGGTGAGACAACCTTCCAGCCGGTACTGTGGCAATCTCTCCCATGGCACTTGGCAAGCACCAGAATTGGTTGGATCTGGTGAGAAGAACACTCCACAGAAAGCCCTCACCCTTTCTCACAACTTGCTACCTTCCATAAGTTGGGTGTTGTCCTTTACAAGGAAGCAAGTGATGTACTTCTTGGCATCCCTTGTCTTCTCCAGGGCATAATAGAAGTGGGAGCCACGGTTCATCTCCTGCAGGAGCAGGATGCAGGAGCAGATGAATGTACCAGAGCTTGGAGCTCTACGCACCTCTCCCAACACAGAGGGATGAGTTGTCTGTGCTGGTGGCCTGGTGCCTCTCCAACACCAACACTTCACTCTTGAGCTGCTCTCTAGCTGTCTCCCACTGTTGGTGTTCCCCCAAGAGTGCTGGCAACAGTACTGCCTTATGTCCTGTTCCCATGTCCCACTATTTCCAAGCCAAGGGAAAAGACTGCCGCTACTTATGCCAGGCCAGCTAGAACTCCTGGAAGGTGGCCACAAAGCCCACATCCTCCAGTGGGCTGTTTTTGAAGTGCCAGTAGGCCAAACCCAGATGCTTGGGGGTGGGAGGGGCATACCCCAGACTACACTAGATGGTGGTCACTGAAAGGGGCCCTGAGGAAGCGGGTGAGGGAGAGCAGGATCCTGAAGCAGCTCAGAAGAGCTGCTGCTGCTCCTTCTCCAAACAACACCAGTGGGAAGGGGTGTCACTCCCTGGTGGACAAAGGATGCTGGGCAAGGTGGACCTAAAATCTGACCCAGTATGGTACCTCTTTAGTGGTTCTACATGTTCATTAATACACTGTAGTTACAGCACATTAAGTTTAGTACTTGCATAACCAAGTACTAAATCAATGTACAGTAACTAGCGCTACTGCACAGTAGTGCCAGAGCATGGGTTTTTACAGCCACTGACTGTGCAGTAGCCTAATACTACTGTGAAGTAGCATATTAGCATAGATTTTGCCCAGCATGCTATTGTGCAGTATTATTAGGCTACTGCACAGTTAGCGTCTCATGTAGATGCACCCCTTGTATTCTTATAACTTTGACTACAGTCATGGAAGTCGCTGCTGAAGTACTCGCCATATAATGGGGAACAGTAGAGAAAAACTGCAGGGAACACCATAAATTAAATAGATGCTAGTAAAAATACAGTTAAATAAAACAGATTTATAAAGATATGTAGAAATGAAAGTAACTAATTTTGGTAAAACACTAAAATATATTGACATATTCACTATATGGAATATAATAATTCAGTAATATATAGATAGTTGACAATTAAATAACATCATATTTGAGAAAGCACAGTTTGAATCTACTTTGAAAAAATTATATTAGGGAGCCTATTTTGAAAATTAAAGTTTATTTATTTTCACATGTTCAAGCCTGTGTTTAGTTGCCTTTTATATAAAACAGACCATGATTGGCATTCATGTATTTTATGAGGACATCGCCAATGTTCTACAAAGCAAAAAAGCATAAACAAGGAGCAACTTGACCAAAATCAAATAAAATACATTGTTTGTTTCCTCTCTGCTGCCATCAGGTTGACAGTCTTTAACCAGGAATCTCTGAGAACTAAATATCTGGGTGTTGAAGGACAACATTAAGGCCCACTCTTAACATTACGTGTATTATGCAATTACCTAGTTAATTGAGCAATTCATTTAGACTGACTACATGTGCAAATTAACCATAACACCATAAAACAGTCCATCCAGCTATAAGTTTAGAGCTGGAAAATGTGTAATAAATTGATAGCTAGTTTCTATCCAGCTTTAATTTGTACAGGTAATGGGTGTCCTGCAGTTGGGAGCCCTGTCAGCTGATGGGGCTCCCAATAATAGGGTGCATCATGCACAGCTAGGGCTGGGAGACCCATGGCTGTCAAGGCTGACAGCTGAGCAGTGCCAGGATGGATGAGCTCTCTGTCTCTGAAGCACCAGGCCAAGGTCAGAGAGTTTTCCTGTCCACTCAGCCCTGCCACTGCCCACACAGATTCATAGATGTTAGGGGCTGGAAGGGATCTCTCAAGATCATCAGGTCCAGCCCCACTGCACTTGGGCAGAAAAGACTGTGCCACCTGTCTGGCCTCATGGAGGTGCTCTCTTGCCACTTTGGAGCATGCACCTGGTGCCGGCTGCAGTGTGTGTTCTGGTGGCCTTGGTGCTGGATCCCGGTTACCCCAAAGGAAGCCTGGGTACTCATGTGACGTGACTTTTCCTTCTGTGTTGGGGTTCCTTCTCGTCACTTCTCACGGGTTGGGCACTGCCCTTTAAAGGGTGTTTTTGGGGCTCCATCTCCCCTACACCCCAGCCATGCGCCAACCCTCAGGACAACCTGATGTTAGATTGTCAGCTTGTTCTTCAGCTGTCTCTGTCTGCCTCTTCTCCTCCTTGCTAATCACCCAGCCTCTTCCCGTGCAAGATGCCCACAGGATGTTGGACTGACTCTGTTCACAGCACTGGGTCTTCCTTCCCTAAGCTTCTGCCTGTTGTGCTGCTCAGGCTCCTCCTGGTGTGAGGAAGCTGCCCTTGACCCCTCTTTCTGCTCTGGAGTTCTACAAAACTTAAAACAATTTAAGAGGAAAAAAAAAGGAACTGCTGGGGTGCAGGGCCTCGGCCCACCCCACTCACAGGTACAGTGTCTGTGATTCCCAGAGTCCCTCGACACTGTCCTCCTTGCCTGGCTGCCCTGCCGGGCCATCATGATGTCTCCTTCAATGGATCTGGGACTCCCCCATTGGGTCCCTCCTTGTCTCCTTCCTGGGCTGTAGACACAGCCTGTGCGCAGCCCGGGGAGCAGCCTCCACTCCTGGTCCTGGTGGTGCTGCCTGTTCCATTTCCCCACCGCCGGCTTTTAAATCAGCCAGGTGGCGACTTTTGCTGATATCATCAGCCGTGGGCAGTTCATCTCGGTGCGGCTCGTCTGGCTCCATTTTTCCTAAAAAAGGTATGTATGCCCTGCCTTCAGGGCTTTTCTCTTTCTTTTCTGGGCTGGTTGGCACTGCCTCAGGTCCCACTGCAGGAGGGTGTTCCAGGGCTTCTGCTTCTCTTTCCCGGGGACAGACTGCTAGGTTCAGATGACCCCAGCATGGTGAGCATCCAGACATTTTTTTGAAGATGTTCAGAGTAGGTGATTATACCACCTGTGGGGGAAGTGTATTCCAGACCCAGGGCACTGAAGTTGTAAAGAGGTTTTATGTCTATCATGACATATCCTTATGTCTAAGGTAAAGCAATCTTCTAGCAATTTATGACCATTAGTCCTAGTGTTCCCCTGGGGAGCCCTCATAAGCAGATGTTCTCCCAGTTCCTCATAGGTGTCCCTTATATACTTATAAGCTGCCACCAAGTCTCCTCTGAGTCTTCTCTTCTCTAGGCTGAATAGAACCATGTCTCTCAGCCTCACATCATATGGCCTGCTCTCTATACCTTTAACCATGCATGTAGCCCTCCTTTGGACGCTCTCAAGCTTCTCCACATCTTTCCTGAAGTGTGGTGCCCAGAGCTGGATGCAGTACTCCAGCTGCGGCTTCACCAAGGCTGAGTAAAGCAGGAGGATGACATCTTTAGTCTTGTTTGAGATGCATGCCAGTGTTTTGTTTGCTCATGTTCATACTAAAAGACTCTCAGGTCTCTTTCAGTTGTACTAGTAAGTGTAGCACTGCTAAGCCTATAACCATGTTGCAGGCTGTTTCTCCCCAGATGGAGCAACTTATGCTTCTCAGTGTTGAACATCATCAGGTTTTGATCCCCCCATCTTGTGAGCCTGTCCCGGTCAGCCTGTATCCCCAGCCTATCCTCTAGTGTGATCACAGTCCCCCATAATTTGGTGTCATCTGTGAACTTTGGCAGTCCATTTTTAACATCTGAATCCAAATAATTAATGAATATGTTAAAAAGTGCTGGCATGAGCACTGAGCCCTAAAGCTAGCCCACTGGTCACCAAGCACCATGTTGACTCAATTCCATCTATTATTACTCTCTGGGTCCTGCCTTGGAGTCAATATACTAGCCACTGGACTGTTGGGCTATCGAAGTCACAGCTCCCTAATTTTACCATGAGCACGTCATGGGACACCAAGTCAAAGGTTTTTTTGAAATCCAAGTATAGGATGTCAACCTCATCTCCCTTATTCAAGTGGCATGTTACCTGATCCTAGAAGAAAATGAGGTTGGTCAGGCATGACCTGCCCTGCAACAAAGCCATGTTGGCTATCTATTAAAATGTTGCCTTCCAGTAGCCTCTTGGTAATGGATTCTTTGAGCATTTTTTCCAGGATTTTGCAAGGGATTGAGGTCAAACTGATTGGCCTGTAATTCCCTGGATCCTCCTTCCTTCCTTTCTTGTAGATAGGCACCAAATTGGCCCTCTTCCAGTCTTCTGGAACCTCTCCTGAGCACCATGAATTCTCAAATAGTTTTGCAATGATGGTTTTGCAATGATGTCAGCCAATTTTTTCAGCACTCTTGGGTGCAGTTCATCCAGTCCTGCTGACTTGTAGATATCCAGTCTCTCTAAATGTTCCCTCATGAGATATTCACCAACCGTTGGTGGGTGATCACCTCCACCGTGATCGTCCTGTATTCTGTCAAGCAGGGTAGCACCCTTGGACTGATGGAATACTGACGCGAAATAATAGTTTAGGAGTTTGGATTTCACCTGGGTGTCAGTTGTCAA
>NW_005842140.1:1335189-1348272 GCF_000455745.1 Alligator sinensis
AGGGGACCAATGTTTCCCTTATATTTTCTCCAGCTTCCTATGTATCCAAAAGACTTTTTATTGTTCTTGAGTTCTGTTGCCAATTTGAATTTGTTTTTCACCTTTGCTTTTCTAATATTCTCCCTACAGGTGTGGGCTATTGCTGTGTACTCTTCCTTGGTGGTATTTCCCAACTTCCATCCTTTGTAAATTTCTCTTTTTAATCTTAGGAGGTCCTATTGAGCCAATGGGGTCTCCTAGCCCTTTTGCTATCTTTCATGTAAGCCAGAATGGACTTCCTTTGTGCTCCAAGGATTGTGTCCCTGAGGAATGACCGCTCATCTTGAACCGCCCCCCCCCCCCCAATCAGACCATGGTCCCTCAGGGCCTTACCAACCAAACTCCTAAGCTTGTGGAAGTCATGCACATGTCCCAGTCAGCACTTGGTCCCCAACTGAGCCTGGGGAGAGTTGGGAGCTGAGCAGTGCTGGGACTGGGGACATAGTGTCCCATCAGGTGTGGGACTCTCAACACTGGCAGCTGTGGGGTGCTGCCAGAACACAGAATCCCACCAGTTGTGGCTCTTCCAGCTGTGGGGACTTCTTATTTGCTGGTGTAGGGGGAGCTTGGGATTACCATCCCAGGTTCCCCTTGTACTGGAAATGAGGCATGATAGGATATGATGCTGGATCCCACAACCACACATTCTGCCATGCATATGTGGCATGGCAGGAGGCATGATTGTGTGGATCACACATTAGACCCCATTGTGCCTTTACCTGCATGTGTAGAGGGCCCTAAGATGCAAACAGTTTTTTTTGGGTGTCCTGTATAGTAACAGGTGTCAACTCCCAGTTTATGGGCCAGATCCAATCTGCAGAGCAATGTGATCCAGGCCCTGTGTCTTCTCAGGGTCCAGGAATTTGGAAGGGGGGCAGGGAGTGGTGGCAATTAATGCTGCCATTGTTTCCCCATTACTAAACTTCCAAGATCCATGGGCCAGATGGCATGCCCCTGTGCATGAAATCCTGCTGACATGTGGGGATCCAGGGCTGGGGTAGCAGGACCTGATCCAGCATGAGCAGAGCTGGGACTGGGGTGCTGGGCACAGGGACATGACTGAGGCCAGGGCAGAGGGCCCAATGCACCATGCACAGGGCTGGGGTCAGGGGAGTGGGCCTGATCAAGTGCATGAGGGGCTGAGGCCAGGGCTCAGACTATAGGCCCAATCCAGAGTATGGAGGCCTGGGACTCAATTCACTGTGCATGGGACTGAGGTCAGGGCTAGGGTTGGGGTGGAGTGGTGAGCCCACTCTGGCATACAGAGGACTGGGGTTAGGCTAGGAGGCCCAATCTAGGGCAGGACCACAACTGTGATTGGGTCCCAGTCCTGCATGCCATATTTGGAGCACTCCAGATTAGGCCCCAGCTCTCTGTGCTTAGGGTCAGGCCCAGAGACTAGATCCAGCCCATATATTCACCCTGAACCAAGCATCCAGTCTTCAGGGCCAAAAGTTTGGGCACCTTCTGGAACGGGCTCCCAAGGGAGGTGGTGCTCTCCCTTACCCTGGGGGTCTTCAAGAGGAGGTTGGATATGCATCTAGCTGGGGTCATCTAGACCCAGCCCTCTTTCCTGCCTATGCAGGGGGTCGGACTCGATGATCTATTGAGGTCCCTTCCGACCCTAACATCTGTGAACCTATGAATCTACAGCATTTATTTCACTTTGCCTGCTGTAGTCAATATTTCTAGCACCTTACTTTATGAACATGAAATATGGTTTCAAAGAAACACATTTATGACTAAGAAGATAGTCTGTATGGTCTATATAGTCTGTGTATATATTTTTATAAAATGTACATAATTAAGAATACCAAGGAATAAATAGCTACTGAGGATGTTAAGCACTATATATTAGGACAAACCTTTTTAAAATTAGCATACTCAAATGATTTCCACCCAAGAGTCTTAAAAGAGGTAACTGAAAAATTACCTGATTAATTGATATGCATTTTAAAAAAATCTTAAAGGTCTATGGAAATCCCAGGAACCTGGAAGAGTTCTAATATCATGCCAATATTAACAGAAAGCAAGCAGAATGGAATAGTAGTGATTTTTACCTCTTTGTATAACATTGGAGAGATTGATACTAGAATACTATGTACCATTCTGGTGTACATATTTTAATAGTTTCATAGTTGATAGGGTTGGAAGGGACCTGAGCAGATCATCAAGTCCAACCCTCTGCCCCGGGCAGGAAAGAATGCTGGGATCAAATGACCCTGGCTCGGTGGTTGTCTAGCCTCCTTTTGAAGACCCCCAAGGTAGGAGTGAGCACCACTTCCCTTGGAAGTTGGTTCCAGATCCTAGCCACCCTGACTATGAAGTAGTGCCTCCTGATGTCTAGTCTGAACCTACTTTCAATCAACTTGTGGCCATTATTCCTAGTTACTCCAGGTACTGCTCGAAGGAACAGAGCCTCTCCCATTCCCCACTGGTCCCCACTGGTAAGTTTATAGATGGCCACCAGATCCCCTCTCAGTCTTCTCTTGTGGAGGCTGAACATATTCTAATAAGAATACTGAAAAATTGGAGAAGGACCAGAAAACAGACAAAAGATTATTTAGATATGAAGAAAATGCCTTATGGTGAGAGACTTAAAGAGTTCATTATTTTTAATTTTTCAAGAAGAAAACTGAATGATGATGCAATTGCAATCTAGTAATTATGTTAACAAACAGAAAAATACTAGTTATTATTATTATTCTAGCAGAGTAAGACGTAACAAAATCCAATAGCTAAAATTTTGAAATTTGTTCAAATTAAAAGAAATAAGGCACAAATATTTTACATTTAGAAAGACTAACTGTTTGAGCAAGCTACAGATGTATGGATCCCCCATTTCTTGATGTGTTCAAATCATGACCTGATGCTTTTGTTTAAAACATGCTTTAGCCAAACAAAGTTGTGCTTGGTGGGGTTCTTCATGAATTTTGTTTGCATACACATGGAGACCTGAATAAAATGTCCATAACTTGGCTCTTTAAAGAGTGTCTAAAAATATTATCTAGCTTATACATACTATAGACAAGTGTATGGCAAAGTGCTTTACTACTCAGTGAGTAGTACAAATGCCCCTATGGTGCTGTTGTTACTGTGCTGTCATTTAGTACTTCCTTTTCAACCTCAGACCTTTGGAAAGTACTAAGTGATGGTGCAGTAACAGCTCACACTGCACTGTGTGTGCAATGCATAGTTATTTTAGCTGCTACATTGCCATAGCAATGCACTATACTGAGGGAATGCATTGCTGTGGTGTCATGGTTTTTGCACATGGATGCTACATCACCATAGCATATTGTTACGGTGATGTAGTGTCCTGTGTATGTGCCCACTACACCCTTCCTCATATTGTATCCTTTTATCATTATGGTGACCTGTAAGGACCAAGAAGAGGAAGAAGACAGTTAAAAGGACAAAAAACCCCACTATTGAGCAATATAGTGTTAATAAAAGAGCTAATAAAGCACCAAAAAAGCCATTCATAACCAAATGAATGTGAAAGATAAGTTACTTGAATTCCCAATATTTCTAATAAGTGCTCATTACTTTTAATTAAACTTCATGTTTTACCAGTTCCAACCTTACTAAGACATACTGGGAGCGTCTACACATGCATTAACATGCTTTAGTTAATGCACATTAAATCTAGTACCTCTGGGTACTTTTACATGTGCTCCAGGGGTGGGTGTGGTGGTGTTTTAATCAGATTGACTCTAAGAGCTGCTCTAATTAAAGCACCATTGCATCTCCTGTATCAGCATCCCCGCACCTAAAAATGGCAGTGTGGGTACTTGTTTGACAATTTTAATGTGCATTAATTAAATAGCAAAGATTTTTAGTGACCCTTTAATGCACATTAAATAGGCTAAGGTGCATTAAAGCACACATGTAGACATTCCCACTGAGACCTGGGAGGACAAGAAATCTATAGTTGTTTTTGTTTCAGAGCCAGTATCTTATATATCATTCAGGAACCAAGTTAGAAAAAGATTTAGGAGAAGGATAGCTAACCTTAGGCATCTGAATTAATATCTAAACTTATAAGGTTCAACCCTACGTCTATTGAAATGGAGAACTGGAAACTTCAATTGATTTCAATGGTGCAGGATTGGGCCCTTAATACATGACACAAATTCCAATCTCTGTTGCAGCTGCTTAACATCTCAAAAGCTCCATAGGTGTGTCTAAATAACCAGAAGAATGAAGGAGGCAGGCTGGACCTAAGCAGACAGTTTTTCTCAGTGTTGTGGAAGAGGCTTTCAACACTGCAGGAATCATAACAAGGGACAGGGCTGCGAGGTCACTGCTCCAAAACACAATGGAAAACATTTGCACAAAAGGTACTAGCCAAGAGAGAATGCTTGTATTCTGTGACAGTTTCTGTACTACTAGCGTCTGATGAAGAAGGTTGTTGCCTACAAAAGGTCATGTCTCTCTGAACCAGTTAGTCTCAACCTTTTGCCTTTTGTGCTCTGGAACCTATGTGGGCAGCTACCTATGAGAGACAGGTGCACCGTCTGCATAATGATGATGTCACTCTTTTTTGACTGGAAACTTAAGATCCATGCCAATATTACAAGACCCTCAATTTTTTCATAGGAGGAGTGTGGGGCAGAGGAAGGTAGGACAGGAGGGAAATGGAAGAAGCTGAAGTAAACTTGCAGAAGGGAACATTATTAAGTTCCTTCCTCTGAGGAACTTTTTAGGAATTTTTGGGAGAGGGTGTGATCTTGGCCATGATCTTTTTCAACATCTCTTATTATATATAATTGATATGAACTGAAATTGTCACAAGTATAAAACAGTAGCACAAGATCATGACCTCCTGCTGTTACATAAATGCTCAGGCATTTATAGAGAAGTGTGACAATGCAATGACTGTTATACCAAATGAGTGATGTAAAATTAATTATGTTATTAGCTGGATGCTGGCATCTAGAGTAGGAATGGTTCACTGCTTTATTATTGACCTGTTAAATTCTAGCAGTCTTTGAGACTAGACCAATTTGATATGAATTCATCCTTGCAAAACTCTCTCTGAATTTAATGTGGTTATACTTAGAATGAATCTTATGCACAGTGCGCACATTTACATGTGTGCCCAACTGCGCAGTTGTTACTACACAGTCATTTAGTCCTTGTTTTAGCAAGTACCAAATGACTGTGCAATAACCACTGTTACTGTGCAGTTCTGGCAGTGCATGGGTCATTTTTGACCCCACCGTACAGTAGCATCAGCATCACAGTCTATGCCTGCTGATGCTACAGTGACATAGCATCTCGTGTAGATGTGCCCAGACTGATATGTTCAACTTTATCATTATTTTGGTCCTAAAGTATGAACTCACAGTTTGTGCTTTTTAATAGTGAAATAGTTGTTGTCAATTTTAGAAGTAGATGTGAAAGTTCAGTGCTGAACAAGTCCTATTTTGGCTGTTCTGGGGGGTCCAGATGATTTGGTTGTTTGAGAAACTCTTTTCAGCTTGCTTTCATGAAAAGACATTTTCCATGGCAAGCCACATGGTTGACACCTGTGAAATTGAAGGTTGTTTTTGTTTGCTTCATCATTTACCTATAATAAATGTGCAGATGGGATACTAATATCAACTCACAATACATTCCTTCCTTTACTAAATTCTGTGGAAGCCTCTTATTTTAAGTTTTCACCAAGCCATTTGCCAATTTCCTTTTGGTTAGGAATCATTTGTCACAATCTTAGCATATCAGTCTGGCTATGTGTACTATAAATGCTCTGTATCTCATAAACTTCACACAATTAATGCAGAGCCCTCAGGTCATCAGAGCACAACTGTTGACTCAAAAAATGTGACAGCAATCAGCAATATATGAAATTACAGAAAGTAAGTTTTGTTTTGTGGACAGTCACTTGATATGAGAATGACAGTCTTATAGTAAATAGGGAAGTCACTGATGAGTCTGTAGGCAGCTAAGGAGGCCAGTGTGAGATCCGCATGTTCGAATGCAGACGTGGCAAATAGTTCTGGGAGGAAGGAGTAGATCCTGGTGATGTCAGGTTACAGTTTTCCCTTTGTCTCTCTCATCTACCTGCCTCTATAGTGAGGTGAGTTTTCCTTGAAATGATCAACACCTCGTCATACATCACAGCCTCCCTGGGGATGACTCAGTGCTTGAGCATCTTCAGGTACAGATGTTAATTTCACATTTCTTCAAATTGGCCTTAAAGGAATGTCTACATGAGACGCTTTACTGCACAGTAGATTAGTCTACTGTGGAGTAAAGCATTACCATCTACACTTGTTTACATTACTGTGTAGTAAATTGGTCTCTGCGCAGTTAGCTACTACATATAAATGCAGATATAAATATAGTATGGAGCTGACTGCTCTAGGGGACAATGAGGGCTGGATTCCCAGCCCCTGCTCGCTCCCCAGAGCAGCCAGCTCTGTGCAGCATGGAGCTGGCTGCTCTTGGGAACAGGTGAAGGCTGGATTCCTAACCCCCACTGCCTCCCTGGAGCAACTGGCTCTGTGCCAAGCAGAGCAGCTGCCAGCAAGCCCCATGCCCCTCTACTGAGCAGGAGGCTCACCTGCAGCTGCCCCACACCCCAGGCAGCTCCCAGTAAACCCTTTGCCTGGCAGGGAACTTGCTGGCAGCTATGTGTCTGGATGTGCATGAGGTGAAGAGAGCTCTGCCTGCTGCAAGGGTAGCTCTCTCCTGGCCCTGAGCATATCAGGTCGCCTCCCAATGTGCATGGAGCCAGGAGGCAGCTTCTCCTGCAGTTGGCAGAGCTCTCCTGGCTCCATGCCCACTGGGACCACCCCATGCCCCATGCCAGCCCCTGAGGGCTGCTGCAGGGGGGCAGGGCAGGGCAGGGCAGAAGCAAATCTGTTCCCAAGAGGGGACATGTATAGATGTGCTCCCCTGAAGGTTTACTGCACAGTATTTTTACTGCACAATAAGCCTACTTCGAGCTAATAGCATGCATAGATGTGCCCAAGGTGTTTTTGAATCTCTTTTTTTGCCCATCTCTGGTATTGTGACCATTAGTGAATTGGGAATGTAGGACCTGTTAAATGTAGGACCTGTTTTGGAAGCTGGTTATCAGGCATCCTCAAGGCACGTGCTGTCCAGTGGAGCCAGTGCTGCATAAACATGGCTTCAATGCTGGTGGTGTTTGCTTGAGCCAGGATGCTGGCATTCATTTTTCTGTCCTTCCAATTGATATAGGGGATTTCCCAAAGATGTAGCTGATGGTAATGTTCTAAACCTTTCAGATGTTTCTGATAAGTTGTCCAGGTTTCGTACATATAGAGCAAGTGTAGCAGGCTCAGGTCAAACCCTGGCATTTGATGTCCACTGATGGTCAGAGTCACCTGCCTCCCTCACCTCTCACCTGTTATACTTTTGGCATAAACAATGATACACTAGGGAGGCTACCTCTAGAGGCCATAGTAGCTTTTCAGTACCCTCCTACTTGGGACCATCTCCAGGGTTTCCCTGCTCCAAATTCAGTCCATGATACCTCTTTGTCCCCAAACTCAGTCCTATCTCTCTGTTGTTCTCTAGCGGCACTTCCCCCTTAAGGCAGATCCCAAGGCATCTCTGCCTTACGAATCCCAGTTGTGGTCTTACAGACCCTAAATGTGTTCATTTGGCCCTAAATGTGCATTAGGGGCTGTGATCATGGCCTCCAGCTGCCCCTATAGCCACATCTATGCCTTGCAGGTGTCACTCAGTTATGATTTCCATGGTGCCTCCTGGCCCAACTAACAAACTCTTGTTCAGGCCTCATCTTTTTCAGCTTTGCCCCTTTTCCTCCTGCTGAGACCCTCAGCCCAGGCCCATTGCCTCAGACCTCAGCTCCCTGGGATCAGCCCCTTGTGTCCCTGCCCAAAGCAACTCTCAACACATGGAGCACCCGCTGCTACCCTGTTCCATGGTCTCCAAACCACCCTCAGAACCGCAGCTCAGGCCTCCAGTTGGAACAGAACAGAAAACACAAACCACTCAGTTATAGCTCAAATATGAACCACTCCTTCGGTCTCCAACTACTATAGGACTTCTCTCCTAGGAAGCCAGTTTGTTCCCCAGCCTCCCGTGTACCTCACTTCCTTTCTGGGTAGTTAACTCTGCCCATAGCACCTCTCTCTGCTGTATGCACATTTTGAATGCATACATGCTCCACATTTTGAATTATCTTTGTCAAGCTCCCAGCAGCAACTTCCGCTTCGGAGGATCTGGGTTAGCCCAAGTCTCTGGTCTCAGGCTCAGTCTTACAGGGCCCTTTGCTCCTCTCTGTTCTGGTCATCTGGCTCCGCTCTTTTAACAGGGCCCGTGTGCTGTTAAATCTCTAATCAGCAGCCCAGCACCCTGCTGCCTGCAGTCTGGCTCCTGCAGCCCATTTAACTGTGCTGCTCATATCTTGTAGCTTAGGTTCCCTGCCAGCAGCACTTGCTTTGCTGGCTCTAGCCTGCTCTGCTCTCCTCTTTCCTAGTAATAGGAGTAGGGGTCCTGTGTTATACAGGGTAGGGATAACAACAGCATGGTAAAAAAGAAAGTTTGTTTTGGGTCCTGATACCAGGATAATCAATTATTAGGAAGTAAGTTTTATTTAACTGGGTTATAAAACAATTGTTCCCCATTGTAGAAAAATCTGTATAGATAGGGAGAAGTGCTCTAAAATCTTTATGTTGTTTACTCACAACAAATACAATTTATGCTTTCCTGAGATTTGTGCCTAGGAAAGATGAGGAAAGCCATGAAATAAAATTCATTGATCCCAGGGCATCTGCAAAATGTCCTTGCCTCTCCAGGCTACACTCCCACTTTTGGCGCATTCTAGGGAAGTAACATTGTTTCCATTCAGTGGAAGCACAGGTTATTCTATTCTCCAAGAGAGAATAGGAGTTAATGTTGCTTGAAACAGCAAGAATTTCTGGATGTAGGTATCTACTGTTTTGCAAAACAACCATGACAGGTTGGTTGCTCCTGACCTTTGTAGCCCTGCCCACACTCACCCCTTAAACAAAACAGTCACAAATGTATTCATATTTATAAAGAAACACACTGTGTGACCATCTGTTAAGAATCTTTTCCTGGTTCCTTTGCTCTTCTGTGCACAGAGAGGAACCTTTCACTTAACATATGGCACATACACACAATGTTAATATATACACAATTTTAGCATTACATTATCACAGAGAAGTTCTGGACAATAGACTCCTCCATGTGTCCCACTAAGTCTCTTGTGTTTTGATCTTTTCCCCAATTCTTGTCAATCTTATTTCCTAGAAAATATCCTTAGAGATTTAACTGAAGCTACTGCAAAGTACCTTTCTTTAATAAGGGGGATGCTCATTTTGAGCAGATGAATTAGACTCTTTTTAGCAGCACTGAGTGCTTCAGGTGCACAGAAATTATTCTTTTTTTTATTCCACCTAAAAGGAAGAATGTCAGTGGTTTGAAATACAGAAAGGTGTAACTTTCGTAAAAATAAAGATTTAACTTTGTAGTTATATGTAAATATTTATCTGATACATTATTGCTTGAAATTAGCATTTCCCTAGAACAGTGGTTTTCAACTTGTGGTCTGCGGATCCCTTAAGGTTCACAGACTACGTCTAAGAAGTATGCAAACTATGACTACGATCAATCAAAAGTATGTGAATACCCACACTTACAATCCAAAAGGGGCTGCACCTCCATTTGATTTTTTTTAGGGATCTGCAGGTTGAAAACTACTGCCCTAGAAAATGTAAGGGCAGGCAAAATCCAAGTTTCCACAGAATCCAGTGAGAACTTCATTAGACAGCTTTCTTTTTCTTTGAAAAATCCTATGCTAAGTGAGGTGACAGTAGAATAAAACACCCAGAGCAGAGAATATTTCCTCCTAACATATTATTCAGTGTTCTCACATACTATTCTTTCTCCTTTGTGGAGCAGGATTTGACTGAGAGAGGAGAGAAAATCTCAGAGAAGATGCAGTGCTCTCATTTCTGGTTCTGTTGAATCCCTTATAAATAAATATTGAACATATCTTTGTGATTCAGCAGAGTACTTATAGGTCTGCAATGCCAGATAACAAATGGGCAGCCCATATTCATGGTACTACTGCTGCTGAACTGGTAAATTTCCCAGGAAGACTATTGCAGAATTAACTCCCTTTCTGCACCACATCCATATTGTTAATGAAATGCAGGCAGGGAGCCATGACAATACAGCTCCTCAATTAACTGTATACCTGATGGGAAATATGGACTAGGGAGAGAGAGAGGCATATCATTGTACCATTCTTCTGATCTGTTAACATTTCCTCTAGTTCTTTATGGTTATACCTTCATCATTTCATAAGTGTGCTCAAACCGACCCATCTAAATCTTTAGTAACTCTGGACACAGGATCCTGTCAGCATTATGAGCAGCTCAAATTCTAAATGCTTCTTCCCTCATCCTGCAGCAGTCCCAAGCCTAGATGTCTAAGAGAAAAAAAGATTCCTGGCCTAGGCTTCATTCAAACTATACTTCATAGCCTAGGGCCACTGTCTACCCCAGGGATGGGAAATTATTTTGGGCGGAGGGCCGCTTACTGATTTTTGGCAAGCCATCAAGGGCCACACGCCAGGCAGCCAGGGAAAGATATATATTAATTTTCTAATTTTTTTTAGGGGCCCCGTGGGCCAGATAGAATGGCCTGGCAGGCTGCATCAGGCCCACGGGCCGCATTTTGCCCAACCCTGGTATCTGTTTCTATATCATACCTTCTGGCTTCCACCCAACCCAGCCTCAAGGCTTTTTTCCCCTATAGCCATTATCAGACTACCCTTGCAGGTCCTCCCTGAACCCCAGGATTCTGCCTTGGCTTTATATAGGGAAGGATTCTGCACGTTTCTCATTCTACACTAGATAAAAGCACAGCCTGCTTTCCTTCCCAGGCTCTCTAGGAAATTTGGCATTTTTCCAGGCCTCTCAAAACAACTATCTGTATCCACCATCTACAGCCATACCCAGACATTTTGGTGTCAGATGCATGTTATGTACAGATAGCATATAATGCCCCCAACTCGCATGCATGTAACATTTATTATGTATTATTTCCTTTTTGTTTTTTAAAGAAGACACTTGTATGATATATAGAAATATGTACATATGTTATCTTGCTGGGATCCTTTGACCCTAGCTGACTTCCTGCCCCTTGGGTAGGGGGCTGGACCCAATGATCTTATGAGGTCCTTTCCAGCCCTAATGTCTATGAAATCTATGAAATCCCCAGATAAACAACACCTCCATCCTGGTGAACCTTCTCCCTAGCCCTCCCACTCCTCCCATCACTGCAACGTACTTCCTAAGCTCCTGGCATCAGCAAACACTGATAAAGGTAGCTTGCAGTATGGGGGGGGTTCCACGGGTGCGGGGGGTAGCTGCTCCCTAGGGGGAATTGTTCGTCTGGGGCTGGGGAGCTAAAAATAGCCTGGTGCCAGGGAAGGCACAGGAAAAGTGCAACCCTGGGGCTAAGGCCAGCACCTGGGCTTTCACAGGCGCATGGCTGTGCTGGGACCTATACAGAAGCTCAGTTAGATTTGTCTTGCTGGACCTGAGCTAAGTTAGACTACCTCAGAGGTACACTTAATTTAAGTTGGATCGGCCATTTTAGACCAATCTACCTGTCTTGAACTTCTGTACAGTTTTCATGTACATACACCTAACTAGTGACCTAGGTTAGATCAGGTGGCCATTTTAATGTAATCTTACCTCCCTGAATCTCTGTATACAGAAAATCTCTGTATACAGCCTGAGTTTGCTCAGGCATGGACCTTATATTTAGATTGAACTACCTGGGGATCTAAGTAAGAACTGTACAGAAGTCCAGGAAGTTTAGATCAGTCTAAAAATAGCTAATCCAATATAAATTAACCCTACCTTGGAAATTGTCATATTTTGCCTGTGTTTATGTTTCAACGGTTTTTACTATCTGCTACTGCCCCTTCAGGGTCACCTTAATTTTCACTGAAAAATCTTCAACATTTTCACTTTCATACAAATCTGAGCATTCACCACTGTCCTCTGCCTGGTTAGGTATCTCATTGTTAGGCCAAAACTGTTGTTTTATTGCTGCAAAAGTCCATTTTTCTAACATTAATTGCAAGTTTCTCTTTTCTTCTCACTGTTTCTACAGCTTTTTTCTTTGTGCCCCAGACTCTTGGGCCCCATGTCAAAAACATAAGTTATTTCCTGTCAGCAATTACAAATACAGTAAAACTGCTATAAGTTTTTTAAATTGCTGTGTACTACAATAGAAAAAAATAGAATGTGCCCACCTATATTAAAATAGTGTGAAGTGTGAAACTCCAATCAAACACACTTGGAACTCACACAGTTATTTTGCAGCTAAGCAGAACATTGTTTCATTGACTCACACAATAACAACAACAATAAGTAGTAACTACACAAATGTTAATGGAGTTATATAGTCATGGGCAGTTGGTGTGACACTGGGCTGCCAGCTTTGCTAATTGTTAACATAATGATACATTCAGAAAATAAATTCAATAGGTACATGTTTGTATGCAAACAGTAATATAATATGTATATCTTGTAAAAGCCACTACATTCTGGCTGCTTAAAATTAAATGTGAAGTATACTTTTCATCACAAAACACTTCCATTTAATTTGGTTATGTCAATATCCCCACTCCCCGCTCAGTTGAGGGCACCTGCTACTGGTGCACCACTGGCATTGCCCTTGCTATGGTTATGCCACCATCCTCTATAATCTTAAACTTACTGAAGAAAAAGTAAGTACTATTATTGTCTTCACCCTTTTCCCACAGCGCTGCAACCCAACTACATTCATTCTGGGAACTGCTTCCACAATTTTTTGGTAAACTGAGATCAGGTCCATGTGCAACTTATAGCATCTCCTAAAGGTATATCTAGTAATAGCACTTCTCAAACTACATTAATATTATAATTAACTATAATTCTACCTAGGAAACTACACTTGCAATAAACCCATGTGTTATGGAGTCGCTGAGTACATGCAAACACCCTGACATCCTGCTGA
>NW_005842140.1:1348310-1357388 GCF_000455745.1 Alligator sinensis
GCGGGAGGGATTCTATGGCCTCTTCTTTTTCTCCCTGCCACGACTTTGATGATATAAGAGATAATGAGAGAGAGGGAGGTGGTGACTGCCTGCCTCCTGCCCAACTCACTCAAAGGGGCTGCCCCACACCCAGGGGACCGACTTCCGGGAGGATGGAAAGGACGGGCTTGGAGCTGAGTTTGATTCCTTCTCCTTTCTTTATTATGGGTTATATATAATATATATTAAATATTTATTTATTTTTAAAGAAAAAAAAGAGTCTTTGACCTTCGGCTTCCTCGGTTTCAGGAGTCTTCCTGGTCAGGTACTGGCAGGGGCCGGTTGTCTGGGGACCTTACTCTGGGCTCTTCCCTGAGCTGCCTTCCCTACTCCGGTCTCTTCCCCGGGACCTTCAAAATCCATGCTGCAGGAGACATAATTACCATTCAGTGCTACTCTCACAGCTGGGGATTCCCTCTGGCGTCATCAGCCCGGCAGAAGCAAGTTTCATGGTACAGAGTCCTGGCTGCCCCTCCTTCATTGTGAGGACTCCTGGAGGTAAGTCCTGGCTCCCCTTCCCTGGGCAGGTGCACGCCTTTAGCCCGACTTCTCTGGCCAGCTGGGGAAAACTGCCGGAAAAAAAGAGAAAAAGAAACGAAGAGCCACCAGGAACTCTGCAGCAGTTATGTTCAGGCGTATCCGCCTCCTCTGCTGTTCCCAAGGCTATCCTGGATTCCTTCCGGCACCCTGTTTCTTCAGACCTTAATTTTGCTCCCACGGTGAGGGGGTCACTGCTCCCTTCGCCTCCGCCTGGCCACTCGCCCAGGCTTCCCCACCAGTGGCTACTTGCCCCTCCTCCAGCGACTCCTTCCCGGGACTGCCCCCAGTCCCTGGATATATCCCACACTGCCAATCAGCTCCAATTCACCTCACCTGCCATGCAGGTAAAGCGGTGCTGGTGTGGACCAGGAGTTCCTGCCACAGGGTCGATATTACTGCATGCGGTGGTCTGTATTCCTGGCTGGGGACATACTCCTGGTGAGTGCCCTTCGGGCTCTCACACCATGGAAGACTTATTCAATTTAATAAACCTAAAGGAGCTTAATTATCAGGAATGGGATAGGAGTTCTTTCTGAAATATAGGCACCTCAATAGTTCCTCAATTTTGTACTTAATTTTGAACCTTAGTAGTGCTCAAGATTACTAGTAACCTTTGAAAATCTTAGACAGTTACTTTTCAAATCTGACTCTCACTGTATAACAGAAAGCTATTGTTTCTATATGTTGAATGTATAATAGTATAAATAAATGTAGTACAAAGGTCAAGGGAAGTGATTATTCCCCTCAATTCAGTACTGGTGAGGCCACATCTGAAGTACTGTGTTTGGTTTTGGGCCTCCCACTACAGAAAGGATGTGGAAAAATTGCAGAGAGTCCAGCGGAGGGCAACAAAAATGATGAGGGGACTGGGGGACATGACTTATGAACTGGGCTTATTTAGTCTAGAGAAGGGAACACTGAGAAGGGACTTAATAGCAGCCTTCAACTACTTGAAGGGAGGTTCAAAAGAGAATGGAGCTGGACTGTTCTCAGTGGTGGCAGATGACAGAACAAGGAGCAATGGTCTCAAGGTACAGCAAGGGAAGTTTAGGTTAGATATTAGGAAGAATTTTCTTGCTAGGAGGGTAGTAAAACACTGGAACAGGTACCCAGAGTGGTGGTGGAAGCTCCATCCTAGGAGGTTTTCAAAATCCGGCTACACAAAGCCTTGGCTGGGATGATCTAGTTGGCAATGGTCCTGCTCTGAGAAGGGGGTTGGACTAGATCTCCCGTGGTCCCTTCCAATCCTAATTTTCTATGATTCTATGAAAAAAGTGTTCTACATTTTACTAAAACTGCCAAGTCTTTTTTTCAGACATGATATGGAAAAGTGACTTTGCAGTGGAAGTTTAATTGAAAGGTCTTCACTGATTTGAATCTTGGCCCTATTATTTTGTGTTTCTGACATAGTAGCAAGCAACACCAATTGCTTGTATTTATTCCAATTAAAACAGAACATACACAGAACGACTCAAAGATGAAAAATAATTCCAAGTTGTAAAATGACCTGTGCATCTCAAACAAATATTCAGCATGTTATTCCTTGTCTTTCTATGTCATCATTGACAAATTTTTAATATAGATTAAAAATTCAGATCACTTTTTCTGCTGAAATGATTATAATACATTGAAGAGAGACATGCATTTATCATTTAAAGTTAGTTATCTATTTGCAGTAATAAAAATGACTTATTTTTAATTTTACTTCTCATCATGCAGTTACTGTGGCTGCTCCTCCTTCTGTAAACCAACTGCCCACGCAACAGCTGCCATTTTTAATAACTAGGGGGATGCATCAAATTATTTAGTCATGGCACTCTGAAAACGTTACACACTACAAGTATTTATGAGAAATAGTATAATTTTTGCACGTATAAAGGCACGTACTAAAATAATTAAAACAAACCTAAATTTTGATGAGTTGGTCTTTCAAATAATTTTCTAGTAATCCAGACAGAAAAAGTAGGCATTCTTAAATTGTCTGATCATAAAGCTCTTAAAAATATCATAGTAGATTACTATCAGCTACTGTCAAGCTAGCAAAAGGCTTTCATGAAATTACAGCTGCTATATGGAAACAATGGTTCAGATCAGCCTGTCCAATTTTGCCATGAAGAAGGATGAATAAACAAAAACTCTACCTAATTGATGAGAAGTCTATTAAAGAAAGAAGTATTAATTCAAAGTGGCATAATAACCCAGCCCTGATAATAGCATTAAATCCTACATTCTTGCTGTGCCTACTGTCTTTCTGGACATACAGTGCCTGGGGTGAGCAGCAATGGCATACAAGTCTGGGGTGAGCAGCAATGGCTGCAGGCAATCAGCTGGACCATGGGCATAAAATACCAGAGGAGTAAAATGACTTTAGTCTGGCCCTTTCAAGAGGCATATATCTCATCCTCAGTGGGTGTGTCTATAAATGCAAATGCTACTGGATGGGTTTACTCTACAGTAATTTACTGAGGAGTAAACCAACCCTGGGCAGGTGTCTACATGTGCAGGCATTTGGGAACAGATTTGCTTCCAATGGGAACAGTCCAGAGAGGGCTGCTTCCACCCTGCTCTGCCTGACCTGCAGCAGCCAGGGGGAGATCCAGGCTTCTCCTGGGTGATAGCCCAGGGGCTAGCAGGGATTATGGGACCCCTAGATGGCTCCCTGCCCCCAAGAGCTGCCTTCTGCTGGGGTGGGCTCTGATGGTGAAGCCTAGGCCATGACAATGTTCCCCTGCCCTGGCAACAGGGAGCTCCTGGCCTTGGCTGTGCAGTTGCAATTACAGAGCTGGAGCCAGGAGCTCCCTGCTGCTGGGGCAGAGGGACATTATCCTGACCTGGGCTCCACCATCAGAGCTTGCCCCAACAGCAGGCAGCTTCCAGCATCAGGAAGCCATTTCCCAGTCCCCACTCTGATCATGAAGCCAGGGCCAGGAGCTCCCTGCTGCAATCCTCAGAGCCTGCCCCAGAAACAGGCGGCTCCTAGGGGCAGGGAGAAATCTCTTGCCCCCCGATGCCTGGCTGACTGAGAGCAAATTTGCTCCTGGTCGGCCATCTACATGTTCCTTGCTGTGCAGTAACTGCTCCACATTTAATTTGCTCCCTGCATTTGCAGAAAGCAAAGTAACTGAAGAGTAAACCAGTTCACTGCACAGTTGGTATGTCTACATGTGTATTTAAACTGGCCTAAATTTACTCCACAGTAAATTGCAGCTCAGTAAGTGGGAATAGGCTGGCATCTACATGTGCAGGTGATCCAGAACTAAATTTAGTCCTAGGTCAGAGCAGCCTGTCATGTGCCCCTGTAGCCACCTGGGGGAGCTCCAGCCTCTGGCCACATGGCTGCCTGCCTTTGGGACTAACTTTAGTCCCATGTTGAAGCCAGAGCCAGCTGCAGGACTTGGGACTAACTTTTGTTCCAAGTTGAAGCCAGGAGAGGCAGCCAGCCAGAAGCCCTGGGGCTAGGTAGACCCAGCGGGGAGGCCCCCTGGGTTACTGTGCAGTAACGCATCTACACATGCGTTACTGCATAGTAACTAATCAGTCATAGATCTGATACCTGCATAATGCCATATTTACTGTGCAGTATGGGTGTGCGCGTGTAGACCTATGCCCGTACTACACAGTAATTTTGGTTACTGCACAGTAAATGCACATGTGTAGACATACTCAGTAAACATCTACACGTGTAGATGGTGACCATTACTGTGCAGTAAACTAACCTACTGCCCTGTAAAGCATCTCATGTAAATGTGCCCAGTGAGCTGCTAAATTTTGAGGAAGGAAAGGAATGATTTAGCAGAAAACCGCAGCTTTCAAGTCAAAGAATTTCCCACCTATTGTTGTTTGTATGCAGCTTTTTATAAAGGACAGCTGTGATTCTGGTCAACTGTCTTCATATTTTTTTATTTCCATTTTCGTGTTAAGAGCTTAAATCCCTTTTCATATCATAAAGGAGCAGGGAAGGTGATGCATATTTACTAGGCTCTCTCTAGAAGCAACAGATTCTACCCATGCCTCTCAAAACTTCAGAACTAACACCGTATGGGAAATAAGATCATTTTTGTTGTTAAGCCATCTGTTGAAACAAATGTTGACATGCACCTCAGACTAAAATTGAAATGGATGTTACACAAATATCCTGAAAGACTAGTTTTACTGTCACATATTTTTGTTAATGCTCACAAGCCTAAATATTTTTTACAGATAACATAACCCTGAAATAATAAAAACAATTCATATTCAATTTTTAGATATGCTAATTAGATATACATTTATTGAACATAATGAGGGTTTAACAAAAAGGATCTTGTATTATATGTATTCCAAGTGTTAATGAACTATAACAAAGTACTAACGTTCAGAATATTTTGACCAACTCTAGTTTCCACTTATCGTTTTGAGAGTCATTTCTTTAAACCATGGATTCCTCAAGGTCTGCTTTGAAATAATAACTAGTCTTCATTTTAGAATTCTTAGTAATGGACCAATTTAATAAATGACAGAAAATTAAAAATCACCTTCATGATTGCCAGATGCAATAGCCTGTTTTCAGGCTGCTGTCAGATAGCATAGCCTATATTTAAAAAAATAAATAAATAAAGGACAAATCAGCAGGACAAAAAACTGTATTAAAAATGCTAGATACTTTTACTCCACTAAGTTTTTGTACTGAGCGTATCCTAATTAGCATAGTGTTTTTTTTTTTAATTACATAACCTAAGAGCTTTTCCACCTGAAAAAGTTAAACTACATTTTTCAGAAAAGAGCAGGGTGCTTAATCATTGTGGCATCCTGCTGTTTCTTTTTGTCATGTAATGCAACAGTGAGTTAAACTCTTGGACAAAATCTTGGCTTCTCAATTAAAATCCAAGCAATTTTATATGCCTAATTTTAACTCAAAGAGATACACTGGCTGTGATCACTAATTAAATTACATTTTTACAAAGAACTTTTCAAATAAAATTAAAACACATCTCTCACAAAGAGCTTTACCTTTGCCCCTTAAGTACTCCATCCATGCTTTAACTGTAGCAGGTAATTCAGGTTATAATTCAACAACATAAAGGCAGAGATGAATTCAAAGGCATTTTTGTACCTCTCCAATATACCTTGCAATAAGCTTCCTGGTCTATCCAATTATTTAGTCATGACATTTTTGAAAATGTTAGGCACTGCAACCATTTATTAGTACTAGTAACAGATCATAGATCAAAGATCATTTTGAACACGAGACATGATTTCTGCTACAAAATGTTCCCTTTGCACCAGTTCATTGTCACAGCAGGACTGTGAAGCTGTTTTAAGTAGCTGAGTAGAAGTCGAAAAAAAGCAAAATGTAGTTAACAAAGTGACTCTATTCAAACCACAGTCCCGAACATGTCAGCAACAGCTGGTGAAGGAAGGGTCCCTCCACTCAGGCTGTTACTAACCACTTCGAATGGCTCCCTGCAGTATGACTAGCAAGGTATAGGCTAGTTCAGCCATAATGCAGACAATCTAACAAAAGTTAGACAAACTGGACAAACCACCTCCTGGCAAACACCATAATTAGAACGTTAAAAAGGATGTCAGAAAGCTGCCTTTGCCCCAGTAAGCACAGCAAAGTCAGACAAGAATTGTAGGCTTTAATTGTGCCTCACAACATGCTATTTAACATATTGGCAAAACAAAGCATTGACAAATTAAGTAACTTACCACATTTGCTCACACAGAAGCAGAATGAAATATAAATTCTCTCCCTCTTCCCACTTTTAGAGAACGCTCCTTTCCTTTGTCATGAAACATCTCAAAGATCATTACACACATTAAAAAAATGATTTTCTGTTGAAGTCCCCTTTGCACCACCTCAAACATAAAGAAAAGGTTCCATTGAACTATGTGTATAATACCTCCTTTCAAAATGTAGTTCTTAACATCATTATACAAAGTCAATACAGGGCCTCAAAAAGTCATAAAAGATTTTTATTGAACACCTGAACCTTTAGCTTGAAACTGGTTGACAGCATCCAGAGCATACACTTACTTAGATGCTTCCAAAAATTACATTGTTGTGAAAAATTTAACACACCTAATAAGTAAAATGAATAATACTAGTTGATCTGTATCAATAATTCAGATTTTCCCTTCAGTTAGAATAAAAGAAAGTGACACTCATTTTGTTTTGAATGAAAAAGTTTCCCAACTATGGGCTGAATTCTGCTTTCACTTGCAGTGATAAAATGTGGGATGACAGTGTTGAGAAAGTGAGAACACAATCTGGTCTCTCCAATGTGGTAGCAAAGGCCTAAAGTTGGATTTTCAAGTTGAATTTTAGGTACCTTAAATGGCAGATAGATATTTAATGGGGTATTTGCCTAACCTGCTTAAGCAATCTTGAAAATCCCAGTAGGTGTTTATGTAAATCTTTAGGTCCATTGAAAAATATGGCCCAGAGGCTATAGATGAACTGAATCTTATGCACTGAATCTGAAGTGCTAAATATCGTGAAGTCACTGGAAACAGAGCGTTGTTACAGAGTCTCTTAATTAACAACTGTTATAAGCACAAGTAATAACAGTAACAGAAATAAATTACCTTTTGTTGACTAGTTGTTTATTTCAATCATGAGAAATCCTCCTTACCATCTGTGTTCCCCCGGCAGCTCAGAAGGTCTTCACTCATGATGCTCAGCTACTCTATAAGCAGCAGAACAGTCAGGTAGCATGTGACCTCCTTTCCACTGGAACGGTAACAAAACTCCCTTGAGGAGACTTCATGCCCTTCTGCTTGAACCCTGCTTTTCTGTGGGCAGTGAGGTCCTCAGAATAGGGATTATACTTTCACCTGCCCTTTTGGTAAGCATATCTAAGCAAAGCTGTATGATGCAGAGTGCAGCAGCCTCTTCATCTAGTTGGCTGCTGCTTCATTTTAAATGATGCATCTTTAAACGTGCTCCAGAATATGAGAGCCTTCACTCTTGAAACAGCCTGTAAATTTTGAAAGAACAAAGGTGTTTTGGCCAAAGAGATGCAAATTCAGCAAGACAAGTTTGAAAGGAACAAACATGACTTAGCAAAGAGGTGGCTTGCTTGTTCTTGCATCCTGAAGTAACAGAACTGTGAACAGGGGGAGGAGTGGAGGTCAGATTTCAGGACCATTTTTGAGGTATAATGAGATCGAAGTAAGCAAGTTTGAAGTCAGATGAAGGAAAGTTCAGATGTTTGGGACAGCTCTTATTTGAACCAAAGTGGTTGGATGCTTCGGCTCTTAATGGGCAAAAAAAGTAGAAAACACAGCTACCAATTAATATGGCACTTGTTGCATGCACATTTTATCACCCCCCCCACACACACTTTTTCTATGCTGTTGTTTTTGTCATAATGTCAGATATTTCAGATGACTAGTGAGATATCTGTCTTAGAGGAGTCATTCTTTTCATAGGAAGAAGGAAAAGATATGAAAGCTGGTGGTGGAAGAGCAGAAAAAAAGTTAACGATAGGAGATCAATACTGACTTAAACTTAAGGAAAGACTCACAGGGATGTTGTTACCGTTTCATTAACAATTTTAGAATGTAACAAGGACGCTGGCTAGGAGTGGCAGAAGTGACAAAGATCAAAAATACCCTTTTATAAGCTTAATGTATTTTTCACATGGAAGGTTGTACATCAACTTTGAAATAAATCAGTTAAAGTTATAAAATACCCAGGCTCAATGATGCTTTGTAAAAAGAAAATTAATTATATACAACTACAGACATTTACAATTCATATGTATATATAAATAGTAATATAAATTTCTATCATCCATAAATGCTTTATGGATGATAGAAAATAAAAATCAGTGAGGGTTTTTTATTATTAATTTTTAAAATCAAAACAAGTTTGATCACCCTCTCTTACATTTTCTGATAAGTAAATGATATGGAGCAGAAAAGTATTGAAAGAGGCCTTTCCCAAGCTGATATTTCAGTCAGATAATTGCTTAGCAGAGGCACATGCATGCACCAACACACACACATACACACAGACCTTACCAGAAATTTATACAAGAATAACCCTTGGAAAACCTCTAGAAATCTCTGTCATTAAAACCTTTATATAACCTTTAATATAATCTAACATATATTCTGACATATCTATTTATGGCCTGCAAACAGGCACTCACTGGATGTTAACTGTTTCCCACCCACACTCTGTTTACTATTCTGTTTCTCCAGAGCCTATTCTAGCAGCCCACACCTCTGAGCAGACTCAAGCAGCTGCCCCAAAAATATCTTCCTTCAAATGGGGCCAAATCTCCCATCCCCACCAAAAAATGTTGCCTTTACTTGAGGTGCTGAACAGGCAATATTTAGTCTTATACCAGGGGGAGTTTTAAGACATCTAGGGATCATCCAGAGCTAGAAACTTGAGCTTTGTGCCAGTGGAAATTTCAATCCCAAGGAAGTCCCAAAAGGACTTCAAACATGGCTTTTGGGGAGCAGGAGAGGTACAGAGGGCTAACAAGAAACACTTCCTAACAG
>NW_005842140.1:1357398-1358378 GCF_000455745.1 Alligator sinensis
ATGTGTGTAAACAAGGACAGAGGTGTGGGCAACAGTGTAAGTTTTTCATGTCCCTTGATTACCATCACTTATTAATAGAAAAGGATGCTTGTTGAAAAAGGAAAATGGACCATTTAAACATATTTGTGGAACTTTTGGCACATAAAGCAAAGCTACGTCTGATCCAAACAATCATTTCCAGTTGCTATAGAAACAACCTCATATAAAAAAGACTTCTTAATTTGCTTCTAAAATGATATAGTACAGTGAATTATTCTCATTTACATTTGTGCATATTTCGACTGCATTATCTGCACTGCTTTTCATAATTCATATATAAACAAATTGTTAGATTTGAAAAATATTAATTGAATTCCATTGTCTGCATAAAAGTACAGATTCTGCTCACATTTCTGTTGTGAACAAGGTGAATTTTCAATTCTATTTTGATTGCTTACTGTAATTACTGTGCAATATCTAAGCACTGTTCATTTCAATAAAGCACAATGGCACCAATAATGTACCAGTCAAAAAACCAAAAAGCAAAAAGGGAAGATAATACTGGTGACTTTCAAGTCAGGCAGCTACCTGACACTTGAGTTCTCTTCCCTACATCTGCCTTCCCTGCTTCCACCTCCCTTACTACCTCCCTTGATCCCTGTTCAGGCCTTGTTCCCTGTTCAGGTCCAAGGTCTTCCCTGGTTCCCCTCCCACTTCCTGGAGTCTGGTCTGCTGCTGGGAAGCTCAGGTTTTCAGGGTCAGCAGTATGGCGATCTAGAAAACTTTGCATGTGCTCTAACAGTGCTCAGCACAAGGAGGGAGAGTGTCAGAAAACTAGAATGAGTTTGATTTAAGGCTGAAAAGCCTCCATGCACCTGAAAACAGTGGGAGAAGGGATTCAGGAAAGGCAGTCCCACCCCTCTCTCCCCTGGACCCAGCTGCATGTGCTACTCTTCCCTAGACCATTTAAAGGCTGCTAGAAACAGAGCAGAGCCTGCTGA
>NW_005842140.1:1358388-1367052 GCF_000455745.1 Alligator sinensis
GGAAAAATCAGGAAACAATTACTTTAAGGCTAAGTACAGACATTCAAAACACCTTTGGTGGAAGCACTCCAACTTGTCGCACTTCACTCAGTGTGCTACAAGACAGAGCATGAGCCAACCAAATGGATGTTTTCTGTTTGGTGCCGGGGCTCACAGCTTGTCCACACTGGCCACCAGGTGTGCTCCTACACACCTCTCAGGAGGCTGCCAAAGCAGACCCTGTGTCCAGCCCCACCCACCCCTGCCAGTTGGCAACTGTCAGCAGTGGCTGAGGGAGAAGAGGGGGAACAGAGCCACCCTGCTGCAAGCCCCCCGCCCCTCCCTTGCTGCTGAGGCCTTGCTGCTGGGGTCATGTGGGGGTGGACCCAGTTTGCACAGGGGGGGTTCCCTTCTTCCCCACCCAAGTCTCTTGACAACTTCAGCTAGCAGCGTGCTGCTTCTGTGGCAGGGCTGCTGCAGGGACACAGACCCTAGAGCCCTGTCCCTGCAGCAGCCCTTGTCATCTAGTGGTGCACTAGGGTGACCATCCATCCTTAACTGGGCAGGACAGTCTCGGAATGGGAGCCTCAAGTCCTGGCCCCAGGCAGCATGACTCTGGGACAGCATTTGTACCAGATTGACAGCATCATGCAGGGATCCCCAGGAAATGGTGGGTTTTCCTTTGCAGGCTGGCAGTGTTCCACCCTGCAAGGGGCTGTTGAGAGAGGGAAGCAGGGGGTGCCATGTGCATACCCACAAACATGCATGTGGCTGGGAATACAGTCAAGCAGAATAGAGAATATTTCCCTGCAGGTAAATCCATGGGGTGGGGGCACAGATCAAGGCCCCTACAGTGAGGGAGGGAGTGGGGCAGGGGCTGGGGGCACTGCTCAGCCAGGGTGGTGCATGGGGCAGGGTTGTGGAGTGCGACTAAGTCACAGGCAGCTCATCCAGGGGAGAACAGGGCATGGGGGCGTGGCTCCTTGCTGATGTGCACAAACCTCCAGGGGGGGCATGGTCTGCACATGCCCCCCCAGATTTGTGTGGGGGTAGTGACGGTGGTGGCAGCGTGGAGTTGTGCCCCTGGTGCTTCCAGGTGGGCAGAAGGCACACACCTGGGGGCAGGGCTCCTGCTGCCTGGCCGGGGCTGCTGCAGGGACACAGACTCCAAAGCCCTTCCCCACCAGCTCCCCCACCCAGTCAAGCAGCAGCACGCTGTAGCCCAGCTGGGGCAGCTGTGTAGAGAAAGATCCCAGACCCCCAACTCCTTCCCACGCAGCACCCCCCCCCCAGCTTACAAAAGACAATGATTTTCTGAGCAACGTTAATGTACACTGGATTACTGCCAGAGACTAAAAGTGGGTTTTGGGACCCACTTGATGATAGGACATTATGAGAGTCACCAGTGCTGCCACTACAAAAGGAAAAATCTGAATAGTATGATTGTAAAGCAGATACTCATGGTTTGCCTGGAGCAAACTGTAAGTCTAACCCAACCAATTCTTCAGCATGTGCAGTTTTGTGGTCTTGCTTGCTGGCACTCATGTTTAGTTTTCTATTCTGTCTTCATGAGCCCAAAAGACCTCTCTTGGCAAAATCAGACCTGTTTAACATTTTAGGGCAGTAGGGGAAATAAAACGTACCCACTTCCACCAGGGTCTATCAGGCACCCTCAGAAGCATAGAGAAGTATCTGTGCCAAACCTCAGGAAAGTCCCAGGGTAAGCAGGGAAAAGAAACAGTTTGGGATAGTGGGGAGAGAAAGAGAGAAGCTGGGGAGAGGGGAAAAAAAGGCAGCTGCTGGGAAGGGAAAGGAGGTCAGTGCAGGATCCTGCTACATAGTTGCACAGGAAGAGAAAGTCTTCACCTCACTCTGAGAATGGGTTATTTTTCATCTACAAAGTGAATGAAGAAGTATGATCAACTGTGCTTATGAGTAACTTCAGATGCATTCTGAACAGGCCACTTACTCCTCATATTGTAGAACAGCCTGGATTACTGATAGGGGCAAAAAAGCTTAATTAGGTTTAAGATGGTGCTTAATATGTTTATGAAGGGGATTATCTGACAGAGTTACAAGCATTAGGAGGGAACTGGACTTGTCCCTTCCAACCTTTTGTTCCTACATTGTGGGCACATCTACCTGAGATGCCTTAATGTGCAGGGACTGTTCTACTGCACATTAGCGCATCCCAGCAAAAACTGTGCTAATAAGGCAGATAGAATTAGTCTACTGTACATTAAGCATTAGAAGAAAAAAAAATGGTTGCCTTTGCTAATATGCATTAGCATGGCTACTGCACCTTTATCTAGTACCTCATATTAGAGGTAGTAAATTTAACATGCAGTAGCAAAGGTGAATGAATGAACATGTAGATGTGCCCTGTATAAAGTTAAATTGTATGTGTTAGGTGGTGCACACACCTACATCATTGCAGGATTATCAGTAAGCATCTTAACAGAACTGTTTTTAAATTTTAAAAATGTACTCATATTTTAATATTAAAAGCAACAGGAAATATATTTATAGTGATTTTAAGTATGTGTTTAATCATTTATTGATATTTTTTTCCAAAATGTATGGGATCACATGATTATTTCTATTAGGCCAAAAACTTTTCCTTTTCCAGTGTTAGGGTAAACTTACTGAAACAGAATGAGATCTTTAAATACATTTTTGCTAGCATCTATACTCTGTACCATGCAGTAGCATAACTAAAGGTGGGCAAATGGGACATAAAACCTAAACACTGATTATGTAGGGAAGAGCTGGAGTGGCAGCAGGGGGCTGTCCTCACCATGGGTCACCCAGGGGCTGTTATCTCTGGTTGTGTGACCTGGAGGCAGGAATCCCCTCACCAGTCTCACTCTCCCTCCTCCTGCTGTGTGGCCAACAGCTACGGTGTTAGCCCCCACATAGCAATCACCAAATTAGGACTTTTACAATCATATTCCACAGTGAAATCACTGGCAGCTGTGGGAAGGTTAACACAATAGTTGCTGTAGCAGCAGCACTGAGAGAAGAGTGAAGCTGATGAAAGGATGCTGCCCCCACTTGCTATGGAGGGAACTTCCAGCTCCTGGGTAAGCCCATATCACCCTTCTGCACCCCTGTCCTGTGCTCAGGACAACCCCCTTCCCCTCTCTGCTACCCCTTACTTCACTCTGGGCCCGTCTACACAAGATGCTAAATGTGCAGTAGACTAATTCTACTGCGCATTAAGGCAAAAGTTGTGCTATTGTGCTAATGTGTAGTAGAATTAATCTACTGAACATTAGCATCACTTAAAGGTGTGCACTGGCGCTACTGCACTGTAGCCCCAGTTACAGAACATTTGGTTAGTACCTATTATTACAGGTACAGGCAGTCCTCGACTTACAACATTTCAACGCTTATAAATTGACACCCTGTTTCAACTTTATGCCATCAGTTTTGACTTCCAACGCTTGATTCGATGTGATGCCACACCAGCGAACGAGTTCACTGTGTCGCTCATCTCCATGGAGAACATCTGTCCAAACTTGCTTGGACACTTTCTTTAAGAAAGCAGACAAGAATCCAAAAAAAACCTGCAGCCAAGACTCCTGAGAAGACTGTAGCCAAGAACCCTTCAAAAAGTCCAGCAAAGTCACCTCAAACAAGTCCTTCCAAATCAATACGATTGTTATTTATGATATAAATACATTAATGTAGCTATATTACTCATCTATAATTGATAGAGTACAAAATTCTGGGGTACTTTGGGTGAAAATAGGGTACCAGGCCTTGGTTCAGGAACCAATCCCCCATTTATAAGATTTTCTTATGAGAAAATTGGTTCCAAGTTACAACGTTTCGACTTAAGACACGGTTTTCTGAAACCATGTCCTAAGTCCGAGGACTGCCTGTACTAAATTCAATAGGCAGTAACCATGGCACATTAATGCACGTGTAGATGTGCCCTCTTCCTCAGAAATTGCTAGCTATCCTCTGCCAGCATGTAATCCTGATTCAACCAGGAGCCCTTCATGGGCACAGTTTCATCCAGGCCTGAAGACCAATTGACTTCAAGGAGTTATTCATGCACAGCATATTGCAAGGTTGAGAGCCTTTCTTTGTATTTTATGCTTACAGTAACTCTTGCACTGCAACAGGATCACAGACCCATGAAATACATTTGTGTGTCCTCTTTCTAAAAAGAGAATCACAATAGTACATCATATAAATATTTAAGGTTTTCTACAACTCTGTGTATAGGGAGATACACTTCTGAAAGTTTGAGAATCTTTGTTTTTGTGTAAAACCTTACAGAATGCAGACATTAATATGTAATCTTTCAACTTCATTTGTTTATTATGCACTTTTACCAGATGAGGCATTAACCTCCTAAAGAAAAAGTTCTCTAAAGTAGTGGAATATAAGAAAATATATCCTAGATATTAAACACGAGATGATTTCTCTACATTTCAGAAATGGTACATATTTTACATTATGTATGAAGTGCTACACGTGTAGCTTTGGTAGATTAAAAATAGTATCATTCTACTCTTAATTTTATCACTTGAGTACCAGTATGCAATCATGTAAAAATATAGATTACAAATGCACATACAAAAAGGAAGACACATCTAATATGGCATAGGCAATCTTTATCACTGTGATTTCCCAACTTCTGAGAGTCTTATTTTCCTGCCTTTACTCCTCTTAGCCTTGTTTTTATGAGATTACATAGAATAGATACCTTTACACCAAATGCATTGTACATGTGTTAAATAGCTTACAAAATATTCAGTATTAAAACATTTCTTCTATGATATACTAAAAATTTTACCTTAATATTTAGTGTAATGATTCAATCATAGAATCTCACTAAAAGGACCAGAACTTAAAATTCTGCGAATGGGTTGTGTGTGAAAATGATATTGTATTGCTATATTAGTTCCTGACATTATACATTTGACATTCAAAAGCATCTTTTTTGTGTTACTTTAGAGTGAAATAAGAAAACTATGGAATATTTAGTTAAAAACAAGATACATTCTTATAATGCAGGCATATGAAAATGATACATCCTAGGCTGTTTAAGAGCCTGTAGCATTACTGGCTTCATAGGTGTGTTTTAAAAAGGCTAATAATATTACATGGGAGTTGTTATCCTTGTATAAGCAATTCATATTTGCAGGAAAGCCTTATTTAAATAAATGAATTCAAAGTACAGCAAGAAACCAAATACTTTAAAGTTAGTTTTAAGTTAACAAGAAAGAAATATGTAGTCACTACAGTGAATCCTAATCTCAGCTATGGGGATAATTCACAATGAATAATTAATTTAACAAATTATCTTTATATTTTAATGATTTGTTTATGAACAAAATTGTGATATACTTGGATCCACTGACTTGTATTAGATACACACTTCTCCAGGAACAATTTATTCTACAGTTTGATCATAAGCAGATCATTCTAAATTCTTGCAAAAGAAAAAAAAAAGAAAAAAAGAAATCACACTGTATACGACAAGACATTTTCTCCATTTAGATAATTTTAATATCTCCAACCATTCCTTTGTGAGGGCCAGAAGCCCTGGTTGATATTGTACTGTCATGTATAATATGCTCCTAAAAATAAGTAAAAATTGAATGCTAAAGAATGTATTTATTGACTGAATAAGACTGTGGGTGTTGAAGCAAGCTCATGTTTACCTGAACTGAGAAAGGCTTCAGGTCATTAAATATTCAGTTCAGCGAACTGCACAATTATTAACAGGGAAGCTTGCATTGTCTAAAAAAAGAAAGCACTAGGTTTGCATGTAACTTCTTTAGTATCTTGCAGGCACACAGTGCAATTACAGAGCTTGTTTAGATTAATTTTTGCTTAAGAAATTAATCAATCATTCTCTGGTTTTAGAATGTGGCCAACCATGATATCTTGTTTTAGGGAGAGCAATGAAGTATAATTATGGTTCTGCTTTATTGTAATAGGCATAACTTTTTAGCAATACTAACATTTCTTACTTAAAATATCGATTTTGTAATGCATAGGTCACAACAGTGTTGTATTATGGCTTTCATTAATTATTTAGAATGTATTTCACTTTTTCAGTTCCTTGGGATTTTACAGTACTTGTGTCTTGCAATGGGAAAATACACAACAAGCAACATAAACCACAGAGTTCACCATATCAATTTACATATCACTTTCAGTACAAGTGAAATTCCTGTGCAGTCATGCAGGAATCCTGTTGTGGAGTTGATGTGGTTCCAAAGAGCAGAAGACTCTCTGCAGGGGGTTGTAGTCTATGAACACTATCAAGCTATGTTCCTGAAGACATTTTTTCTCCCAGCATGTAGGGGAGACTTAAAGATGTCTGGTGCATTGGCGGACCGCCTCAGCAACTACAAGGAACCAACAGTTTCTCTCTCATTGGCAGAGAGAGAATAAATCAGACACATGGATAGTTCTAAAACCAATTACAATTCAAGGCGGTTACACAATCCTTGGTCATCCCATTGCCTAACCCAACAAGCTGTATGGTAACCCATTGCCTAACCCAACCCATAATGGTAACCCATTGCCTAACCCAACAAACAATTATCTGTATGGATAATCATTTTTGTAGCTATTCATACAGAATTTTGGAAATCTTTTATACTCTGTATATGCAGTTGTACTGCTATTAAACATCGTGGCTGCTGACATGTAAAAAACCCCACAAAACTAAAAAATGGCACTTTAAACTCCACATGCCCCTGCACCAAGCCCAGCATCTGTATAGATCAGGTGCTTCAGCAGGGCTGTTTTGGCACTTATATCTAATAGCTGATTGAATCAACCTATTAGATAAAAGTGCTGAGAAGCCTCACTGAAGCGCCCAATCTATATAGATGCTGTGGAGTCAGGTCAAACTCACATGCTGCCTCTTCTGGGAAAGCACGTTTTTTGTCATGTCTGTCAGCAGCCTATATTTCCATACAGTTGTATTTCAATAACTCGTTTCACTTTTGTTTATTTTTTTACTTCCATTTCATGACCTTGTAAAACTTGTTTTGTGAACACCAAACCTCATTACATAAGCAAAAGAGAAATAATCAATATGTAATTTTAACTGTAACTCCAGCTTACTGTTTGTCTGGGAATACATTGCGAGGCTGTAGATATGGAACTTCCTTCAGAAGAGAAGGGAACAGGGAGAGGAGGGGGAGCTGGTCCATGATTTTTCAGGTAGGAAGCATACAGAAGTGTATTTAGTACTGGTATCAAGGACTAGTGGTTAGAGTGTGCTCTGGGTTGTATTTCTGAGCGTCTCAATTTCTTGCTCTGATTTTGGGCAAGTCAGTAATTTGTCAGCAACTGGAGTTAAAGATGTGTCATTAGCATGTGTATTCACATTAGGAACGCACACATGCCTTCAGCCTATCATTTTGGACTATTTGCTTTAAGATGACATATAGGATGCACTGTAGCCCCATCCCTCTTTGTGCTTCTATGACAAGTTAATAAATGGAAGTGGTAGTTAACTGTGTTAGCCTGAAGTCAGGCAGAAAGCACGGTAAACATGAAACTGAACTTTAACAATGAACTTGAACTGGAAATTGTAGAACGAGAAATCATCCACAAACTGGATTATGTGAAATATGGTCTAAATCAAGACTATGAATTCTTATCCCATTGCCTGGATTAGCCTTTATAACACTTAGGTCCCTCAATTGCTTAAATGTTTTGTTTTTTTCCTCTACTACCAACCTTGCCCCTCCCAGCCAGTACCCCCCCCTTTCCTACATTTTGTATTCTAATCACTGCTTTCTATTTAGAATCCCTTTACTCTTAAGTAAACCTTTATTTTTCCAGTGGTTGTACACCTGCATATTCTCGCTATGCGCGATTCCAAAGCACCCCATGTTAGAACTGCTTTCAGGATAATGAGATGATACCACAGATAAGGCAGAGCTGTGGTCAGACACACTGCAGAACTGGCACTCCAAGGAGCTCACCTAGTCAGCAGCACTGATGGTGTTGTCCCCAAAGGACAGTAAGTTCGTGCCCGGTGCACTTGTGCCAATAAACACACAGGGGTGAAGGATCCAACTTAATCTTTATTTCTGCGCAGAAAGCGGTGCTTGGCAATCATTCGCAAAGCAAGCACACCCACCCAAGTGGGCATCAGCCTTATATAGCTACTTGACAGGTTGTACTTGCTGATGTGGTAAATTGTGCAGCAAGCCCAGCAAGTAACCCCCCTTCCAACTCCCCCCCAAGTAACCCCACTTCCGACTCCACCAGGGGCCTCGCTGATATGGCCTCTCCTTCTAGCAAGGCCAGCAATTAAGCAACTAGGCAACAAGCGATCTCCCCCAGCCTAAACAACCTACTCTATGCCCTTGGTTAGAAAAAATACTTTTTCAAAACATACAAAGCCATTCCCAAAGTATAAAAAAACCTATAAAAGTTTCAGGGGTACTCATCAATGGCACCTGGTGACGGAAAACATCTTGACAGGATTGGGTCTAATCTGAGAAAGATACCTGTGGCAAAGTGGGGCTCCCTGCCTAGCCACAGTGCTAGGTTTCCCACTTGCCTTTGGGCATGTCCCCCACCTGTCTGTCTCATCTGCTATGCCTTGTTATTAATTGATTAACAATCTTAATTAGGCGGGAGGCTGCCCATTTACTGCCTCGATGCTGGGGGTGCTGTCTGTGGCTCAGTAAC
>NW_005842140.1:1367072-1372276 GCF_000455745.1 Alligator sinensis
TGCAGATGGCATCCAGATGGCAATAGTGCTCCCAGACTACCACCGGATCTAGCTTAGGCCACGCCGTCAGGCCTCAGTCACACGCCCATTCATACTGCCCGCCTCTCACTCAGGCCTCCCATGCTCCACCCTCTCTCACAGGGTCTCCGTCATACCTCAACGACTCATCCTGTTTTTTGCTCCCTCTTGGAGTGGGCCCCTTAGGCCATAGACTTAGCTAGTCCATCCCTTGGGTAGCAGACGTACTTTCTTCTGGGTCTCTCCCATGACCCTCACCAGGGTAGTGTCCAGCCAATTACCCAATGGGGTCTAAGCTTACTCTGGTCCCTTCCAGGGGCAACTCTATATACATAAACATATAGGGCTCTCAGCCCTCTGGTTTTCCCCCTCTTCACTGGGTCTCCTCATCACCACCCCCTTTCTGGGGCTACCCTCCCACCAGGGTATTCTTCTCCAATGCCATGACTGGTATTCCAGGGTCTCATGGGGCCTCTTATTCCCCCCCCCCCAGAGCAGCATGTCATTGTGCTACTCATTTCTGCCCCCCTTCACTCGGGGCTCTCATTTTCACCCCCCACCTCACTCAGGGCCATGGGGCTTCACCCCCCCAGTGGGCTCAGGTGGCCATAGCCATGTCTGTCCCCACTTTCCCTCCTCAGGGTCTTACACCCCACAGGGCTCAGGTGGCCGCAGCCGTGCCTGGCCCCAATGGCTTCCGGTGTTATGTGACCCACCCAAAGGTGAGGGCTAGGGTTAAGGTACCCCTACCCACCTTTCACCGGGGTGGTAACTGTCCTGGTATTTCCTGGGGGCTCCTGCCCCACTGAGAGCCCCACCAGGCCACCCACTCCCAGCAGGGTACAGTTTTAGGTCATGCCCAGGACCAGGAGCCTCCAGACTATCCCCTACAACTCCTCCCTTACTTCTAAGATGTTCCAACAGTCTTGCAGCCAGATGATATTGCTACCTGCTCTGCCAGCAACAAACTGCCCTGTTTATATGGGCAGCCAGAGATCTAAAATGGCCGCTGCAATCAGGCACCTGCCAGCTGCTTGGCCGAGGTCTTAAAGTGGCAGGCACTGACTCTGCCCTGCCACAATATCCATTTTGGTCAGAAGGGACAGAAAAGACTTGTTCTGGAAGACTAGAAGTCAGTTCGTGCTACAGAAGAGATGGTTTTGTGACAATGGTGTAGAGACCTGGGTTGTAGAGGCAATATGCATCTCACCAGGGATGCTGGAATTAGGTTCCAGATAAAAAACAAAGAGCTCCTCTAATTTGAAGAACCAGATGTCTTATCTCTGGATTTCTTACCAGCTGCTTGAGGGCTACCAGCAGGGCTAAGTGATGGTCCCAGACCCTCCAAACTCAAGCTTCTAAAGAAACTATGCAAGGCAATGAAGTCTTGGTGGATTGTGTCTGACAAACTGGCAGCCACATTTCATAGAATCATAGAAAAATAGGGTTGGAAAGGACATAATAAGTAATCTAGTCAAATCCCCTGCTCCAGACAAGATCATCCCTGTCTAAGAAATCTCATCTACGTGTTAGGCTATCCTGCTCCTAAAAACTTCTCAGGATGGAGCTTCCACACCCTCTCTAGATAATCTGTTCTAATGCTAATGAGTAAGTTCTTCTTAATATCCAACCTAAATGTCCTTTGTTGTAATTTAAGAGTTACTTCTTGTCCTGTTCCCTCTGAACATAGAGAATAGTCAATCACCAACTTAATTATAGCCATTATTCATGTTTTTGTATACTGTTATTAAATCCTGCCCCGACCTGTCCTTTTGTCTTCCAGAATAAATAATTCCCATTTTTGTCCGTTCTTTTCTCATAAATCAAGTTTCCCAGACCTTTAATTGTTGTTGCTCTCTGCTGGAGCCTTTCAACATTTCCATATTTTTTTTAAGTTTGGAGACCTAGAACTCCAGGTGAGGATTCATCAGTGCCAAATAGATCCCAGTATATAAAAAGCCAGTAGAATCAAGCTGTTATCCACTGCTAGCTCATGTTCAACTTGAAATCCACTGTAACCCCCAGGTCTTTTTCTGTAGTACTGTGACCAACTCAGTCATTCCCCAGTTTTTATTTGTGCATTTAACTGTTCTTTTCCAGGTGCAGAACTTTGCATTTATTCTTATCAGATTTCATTTGATCAAACTAGCATTTGATAAATCGCTGATCTCATACTTTCCCCACCACATCCTTGCCATTTCTCTATCTCAACTCTGTAATCTGTAAAGGAGTGCAGAAAAGGGATAATCCTTCAAAGAAAGTATCAGCAAAAGTTACAAGATGTGTTGGAAGCCAGAAGATCTAGGAGTCCTTCACCAGCAACAACTCACTCATCAAGCAAAGTGACATGAGATGAGAACCACTTGAGAAAGATGCCAAAGACTATGTTCTGAAGAATAAGGAATAGGAAATCAGATCTATGGTTCAAAAGGATCCATTTGAAAACAAATTAAAACACCTCTTTCCCAAACTCATACTCGGAGGGGGCCAATACAAGGTTGCTTAGTGAGGGATATAAAAAGATATTTGTTCAGCAAAGGATGTGGCCAAAAAAACCCTTCAATTTTTGATGGGCTAATTTATGCAGCAAGTAATAGGAAGACACATCTCAACTGTTATTGGAAAGTTCACACATTTCAACTACAGTAAGTTAAACTGTAATATTAAGTTTAGTCATTTATAGCTGATGAATGGAGAAGCAGAAATCAGTGGGGATTAAAAAAAAGATTACTTCAAGATCTCAGAAACTTGTGTGAGTTTTATTGTTTGTAATCTCTGCTACTGGTTTCTTTTTCTTATACAAAGCTCTAATATCACTTTATGACAGAAGATTATTAAAAAATGTTAGATTTGTCTAATTAAAATGAACTGTTTGGACCAAAGCCTTTGAACCTAACCCACATGTGACACAACAGTATCCTAAGAAATATAAACACTGTTAATCCAATGCAAGCAAGGACCTGAATAATCAAGGGACTACTCTACCACTTTTTCATATTCAAAACCAGTTGCCCTATTTTTCAGAACAAAAAGTAAGCCTCAAGCCATACAGAATAGTTCTATTAAATGACACATTTCTGAGGTAATCATCAGTGAAACAGAACACAATGTTAGCTTTTATGTAAGTAATTACAGTTAAGCTTTCATATTGGCATGCAACTGAACAGTACATGCAGGAGAAACTTAAAAAATGTATGGGGCCTCTTCCAATACTTTGAGCTGCCCTTGTCTATCTGCCAGGTCTATGCCTATGCATCTCATATAAGTGAGAAAGGGAAATAGTGCCCATCCTCCCAATGTTACTGAATCAGGTGACTGTGGAACATGTTGCAGACGGTTCACCTCTGCATCGGACAGTCCCTTACCTAACGTTCTGCCTCCAACCTCCAACTCAATCCTATACACCTAATGATGACCCAGGCAGTTCTGTCTCTGACCTCTGTCTGCTCACGCCTACCAGTTCTGCCTCTCAATCTCATCCCAGCCCCTTAGCGGTTATGTGCCCTAGCTTATCACCAGTTGCCATTTGGCCTTCTCAGTTCTCATGCCCATTTAACCCTGTTCTCATTAATCCTTGCATCAATCTTGTCTCCCTGTCTCACCTCTGCACTTCCTTAGATTCTTCATGTCTCTCTCCCAGGCCTTGGCAGAGATGCTTTGGGGAGCAGACTCCAAGGATTTTTCACCTTGTAACTGCCTTCCTGGGATGGCTATACAAGAGGGGGACAGTAGAAAGAGTTATTCATCTTCGTTGGGGCGGGGGGCAGGAATGAGCAAGAAGAGCCACTTTAAGCTATTGCAGTCTGTGTTTTTCTGAACCCTTTTTGCAAAAATGGTGAAGACTTGCTGATGGAAGAAGAAGGGAGCTCTGCTTGTCTCTTGCAGCAGCTTGACTCATTGCTCTACTCAGGAAGCAGGCATTGGCAGGGATGGCATGCAGCCAATCATAATGATGTTCTCTCCCCTTCCTCAGGCAGAACTAAATTTACTGGAGGGCTGGAACCCCCTTCATCATTATGACACTAGCTCAAACCTTGGCTAAAATCTTGCTACTTGTGAGAAAAAAAACAGAATTAGTATGTAACAGTGATACCGTGACATTAAGGAGGTTAACTTCTGCCTATCTTTTTTATCTGAACAGGACTTCCAGCTTTGTGTTCCTCTTTTCTGTGAGCCAGCGCTTCAGAAGCTGAAATTATAATAGAGTTAAATTATTTTCTACTCATATTCGGAAGTTCTTACAGGGGACTGGAATACCAAGAAATAATAGGAGTATGCTCCCCAAATGCAGTAAATCTGATCTGAAAGAATAATATGCTAAATCATGTACATGCTCAGTTGAATGAAAGAAGACATTAGTTTCTGAAGGTGAGCACTGCTACTTTTGTACTGTGGATTAGAATTTATATAAGCTACATTAGCCATAGTCTTAAAAATGTGCTTGAATTCATCAGTTAGGAGGTTTATAACTCAGACTTTAAAACCCACACATTTTAATCAATTAGACTGCCTTGTTACTATTCTATGGTGCTCATTTCCATGCAACATGCTCACCATTTCCCCAGTGATTGAGGAAGCCTTCATTCAAGAGCTCTGGCAGCATAAACCACCATTGCCTGAATTTGATCAAAGAATTACAATATTGTCGCTATGTTAAGCATTGAAAAAAAATCTCAGCTTTCTTTTGAACTTCTGGTTCAAAATCTTCACTCCTAGTGACTTCTTCCACTCATGAGGAAACAAATTATTTGTGCTAAGCAAAAACATTTCCAGGCATTTTTCTTCACCCTCAGAACTCTAATCTTTACAGAACAAGATATGGAAAGGCATTTTGAAAGGCCTATTTATTTTACTAAAAAAACCCCTCAACATAGGGTTATAGGCTGTACAGAAAGGACAGGGTGGGGAAGAAAGGGAGAGGGGTTGTGCTCTATGTCAATGAGCAATATACTTCGACCCTCATCAAGACGGAATCGAAGGAGGAGAAAGTAGAAGGATTGTGGGTTAAGTTACATGGGGGGGCAAGGAGAAAGGGATTTGGTGGTAAGGGTCTGCTACAGACCCCCACACCAAGGGGAAGAACTAGATTCGGGGCTCCTGAGGCAGCTCTCAGAGACCATAAAAACTAAGGAGGCGGTAGTCATGGGGGACCTAAACTACCCAGACATCTGCTGGGAGACACAGAC
>NW_005842140.1:1374428-1379428 GCF_000455745.1 Alligator sinensis
CTTTCCTGCCTATGCAGGGGGTCAGACTCGATGATCTATTGAGGTCCCTTCCGATCCTAGCATCTATGAATCTATGAATCTATAGATGCAAAACAAGTTTAGTTGAACTTATGCACTGGTATTACAAAGGCAATTAGTTTCTTATTACATAACCCAGTTTTCAAGGGCTCTGTTACATACTATTGGCTTTGTTAGCCCACCAGAAGAGCTTATTCATTAAATTGAAAAAGAAAAATTTAGTTTTCTTTTTGTTGATTTGTACATTTAAATTATAATATGAACATTGCTTTAGATATATTAACCTGGCCAGATTTTTCTACCCAATCCTAGATTAAAAAGGATTAAAAAGAAAGAGAGTTTTTCTTTAATACATGGCAGTTCTTGCATATTGGCTTTTGAATTTTTTTTAAACTGGAATCAATAGATATTAATGTACCTTTTAGAAGCAGTTAGCATGAGGTCAAAATCAATTCTGTAAGTGTTATCAAGTGTTTATTATGCTCTTAGTACTCCTCCTGCTTTTCATTTTCAGAGCACTTTGCAGATATTCACTAATTAAACTTACTCTGGTTTACAGTACTGCTGGGAAATGAGTAAAGTAACTAATAGAAGTTATAAGATACTTACGTCAAGTATGGTTTAACACAAGTGGGTTCAGAAGTTGATGATCTATCACTGTTTTGATTTCAAGTTAGCATATTTTATTAGTTAAATATTGCGCCTTTAATTTGCCAGCCTTGCAAGCTAATCCTGGCATCAGAAATTCAGGTAGTCTTTCCAATTTGTTGCAAACAGCTCAAACCACATATCTTTATACGATCTGATGTTGTGACCCACAATGGAATGCAAATTCTTCTATTAATTTGTGTTCTCTCTGTAGTGCTAACAATAACGGGCCATGATAGGCATAATTTTTTGCTATTCATTGGCAGATCGTGGATGTAGCTGTATGTTCTCACCCTGTCAGATTACAGCCCTTGGGTTACTGTAAGCAGATATAACTAATAATATAAGTAGTGTCAAACTCTGCATATTTATACTGTAGCAACAGCAATTATATCAATCGCAGCTACATCAGAGCAGAATTGGACTCAGAGCATAAACCAATGGAATGAAATAGTGTTATTTTTCAAGGTGTTTTTGTAACAATAACCAAATGTATGATCCAGACCCAATGTAAGTCAGCAGGGAGATTCTCTTTGACTTCTAAGTCCTTTGGATCAACCTATAAGTCTTTTAAAACACAGAGATAAGGCAACATGCAAATATTTGTTCACCCCATAGACAAGAGTTCTAATTTTTCTAACAAAGAGTCCTATACTCCCTGAGGAAAAATATGTTTTACATGTTGTAGTATATTTCCTCTGCATAATTTTACCTCTCCAGTCTTCAGGATTTACCTTTAGGAGATGTCTAATAATATCAAACAAAACCTCAAATCTACCTTGGTCTCCTTTTGGAATAATGTCTATAATCTATTATCAATTTCAGTTTTGATGTAGCAGGTCTAGCTTCTAATTGAATAACCACATTAGTCCTGCTGGACTGTGATTGTTTGTTGATTATATTATTTCAGTTGTTCTACCTCTACTACCTAGACAAGGAAAAATATTAAACAATGAAACCAAATGTTTGTACTACTTAGGCTTATCCAGACTGTCTTTTATCGAAACCCAAATGCTTAGGCAGAACTGTGGTATGGCAGCTACTAAGCAGCACTGCTGTTCCCTGCCCTGCCTCCAGGGAAAGGATTGTACTTCCTACCAGCATCTACCTGGAACCCATTGTAAGAAGCCTTTTTTTTTTTGCTTGGCCTCTCTGCTAGAACCTAAATATCATCAGCAATGAAGCTTTCTTGAGAAACTAAGCATGTATCCACTTTTACCAGGGACATGTAAACTTGTGACAGCTGCGAAAGGTTCACTGTTTTTAATATACTGCTCCTGATTCAAATAAAGCAAGTGTAATTTTCTATTTTAATATAAACTATGGTGACATTATGCATTTAGCTGCCATTTTCTAACAGTATCAATGACCATGTTTTTCAGAATGAAATATTTTGGACATTTAAAAGCAAATTGCAAATGGCAATTTGCGAATAAGAAAGTTGCTCGAATTACAAGTAAAGACTCATGCCCTGCAAAAGCATTGCACCTACCATGAAAGGTGCTTGAATGACCTGCTGTGCTATATTTGCTGTTACAGAGGGGACAGAAATCTCCATTACAGCAGTTTAACTGCATCACCGGGCAATTATAGGCCCGTCAGTCTTACCTCAATCCTGGGGAAGCTCTTTGAGAAGATCATCAAGGAGCACATTTGTGATGGGCCGGCATCTGAGATGATGCTCAGGGGCAATCAGCATGGATTTATTAGGGGGAGATCATGTCAGACCAACCTGATTGCCTTTTATGATCAGGTCACAAAGGCCCCGTTTTTGTTTTTAGGGTGAGTGGTTTTGTTTGTGTTTTTGGGTTGTTCTCCCGCCCTGGCGGGGGGGCGGGCTAGAAGATCTATTAGGTCCCTTCCGACCCTGAAACTATGAAACTATGAAACTGCCAATACAGCATAAGCAGCTTCAAGTAAGCAGAAGTTTTGGCTTGCCTTTTTGTGCAGGGGGACAGAGCTGGACAGCTGCAGAAAAAAATGCCTCCTGGAACACTTGGCAAGAGCTTGCTATCTCGTGCTACTTACACATTATTTTAAAGAAGCAGTGTAGCCTACACCATCATGTGTTACGAGATGCTAGCAGGTATTTATGGATGTCAGCAGCCTGGATCTATCTTCAGTCCAAATGCAGAACATCATTGAACATCATATGGAACCTAATGCTTGAGAGGACACAATTCCTATATCGGGATAGATTCCTGCTCCAGCATATCCATCAAGCTTGGATGGAAGAAACCAGGCATGGGGAAGAAACCTCCCAGGTTCCTTTTATGTCTTCTCACTGAATGGATAGCTTGTATTTTATATTTAATAGCCAGATATATATTGTATCAAAGAACACATTTCATAAATAATGGGTAAGCATTAGAATGTAAATTAGATCTGTGCAGTATCAAAAAATAGTTTTCTATCCAGGTGCCTTATTATTTACTTCTCATTTCATATTTATCATATTGTGCTCTGCAGAGAGCTTAGAATCTCTTTTGGCATTTCAGAAGGCCTTGTTTAATTTTAATGAGTTTAATTCTCTTCTACAAGAAGATATTATGAAGAGAAACGTTAGTTAGAAAGACTTGCACTGAAGCAGTGAATAGCTCAGTTTCTGATAATCTAGTAACATACTTAACCTTCATTCTTCCATTGTGACTTTTTAAATTTATTGAGCCACAGGTGTGATGCCAAACAAAGGAGAACACTACCTTATTATCTCAGGGCAGAATCCTCCCCACCTCCCAACATACAAACAAGAGTGCTACATTGCTATAATCACAGAATAGTGCTTTACAGCACATTAATATTAAAAGCACTGAAGACCTGATTTTTCAAAACTGAAAAGCATCCACAGACAATTTTATGCTTAATTTATGTACACCGTTACTATGCAAACTACATAGTCATTTATATAACATCCATCACCTACACATGAATGCATGTCTGAATGTGTAACTGTATGCAAATGTCCAGGAGGGCACATTACTGCCCAAGCTTCTGATTTGTTGTGTAATTTGACTACTTGCTCTCTTTATTTAGACACAGTTGCACACACAATGTTCACAAACTTTAAAAAGTGTCTTGTACAAATGTTTTAATGGATATATAAGCCACGAAAAAACCATCTCTTATTACCATACTGTTTCAGTCTGAAAATATCAGGGCTCACTCTAGGGGTTCTGTTGCCATAGGTGAACCAGCAAATATCTGCCGTTAGCAGCCTATAGTCACACATGTCAGCCATTTACTAGATATATTAGTGTCCTAGGCAGCAGTCTATTCTGTCTTGAATTTACATCCATTTCTGATAGAGATCATATCTTTCTACAATGACCATGTATGATTAAGTTTGTGGGTTGTTTTCTTTATTCATATTTTTATTCAGATATTGTATATACCCTCTTCTCTTACCTCATAACCATGGTTCTGTACATCAGGCTAAAAAACGCCAGGTCTTACTGTACATCTTCAAACAGGATAAACACCACACCATGTTTTCCCACAATAGCATAAAAAATAAGGAATTTTAAAATAGATAGTGATGCTTCATGGATAGGGAAAGCCAGAGAGAACCACATAGTGCCAAGGGCCAAACTGTTCACTTGCTTACTGACAATGAACCAAGGCAGCACAGACAGCACTGCTACATTCTAAACAGCAAGGGTTGTGCTGCAGGTGCATCAAAGACATAATGGACATTACCACTAGAAATGGGGGCAGAACCCAGCCTCAAAGCAAGCCTTGGCTTCCCCTAGAGACAGAAACCAGCCTCAAAGCAAGCCTTGGCTTCCCCTAGCTCTTCTTAATAAACTTACCCACGTTAGGAACTCCCAGAAGAGTTGTTGAAGAAACTGCCTTGGGCCAGGGAAACCAATGCCATTGTAATCAGCTTTGGATCCTAAAAGCAGAAACAGATTAAGATGCAAAATTAACAATTTACTCAAATAAAACTGTCATATTGAATGAAATAGTTTGAATGTTTGTAATGGTTGCCCATTAGCCAGTTTCAGGAACAAGATAAGATTTATCTCCTTATCTAGGTCATTGTTTTGGACTACGTGTGAAAGATCCAGACTTTGCTTAAAGTTTTAACTCTTGAATTTTATCTTTAGAAGTCTTTTACAAAGAGAACCTGAAATTGATCCTTAAGCAAATATCCTGAGTTCCGAGAGATCAAACCCTAGAGCCTTTTGACCAGATTGGTAAGAAATGGAAGTTCCCCAAAGTAATTAAAATAATCAACAAAAGAAACTAATTACTAAGCAAAAGAATCTGTTGAGTAAGATCCGAGCCCAAATTTGGGGGTAATGACAGGTTTAAGTAGGAGTGGCCCAAGACGG
>NW_005842140.1:1381106-1399548 GCF_000455745.1 Alligator sinensis
TCATTTGGGATCTCTAAACTTTCCCCAAAATTTAGAAGGGGGTATGAATAACATCAGGTACATAATATGCGGAATTAGTTTTGCCCATTGGACAGCACCCCCAAATATCCTAGAAGCAGTACAACAGAGATTAAGGAATGATTGTTTGTTTATCAGCACTCCTGAACAAGTAATTTGCAACAGGATGTCATTAGAGGTAGCAGCAAATGTACTGAAAACTCCAGGAGTAAAAGCCTGGTTACTGCCGCTGGTGGGGCAGACACCCTGGGAGGTAGCTGATCAAATAGGAAACATAGTGCAGGAGGAAGAAATGAAGAAAAAGCCAAAATTAATAATATAGAACACCATGTGCACACTCCTTATCATCCACAATCTAATGGGGTTGTGGAGAGACACATTGGTATTTTGAAGACACAATTGAAAACAAATTTAAAATCAATTTCTTTTAAAAACTGGGATGCAGTATTGCATGCCACCTTAATTCAGTGCAATAATGATAAAACCATGTGGTTGAAACACGAAAAGAAAGAGTTTCCAGTGTGGACATATAAGTATAGAAAGGGTGATAAAGTGTGGATACACCTACCCAAAGAAGAAAAAGTAACAAAAGGTGTAATTGATCAATTGGGGAAACATCCCAACACTTATTTTTGTTTAACTGAGGAAAATCAGACAATATTAGTACACCAAAGTTGGCTAACCTCACGAAGCTAGGCCTCACAAGGACCTAAGCAATCATTTAATTTTGTTACAGGTGTCAAGGATTGAAGTGGCAACAGTGGGAGATCAAGGATGAAAATGATCCCAGAGATGAAAACTGGATGTGGCTAACCAATGCAACATTATGCAAACCAGTACCTAGACCACCCAACGTGATTCTGGGATATAATGCTGATGTATGGAATCTCACAATACCAGGTTATTCCCTTAAATGTAATATTCCTTGAGAAGGACCATGGAACCCCTCCAAATTATTAAATCCTCGTGATATAATTAATGGACCATATCCATATGGCATTAAATTAACAGAAGCAGGGATACTATCCAACACCATGGGGTTTTGTGAGAACACACCCAGAAAAGGGTGTATTTGGGGTAAAATTAACTATTATCCCAGTAGGGTTATTTGAAAATGCTACAATAGACCCCTATGGTATCATCCAATGTAAGTGGAATAAACTTTTCTGGAAACCTAACACTGTCCAGAACAGTGGCCGGCTTACCACTAGCACTTGGTGTCAGACTATAGTACATACTAGAAAAGGGATATTACCTTATCTCTTAATTATAAGGGATCCACCGCACCAAGAACAAAGCACAGTAGCCTGGCATTTAAAATCTCCTGAATATTCCCGCACTGCCATGCGCATTACATATAACATTAACTGCACGCAACCACAAAGAAAGTGCAAGTCAGTCTGGACAGACTGGGCACAGCAAAATCAAGTAAAGAATGGGAAGAAACAGTAAAACCTGAATTCATGTCACTTTTGGGATTTGCCACTACACATGTGACCATTACAAAAAACATTACACAAAGAATGCAAAATTTCATAACATTAACTGAACAAAATGAAAATATCACTAATTCTAACATGAAGAAAATCCAAGCTAGATTACAGTTCATCACCTGTACACAATTTCATGAATCCAGCACCTTTGAACAACTTATTGTAACAAATTTAAAGAAGAAATTCACAGATGCTGTGACCCACTAGAGACAAAAACCAGTTAAAAAAAGCATCACATTTTGATGTCTAATGTTAGGCCTCAATTTATGCTAAGGCTGATTAGTACAACATTTCCACTGATGTTGGTGAGAAACGAAAAGTCACAAGAGTAGCAACAACAAAAAGAAGAATTTAAGAAGGATCACCTACATTACATTTTTCTTTGTGTCATTTTTTTTGCACATCTTGTGAACAATTAAAATGAGCTTTAAAACATGTAGGTTGTTTCCGGTGACCAGAAATACAGAAAGAAAAACAGTCTGGCTAGCCAGGAACAGATTTGCTAACATCTGTTCTTAGGGTCTGTCAGTGTAATGGAAACTTAAGAACTCAGTAGTCCCCACTGTCTTGTCTGCAGCACTGGAATCACTTAACAGTATATGACACTTCCAGCGATGTATAATTAAAGGGCTTTTTTTAGCAAAATTACACACTGTGAAACAGATAAAAGTTTTGAAAAACAAAGTGGGAAGAGTATGCTCAGCTGTGCATTTTTGGCTGAGAGAGAGAAAATTTTGGAAGATTGCCAGATTTTGTTGCAGTTCCCTGGGTCAGATATAGAAAACTAAATCTGTGTGTTTATATGCATTATTTATGTAACAAATGCTGCATAATTCTTTCATACCTGTCAAATCTCTATGGAGCAAATGAGAGTGCTAAATTACATTTAACTTGGCCATAGCTTTCCGCCCCGCCCCCCCTGTTATTTACAGTACTACTCCCTGCAGTAAAAAGTTACCAAACATAAGGCCTATGGGCCATATTCGGGCCATGGACTTTTCCACCCAGCCCACTGTTAGGCCAGTGGGCTACCAGCAGTTAGGGGGCATGGCCTAACACAGAATTCATAGTTCCTGGCCCCCAGTGAATATCACCATCAACAACAGGCCCAACAACCACACTTCTGCCCACCCCCAGATTCGTGCTACTGCCCAAACAAAGCTCTGAGCTGCTGCCTGAATGTGGCCCTACTGCAGATGCTGCTGGCCCCATGGATCTGACCTGGGAGGAGCCCTCACAATCCAGATTCAGCCTAGGGCTAGGGTGATTCTGACACTTCTGCTGTAGTGTATTTAGCTATATTGTATTTAGGATAATAACTAGGGTACTTGGCAAATATTGTAATTTATGTTAGCTAGTATGTAGCTAATTGTAGCATGAAGCAGGAGTGTTTTAATGTCCTAAAAGAATGGAGTTAGGAATAGGTAACATGCTGTCCCTATTCAAAGCCTAGGGAACTTTTTCAAGGTTTTCCCCTTTTTTATGGATATGGTACTTTTCAGAGATTTATATTTACTAAAGCAGTTAACCTCAGAATTGCTAATGTTCTTATTTTGAACTAATTACAACAATGTAGGCAAACAATAATTAAATGTCAGGTTCATCTATGGAAAACACCATGACAAAAATAACTGAGAACTAGTCTCATGTTACTAAGTCATCACTTTTTAGTGGTGTATTTCTTTCTTTTCAGTATTTTCGAACAGGAAAGCAACCTATTTTCATAATCACAGTTGCTTTGATGTTGCAGTTATAAATCCCTGATTAGTGTCTTCTCTACAGAAAAGAATGTGATTTTTTTTCCACGACTGTCAGCTATTGGAAAGGAGAAGGTGAGCATGACCCTTGAACCTCCTGGAAAGAGTCAGATTTTTATTCAATCATATAACTCGTAAAGACACAACAATTTTGTGCCCAGCTTGCATATTATTTTATCATTTATATGCACTAAATCTATTTCAGCAGCCAAAATCATTTACAGCCTCACACAGAGCTTCATTTGATCTCCATTATCTATCAGTCTATTATCTTTCATAGTATTTTTGTAGTGTATTTCACCATATGCTTTAAGAGGATGGAAATAGTTACTCAAAATATATGAAAGTCTCTGATTTAAAAGTACTGAGTTTTAAAACGACTTTTCTTCTTCTTAAAAAAGAAATGTATTCCTATTTAAGGTCCTAATCTGTTCCAAGTGAAGTCAATGAAAAAATGCACATTGACTTTAGCGGGAACAGGAGACAGCCTAGGAAAAATGGTTTAAGACTGAATGTCACTTATACTTTACATAAACATTATATGATAATTTAACAGAAAGAATGTTAAGGTCAAAAATCTAACAAATACTGTCACTATTGAGTATGTTCAGAATTTAGAAGAACCAGCATGAACTGCCCATGGGTGTAAAACCTTCACAGTAAATTCTGTATCCAAATTATTCTAGCTTGAATTTTTGTTTACTTATTAACTCAGCATTTGAAAAGCACAGAGCAGTGTTTTTCGAACATATTCTTTCTTCTTTTCCTTTTACAGGCAGACTTGTCTTTAGAAAGGTTATTGATAAACAACTACTAATATTTTTTCTCTCCTTAGGGAAAATATTGTGCCAAACCTGCTGCCCCAGAACCTGGCACAAGTAGCAAGGGGGAATGCCCACTTTTACATAGAAAATCATTGACTGTGTCCAGAGGAGCAAGCACGTATGTCTGGCAGCATCTCAAAGCAGTTTGAGATGACACAGGAGCCACGCTAAAAATGAAAAAATGTTCCCCACATTGCATATTTGCAGTGTAGACTCCAAGTTTAATACCGGAAAATCCCAGTATAAAAAAAAAACAAAAAAAACCCACGCTGAAAAAAGTGGTGCAGTGTGCATTCCTGGAGCATGCCCTGAAGCAACTGGAGGCTGGGTTCTCCAGAGAGATGTTCTAGCACCTGGCCAGAGTGTCTCTGACAGCTACATGCCCCTGCTGCTCTAGCACTCTGTGTGCTGGAGGAAATAAAGTGGGACAAGGCCTGCAGGGGTGGCTAAGACCCAGGCTCTGTCCCCAGTAAGCAGGGAGATGGAGGTGGGGGTGACTGTGTATGGATGAGGGGACTGTGCGTGGGTGGGGGGACTGTGTGGAAGGGGTGGGTGCCCTGCTGTCCCCAGTGGCGGCAGCCAGCAATGGGTCACTGGGGAACTTGTGGCCTGCCACTGACAGAGATCCCTGGCAGCGTGTAGCACCACCTGAGACCCAGGGGCTCCATGTGGTGTACAGAGCTGGCCCGGCCCATTGGTGCGAGCTTTCAAACAAGACTGGGCTAGCTCTTGCCACCACCCAGGGCTCCCAGTACTGCAGGCAGGAGCTGCACGCTATTGGGCCAGGCTGGTTCCTGCCGCTATTGAGCCATCCCAGCCTGATGGCATGCAGGGTACATGGAGGTAGGAACCAGCCCAGTCTGATGGTGTGCAGCTCCTGTATGCAGTGCTGGGAGCCCTGGGTGGTGGGAAGAGCCGGTCCGATCCTGTCTGAAGGCATGGGGCAGCAGGCCGGGCCAGCTCCATGTGCCACCTAAAGCCCTCAGGTCTCAGGCAGTACCATGCACTGTTGGGGGTCTCTGCCAGCAGCAGGCCATGAGTGCCCCAAAGGTCCACTGCTGGCTGCTGCCACCAGGGGCAGTGGAGGCTGTGAGCCATGGGGGCAGGTAGGGGTCCACCCCTCCCACATAGTCCCCCCACACCCACAAACTCCCCACAATCCACCCACAAAACCACCACCCACAATCCACCACAAAACCCCACCCCGAAGTCCCTGTACAAGCCCCACACTGCCCCAAAAACTTCACTCCCCCAAACTCCACATTCCCTGCACACAAATTTTACACCCTGTGTGACCATCCAGCAGACAGGACAGTATCTATTGGCAGCAGCCATGGCTATGGGGGCAACTGTCACACTGCAGCCCTGCCCCATGCCAACACCGGTGCTGCACCATGCAGTCCCAGCCTGGAGGGGGTGGTTCCTGGCCCCAGGAACCACTTGGGGGGTGTGATGGGGGAGAGGGGTGGAGATGGCAGCAGGGGTGTGTGAGAGAGAGAGATGGGGTTGGGGGATGGGGGATGGGGAAGTGCTCCAGGTAGGAGAAGCCACCAGAGCCAGGCTTAGAGCCTCCTTTCCCCCCTAGAGCAGCCTGTGCAGGGGAGGCCAGCCTGGAAGGGAGGGGCTTGCCCAGCTCAGTCCCTGAGCCCTAGTAGAGGGCTTTCCAGGAACAGCATGGGGGATCACTGGGGCCTGGGCACAGGTGCAGGGAGCAGAACAGCAAGGGTAGCATTGCTTAGAGCCACAAAGCAGTGGTTGGGACAGCTGCAGGTGGACTCATGTCCTGGCACTGGAATGGAGTTGCTGTCAGGACGAAGCTAGTGGGGGGCAGGCAGGACCTGCAGGTCAGGAGTGAGGGGCACTGGTGGAGCTGTGGGTTGAGAGTGAGGGGTACAGGCAGGGCCAGAGCACTGGCATCCCAGTGCTTCTCAGCACCTCACATCCTGGTGAGTAAAGGAGAAGGGGCAGTTCTGATTTTTCTGTGACTAAAAAAACCAAAAGCAAATGCCAAAGTGTAGAGATGTTTAGAATTCATTTTATTGTGATAAAGAGGCACTGGTAGGCTTTCAAATTGCTTTAAAATTGTAAATATATTGATAAAACATTTCCCAACTTATCTCTCTCTATATAGTGGTATTTCAATTTAATCATGGAAGAACACAGATTGTGGGTATTTTAATGAGATAACTATTTTTTTTTAAATCAAAGAATTTGCAATTTTTAAACATGGAACACCAGGATCCCTGCTGACATGGCAAGAGGTAGACTTGGGATAAGGAGCCTGCCCAGGGCTAGCACTGGGGATCCAGCTGGAGAGCAGATGTGGTGGCTGATCTCCTGGCCATTTGGGGCCAGGAGGACATGCTTTGACAGGTCAAAGCAGGCCATCAGAATGAGCACATCTTCCAGGAGATAACTGTCCAGATGGTAAAGCAGGGACATCAGAAGACATGACAACAGTGCTGCATGAAGGCCAACTGTGCAGCCATGGCCTACTGGCAGCTGGTCCAGAGGTGCAGGAGGCTCTGCTACAGTATTCATAACACATCCCAGGTGGCTGTGCAGTCCCTGTCTGGGTCTGGAAAGCATGCAGCCATGGGGATGCAGGTCCAAGGGGGTGGAAGCTGTTGCAGGTGGCAGCAGGTCACAGCCAGGCAGCAGCCCCCACTGTCAGACTGATGCAGCGGGTAAAGGGTACAGGGGACACTGTAGGTTAGGGCTCCTTCAGCAGTTCAACTGGCAGAAGAGGCTAGTGTCCCCAGGTACCAACTGGCTTGGCTTCAGAAGCTCCTGAGGGCAAGTAGCTCTGAGCTGCTTGCCAGGGCAGTTTTTTATACTGCAGGGGCCAGCATAGGTGATGGATCCAGCCTCTAGCTCCCCCTGGCTGAAGATCCGGGAGGAGCTGAGCAGGGCCAGTTTGCCCAAGTGGCACAATTTGCTCTGCACCAAAGTGTATATTCAGGCACGTGTGCTGAGACACAAATCTTCAGCACAAATTTGTGTTGCTGCTATCTGAGCTGCTGGAAGTACACATACCTACATTTGTGGCTGAGCCCATAGGGGTTAGGGCAGGGGTGGGCTATTATTTGGGCTGAAGGGCCACTAAGGGAGTTTTGGTGAGCTGTTGTGGGCCAGGGGAGGTGCTGACCCAGCCCACAACAGCTCACCAGAGCTCCCTAAGTGGTAGATTACTAGACCTGTTCAGGGACATTGGACAGGGCAGGCGAGTGGGCAGACAGCATCTCCATGAAGACTGGGACCCGCACAGGCAGGGTGCCCTCAGCCAGGTGGATGGGATGAGGCCATGGACAAGCTCAGAGAAGTGTCCAGGAGCAGGACAGGTGGGTAGGGCCAGGGCCTAGGGGCAGAGCTGCAATCCACTCCCTACCCGGCCCCACACTGTCACCATCCTGCAATCCCAGCCCTGGCCCCAATCCTGCCTGCATATCCTGCTCTTGGATGCTACTCTCTACCCACGCACTGCCCCATTCCATCTGCTCAGCCAAGAACACCCTGCCTGCAGGGGTCCTGGGCTGGTTTCCATGGAGACCCTGCCCACCCTCCAACTCTATCCAGTTCCCCCAGTGGTAGGTGTGAGGTGGACAGGCTGGGGTGCCTGGGAAGCTGAAAGGAGCTGCTGCTACTAGGGCTGCTGAGATGCTAAGTCTGGCCATCACACTGTCCCAATGCCTCTGTGTGCCTAGGGGCAGTGGGGCAGGTTGCATGTGCCACAGCCTGGGCTGCCCCCTGTGCCAGGGATGGTTGGAGCTCAGGACCTGCCACGGGCCAGATAAAATCCCTTGGTGGGACGGATCTGGCCCCTGGGCTGTATTTTGCCTAGGCCTGGGTTAGGGTCACAAGCCAATAGGGCTGTGTGAAACACTTGTGTTTTGTTTTGGTTTCAGATCCAGCATTTCAATGGGACAGTGATTCATTTCAGTGTTTCGAATCACTGTTTCATTTTGGCCAAACCTGTTTCGAGTTTCAACGCTGTTTTGGTGTTTGGGCCATAGGCTATAATGGGGAATGACTAAAATGCCTATAACTTTGTCATTTCTTGCCTGATTCTGATGCAAATTGCAGGGATGGTAGCCCTTTCTGAGGGTATGAAGCCTGGCAAGGTTAAAGGAGATAGGTACAGGGGTTTCTGGGAAACTGCACCTCAAGTTGCTGAGAGCAAAACTTGTGTTACATGTGTGTGTTAAGGCAGAGCAGGGTGAAAACAGCAGGCATGGTAGCCCCTACTGAGGCCATGAAGCCTGATGGGTTTCAAGGAGATAGGTATAGGGGTTTCTGGGAAACTGCACCTCAAGCTGCTGACAAGCAAAACTCATGATATGTGTGACTTTGTGTGTGTGTTAAGGTGCAACAGGGTGAAAAAAGCAGGTGTGGTAGCCCCTGCTGAGGCCATGAAGCCTGCCAGGTTTCAAGGAGATATAGGTGCTAGGGTTCAAGGAGACAGCTACAGATGTCAGTCTGTTCAGCCCTTTCCCCCCTCCCTCTCCTTACTTTCTCTTTCCCTGCAGCCCAACTTCAAAACACCTTCAAAACATCAAAACATCTTTGAAACGTTTTGATTTGTTTTGTTTCATTTTGAACATTTCAACATGTTTCCTGTTTCATTTTAGATTCGAAGTTTCAAACATCAAAATGCTTGAAACACTACCAAAATGAAATGGCAATCAAAATTTTGCACAGCCCTACAAGCCAATGGTCCAAAGGGAGGGAACAAATAAAAGGTAAAGAAACATCAGCACTGGTAACATACACTCAGCACCTTAATTTACACCACACAGCTCAAGAGGTGCTCTCAAACAAGTGAGCATTGAAACAGCAGCCTGCACCTTCCCCCAAGCTTGAGTCCAGCTCCTTCAGTCCACAGTCCTGGCTGACCAAGCCACTGAGATCTCCAGCTTCACTGAACACTCCTCTGTGCAGGGCTGACCAGATTCCACATGTATGCTGCTCTCTCTTCCTTTTACTCCAGCTTTAAACTTCCTCTTCCTTTTTCCCTTGCTCCCCAGCCCCTGGGAGTTTCTGGCAGTTGTAGTCCAAATAAACAGTCAGCAAGCTCTGCAGATTACCCCCTGGTTCCTCCTGCTGTTACACACATTACTCTCACATTACAATATTTTCTCATCCTATAATTCTACATTATGAATTGCAGAAATGTGCGGTTTTAACATGAATGAATATCACAGTATTCATGTTATATCACATGTGATATAACAGTGGTACACAGAGGCTGCATCTGCGCTTACTGGGCAGTAGCTTATTAGTACTTTGCAGTAGTGTCGTGTGACATGAACTGTGATGCAACGGTACTGCGCAGCAGTAAATAGCCACTGTGCAGTCAGCATCACCAGGAAGGCATGCAGGGACACTACTCTGCAGAATGCCTGTTACTGAGCAGTCATTTAGTACTTGGGTATGCAAGTACTAAATAACAGCTCAGTAACTAGTGTGCAGTCAATGTCTTGTACAGACATGGCCAAAGAAAGGACACATCTTTTTCAATCTTACTAAGCATTTTACTTCCTTTACTATGTTGTGTGCTGTGTCGGGTCAAATCGAGTTAGTCCAGAGACTGCACCAGCTTTTGGGTGAAGCAATAATTTTTTTCCATTCTTCCTGGTCTTTTGCAATCCTTATACATTCAGTCAGTTTCAATCCTGTCCATCTTTGATGTTGGTGGCCCAGCTTGTCCTAGGTCTTCCTCCTCCTCTTTGTCTTTCCACAGCACCCTGCAGGATGGTATTGGTAAAGGTGCTGGACCTTCTTGTTACGTGTCCAAACCACTGCATCCTTCTTCTTATAATTTCAAGTGAGGGTTTGTATTTGATTTGGTCTTTCACAGATTTATTTGTTCTGTGTGCAGCACAGGGTATGCATGGAAGTCTTTTGAAGCACTGCATTTCAGTCAGCTTTCCCAGCGCCCTTGTGAATATCCAGGTCTTGCAGCCATAGAAAACTTTTGAAATGACAACAGCATATAGCTGCTTCTCATTACCACTTTTTACTGATACATCATCATTGCTACTGGCTGATGTTATCATTACTTCGCCCTTCTCTGCACTAATTTCCATTCCATATCTTTTTGCAGCCTTCTGCAGCCTTTCTGTTATTTGTTATTTCCTCAAGCTCTTCTGTAATTTCAGCTATTAGATCAATTATATCAGCAAAACAAAGTTTGTTAATTTCTCATCCTCCAGTTGACATTGTTCTAGTGAAGTTCTCTAAGGCATCTGACGTGATTTGTTCCAGGTATAAACTGTAACCCAGGTAGTACGCAGAAAGGTATCCCCTCTCCAATCAAAGGGATGTCAGCAGGAGCAGGTATGCTGTAGGAGGTGAGGCTGCTTAGCTGTATGCAGCTCACCTCCTTTTGCTACAGGAGCATACACACACACACACACATATAATTTACAGATATGAATTTTCCCGAACAAAACTATAATTAACCCTGAACTCAAGCATAAGCCTAGCTCCCTGTGGCCTTTGGGTTAGACTGTAGCCCCTGCCCCTCATTCAGTGCCCTCCAGGCCTGGGGGCGGGCGGGGGGGGGGGGGGGGCACTCAATGATAAATTAAAGGTTAGGTGACAACCAATAACAAAAAGTATCTGGCAGTGATGGGTCAGTAATTAAACATTCACAAAAAGATTACATCAAATACAATATATATATAGTCAATGATAACCGATACAAACTAATGAAACACATACCTTACAATGATAGGACAAGGTATATATATTAGGGTTGCGTAAACCTTTGGTAGCCAATTTGATTCAGAGGAGATTCGGCCCGATTTGATGGCTGAATCTCTGAATCCGAATCAAATCGGGAAACCAATTAAAAGGTCTGAATTGATTCAGAAAAGATTTAGCCATAGACTATACAGGCAGCAGTGGAGCAGGGGCTGTGGGGGGACTGCAAGCACCCTAAAATTCCCCATTGCCCCTGTCACCACCCAGCCCCAATCTGGGTGCACACACCCACCCCCATGCCCTCCCATTTGTCCAGCTGGGGCCGGGGTGGGGGCATGGGATGTGGCCACAGCAGCACTGGGAGTGGGGCTATGCCCTGCTGCCACTTGCCCAGCCGGGATGGAGGAGTGGGGATTGATTTAGGCATGGCTCACTCCAGGTGGAAGGTGCTGGAAGAGGGGGCTATGCCCTCCTGCCACTCACCCAGCTTCCCTGTACCTCCTGGGCAAACCACGGCTTCACCCTGGCTGGGCGAGCAGTGGCAGGGCATGACAGCAGGCATGTGCACGCAGATCAGGGAGGAGCCAGTGCTAGAGGCTATGGGGAATTTTAGGGTGGTGGGCCCACCACAACAGACTTACCAGCTGGAGGCAGCTGTGTCCAGCATGGTGAGGGCTGCTGGCTGTTTAGTCTATGGCCAAATCTCTGAATCAACACTGAATCTTCAGATCCAAATCAGCCAAATTGAATCAGGACAGTGATTCAAATCACTGAATCACATCACTGTCCCTCCAAATTGTTGGCTCTGAATCCAAAGTGAATACTTGCCGCTTTGCACCAGCCTAATATATATACAATGATGTTACACCATATAAGATGCCTGTGCATCAAACATTCAGTACAATGAATACAAATCCAAGACAGCTTAAAACCATCTTCTAATACAATAATAAAGGCACAGGGCTACAACAAAATGCCAGCAACACAGGAAAACAAACAGAACCCAACAGTGGCACAGCAGCTGTGCCCAAGGAAGAAATGACAACCCAGACAGAGGACCCTGTCACCAAACAGGACACCCCACCCTCACTGGGGATACTCAGCTGGGGGGGGGCTAACCCAGGAACCCCCTTAAGAAACAGGAGACATGGGTCCCTTGCTATACCCCAGGGTGAATTGTCCCCTCCTGTCAGGGGCTTCCCTTCAGCTGCTCATAGTGTGGAGGGGCCCTCCTCCCCCATGGGAATCCCCTTCCCCAGATGACTCACAACTCCTGTGCTTGATGGGTTGGCTTATCTCCAGTGGCATATTGTAGGGGCGAGATGTCCCCCACCTCTCTAGAGTGGTCGACCTATGCTGCTACTGAGGGAGGGCCCAAGCTGCCCCGTGTGGCTCCCCCGGCTTGTCATCCTGCTCTCCGCCCCATGCACTGCCTTGTGTACCAAAGGGGCGCCTGTCTCGTGTAGGTGACAGGGGACAGAAAGGGGCCCGAGCTACCTTGGCCAGCCCTTGGTATCTCATCTGCTTTATGGTCTTGTGCACCGCTCCAGGCACTGATGGCCCTGTTCCAGCCTCGTGAAGAGTTGGAGACCCATGCTGCCTTGTGCAGCTGCCATGGTCTTGTTAGCTTCCAGACCTTCCATGCACTGTCCTGTGCACTGGGCTCTCCAGCCCCTGTGCACCGGTCCCTGCACCAAATGGGGCTCGGCTCCTGCCTCATGCAGGGTTGGAGACCCATGCTGCCTCGTGCAGCTGCTAAGGTCCCATCCGCTCCTAGACCCTCCATACACCACCTCATGCATCATTGCCGTGGCTCCCTCCACGGCAGGGCAGGGATGCAGCTGCTTCCTGCTCCCTGTTTGGTGAAGGAGTCTTCAAGGCACTTCTGGGGCATCTGCTCTGCCCTGCAGGTCAGCTCAACCAGCTCCTCATAGCCCTTCTTCATCATCCCTTGTCAAAGCCCCTGTGTGCCGGGCACGCTGCCTTTTTCTTCCTTCAAAATGCTCCACCCCCCAGCTTGGGAGCAGACCAATAGGAAAGCCTGAGGGGCTAGTTCTCTTTCAGGTCCTTATCTTCCCCTCACCCCTGGGTAGGGGTAGGGCAAGCCTCTCTCCATCCCTTTCCTGATTGATGGGGAAGGGAAATGCCCCCACCAATCACTCTGAGCCTTCTGGCTCAAGCTGGTGAGCTGAGCTGCTACCGCCAAGCCTGCCACAAAATTAAATAAGCATGGTGAGAAAAGACACCATGTGCTGTGTGTGCGCTGTGTATTTCTTTCTGTTAAAAGTGGTCAAAAATTCATTTTATTTGCTATGAACATTATTTTAAATACATTTTTTGTTCTTTCCAAAATTGCTTCTCCCCACTAAAAATATGTTCTTTTCTTGTACTTAGTGACAATGACAAGTCAAAAAAAAGTCTAGTTTCCAGTTATGAACAAATTGGATTTTGATTGAAACAAAAATGTATTGATTGAGACATAAATGTTAACTGAATATTTTCTTGGTTTCAAAAAATTTTTATCAAAAACTCTTGTCAGAAAAAAAATCCACCAGTTTAAATATGACATAAAATTGGTTTGAACAAATATGGAATCAAACTACATTGCAGTGATACACATCAAATGTGGAAAAATGCACAATTCTAGAAATATATTTTCAGAGTTGTATATTTCCTAAATTCACTAGAAGTAACGAGGCACAATCAGTTGTAGATGTTCATCTATTAGAAGTTATGGTTCCACTTACATCCCTCTCTGCTACTCAAAAGACCAACTTAAAGGGGTGGGAGGAGAGAGAGACAGAGAGAGAGAGAGTGGGGCAGAAGGAGGGAGAGGGAGAATGCAGTGGTTAGAGCAATGAGGAAGAGGGAGAGTGAGGAGAGGGAGAGAGACCTAAATAATGCCTGACTTGTAGCATAGTGGTTAGAACAATATGGTAGGAAGACAGAGATACATGTTCCAAACCCCTTATGGGAAAGGGGGAGCCTGGAACATAGGTCTCCCACTTCCCAGCCAAGTATCCAAACCTAGTTATGGATAATTATGGATATCCATAACTAACTTATGCATACCCTAGCTATTAGGGTAAAACAGGGAAGTATGTGGCTCTGCAGACTAACACACGCTAGTCAAGGGTTTTTTGCTGCCCACATTTTCAAGATTCATAGACAAGTACACATCCACAACTAGTGCATGTACATAGCCACATTTGCACATGGCTGGAGCATAATCTACTGGGTATGATCACTCTACACAAACCCACCTATGCATCTACATGGAAAGGATAAAATAAAATAAAATAGCCACTACCTAAGTATAAGTGGCATTTACACAACTTAATAGGTGCCAAAAGGGAACTCGAATTCCACCCATAGTGGCTAATAAGCGATACTGTCCAGTTTCTCTAAAATCTTTCAAAGGAATAGCATTTCTGGGGGCTAAGGATAAAGAAAAGGATGCAAAAGGATGTGGATAGAGCCAATGGGTAGTTATGACTTTTTGTCAGAACTAGAGAATGACATAGAACCTATATACTGCCTTTTTGGCTCTAGTCTGCATTGGTAACTGTTTATTTTTATGAGTATTAAATTAATTCTAAAAAAGGAAACATTGTACAGCAGAGACTTAGCCTATAAGATATGAGTCATGACTTTGGTGTGCACCACAGCAACACTTAATTTATTAATCTGTTAATTTACCAAATTGGAGGGGCAAAATGGGAGGGATTTTCTCTTTTTATTTTATGCTGATTATTATTTTACACCTTTTTCTTCACAAAAGAAACCCTCAAAGCAAGCTTAACTATATTAATGCAAAAATGAATTAGCAAATTAAAAAGCATAAGCAGGGCTTTAGAAATAAAAAGACAAATGTGTTTGTCACACAAGATTTTTATGAGGGTTATCTCTGTTGGGAATGTGCAGATGGTTTGTGGATAGAAAAAGTAATATAATTAAAGGAGGTCACAAATGTGTGTTATGGGTTGGTTGCACCTGTTTTGAACAAGCTCAAAATGTTTCCACTCAGAAGACAAACTGTCTGGGTTACTATAAAGCCTGAGGGGTTGCGTAATTTAAGGTAATTCTCACAAACAGTAAAATAAAGAGGGAAAGCTTATGCTGCTTATTTAGGCTGGACTCGGCTTCTTTATTAAAAGAACAATTTGCACCATAGGAGTACCTTTCATCCTATGATTTCTGAACAATTGACTTGGTTACACAGAAATGATAGCCAGCTCTTTGGCACCTGTCTGTCATGCTTTAGTTTAAAATTGAAAATAAAGGAATAAAACAGATCCTGGGCTTTTTGGCAGGCTTTAGCATCATGGAGAAGGAGTACAATTTGCCAGTATGGAAAAGAAGAACTATTGCATAGTTTTGTCTGGGAAACTTTAAGTTGCTGAAGTTGTACAAGAGGAAACAAAGTTATGCCATTCCCACTCCTGTGTTTAATTACAAACATGATTTTGATTGAAAGCAATGTATTATCAAATGTGGTAGCTATGTATTTCTTCCATTAAAGTAAAGCAAGATTAAATAGTGGCAAAGTAAATTCTGAGACAATGGGCTAAACTGGCATAATTTCATTGAAGTCATGGTGATTTATACCAGATGAAGTAACATAGGAAATGCGACACAGGAAAGTCTTCTCCATCTTGTTCCTATGTCAGTTTATCAAAGAGAAGCAAAAATCCATTCTTTGATATATAATTGTCAAAACTGTCTTGCTAAATTAGCACTTTGGGGTAATAAAAGTAAGAAGTTCTATCTAATTTCTTATAGCAGATCTAAATATTAAAATTGAATTTCTTTTCATCTTTTGAAATTTTGTAGCATCCAACTTGATCAGGTGTAAACAATTGTAACCTGAACTTGTTCATTTACAACCAAATGAATTTTCCATATCACTTCACCTGCCTTTGAGTGATAAGGGCTAGCAGCATTTAGATTTCATAGGCATTAGGGCTGGAAGGGACCTCGGAAGATTGAGTCCAGCCCCCCGCCCAAAGGGCAGGAAGTCAGCTGGAGTCATAGGATCCCAGCAAGATAAGCATCCAATTTACTCTTGAAGGTGTTCAATGTAGGTGCTTGAACCACCTCTGGTGGCAGACTGTTCCAGACCTTGGGGGCTCGGACAGTAAATAAATTCTTCCTTATGTCCAGCCTGAATTGGTCTTGCAGTAGTTTATAACTGTTCAACCTTGTCATCCCTTGGGGCGCTCTGGTGAACAAACGTTCCCCCAGATACTGATGGTCACCCCTGATAAACTTGTAGGTGGCCATCAGATCACCCCTGAGCCTGCGCTTTTCCAGGCTAAAGAGCCCCAAGGCTCTCAGCCTGTTGTGGTAAGGTCTGTTTTCCTGACCTCTGATCATGCGCGTGGCTCTTCTCTGGACTCTCTCAAGCTTCTCCACATCCTTTTTGAATTGTGGAGCCCAAAACTGGATGCAGTACTCCAGCTGCGGCCTCACCAAGTTAGCTCTCTCATTGGCTCTTTTGTTGCCAAAAGATAATCATTCATTTTCTAGGAAACTTTGCAATTGGCTATGATGAATAAGTTTGTATATGGAAAATTTCAAGTGGTATTTATTTGGTAAACACAAGCGGAGTGAGTTTAAAATTATATAAAGGCTGACATAATTTGGGCTTTATTTACTGATTTATTTATTTATTAGTAGACTCAAAAAAATTAATGTAAATAATCCAACAGATGGAACTGAGAGCCATTTATTTTACCTCACTCATAAACTGGTCAAATAGGCTTAGAAAAATACATTTTTGAAGCATACAAAACATATGCAAGCTAACAGGAATGAACAATATTAATAATAAAACTAGCAAGATTCATCAATTCAGTTTTTTCACATGTATTTTGATAAATTTTATATTTCTTGATAAAAGAAAAATAAATGATACTTTCCAATACTAGTGAGCTTCTCCACTGAAACTATAGATAACTGAGCAACATATAGAAGAACTGAGAAAATGTATTATTAGGCAGGCATTTCTAAGACGTGCCAATAAATAGAATATTATAAGTAGAGCTGATTAAAAAATAGAATTCCTGATCCTAGGGAAATTCTGATTTTACGCAGTTGTGCTTCACCACCAAAACAATTTTGAATCAAAAGTAGAAACATACCTATTTTTTGCTAAATGAAATTTTAAAAAGGTTTTCAAACTTTTTAATATGTATTTTATGGCAAGGTCCAAACTTCTCTATTTGAGTATCCCTTTTACTGTCTGTTATGTATTATGAGAGTCAAAATGACAAAGCTAAGAACCCTGACCCAAATGAAATCAACAGCAAAACCAATACAATTCAGTGGAGAAAAGCTTTTGCTTTCTGAGCCCTTAGAAAAGGCTTTCCAACCCATTACATATACTGAAAGATATCAAAAGTTCAGAACTGTTTTCTGATTACTTTGCCCTTATCCATCAATGCAAACCCAGGGTATCCACACAGTAGGAGAAAACTGTAAGGAACTGTTCCAAAGTTTTCATAGATTTCATAGACAGCTGGAAGCACCCTGGAAGCTGGAAGGGACCTTATAAGATCAACAGGTCCAGCCCCCTGCCCAAGGGACAGGAAGTTAGCTGGGTTCAAAGGATCCCAGCAAGATAGGAATCCATGTGTTTCCTGAAAGTGTCCAGAGTAGGTCTTTGCACCACCTCTGGGGGGAGGCCTTGGCGGCTCAGACAATGAACAAGTTTTTCTTTATGTCCAGCCTAAAATGGTCTTGCAGGAGCTTGTGACTGTTGATCCTTGTCTTTCCTTGGGGTGCTCTGGTGAACAAGTGTTTCCCCAGATCTTGATGCACACCCCTGATGTACTTATAGGCTGCTACCAAGAAACTCCTGAGCCTACACTTCTTCAGGCTGAAGAGTCCCATGGCTCTCAGTCTCTCTTCATAAGGCCTGCTCTCTTGCTCTCTGATCATGTACATGGCTCTCCTCTGAAATCTCTCAAACTTCTCCACATCCTTTCTGAATTGTGGAGCCCACACTTTTAGGACCTCCAAAATACCTTTTATGCCACCCCCACTCCTGACCAATACAAAGAGTCAATGGCTAATATAGTTATGCACCTGGCTTCTGGCCTAGTAGTGTAACTAGGAGGAGGAGGGGGTAGGGAGAGCTGGGTATGAGCTCCAGGTGCAGACTTAGAGGGGGGTCCCAGTATGACCTCCTTCCTGCGAGTCTGCCGTGGCAAGTGAAGCTTTGTGCTGCCCGGCCATAGAAGCTGGGTAGATGCAGATCCACACCCAGCACTGTATCTCAGGGTGGAGGGGAAAGGGGTAGAATAATGGAAAGCCCAGGGAGCCTTTCTATGGAAGGCACAGCCCTTTATAGGGGTGGGAAGAGAATGGGGCAAGAGGAGTACCAAGCAAGCCCATGTTGCTGCATGTTTCTCAGCATGAGCCTGAACTGCCTAGAGAATCACAGAAACATAGAAAATTAGGGTTGGAAGGGACCTCAGGAGGTCATCTAGTCAAACCCCTTGCTCAAAGCAGGACCATTCCCAACTAGATCATCCCAGCCAGGGCTTATAGTTTCATAGTTTCATAGTAGCTAGGGTCAGGAGGGACCTGAACAGATCATCTAGCCTGACCCCCTGCCACAGACAGGAATGAATGCTGGGTT
>NW_005842140.1:1399799-1402918 GCF_000455745.1 Alligator sinensis
CGCCCAGTACTGGACGCAGTACTCCAACTGCGGCCTGACCAAACTCGCATAGAGGGGGAGTATCACCTCTCTGGACTGGCTTGAGATGCACCTTTGGATGCATGACAAGGTATGGCTGGCCTTGCTAGCTATAGTCTGGAATTGGTGGCTCATGTTCATCTTGGAGTCAATAATGACTCCGAGATCCCTTTCCGCCTCTGTGTTTTCAAGAGAGGAACTCCCCAGCCTGTATGTATGCTGTGGATTCCTTCTCCCAAGGTGCAGCACCCTGCATTTGTCTACGTTGAACCCCATTGTATTCTCATCTGCCCACTTCTGTAGCCTGTCTAAATCTAGTTGCAGCCTCTCTCTCCCTTCAAGTGTGTCCTCACCTCACAGCTTAGTGTCATCAGCAACTTTGGATAGAGTGCTTTCCACCCCCTCGTCCAAGTCGCTGATGAAGATATTAAACAGTGCAGGCCCGAGGACTGAGCCCTGGGGTACCCCACTGCTCATATCTCACCAGGTTGAGTACAACCCGTCCACCACTCCTCTCTGGGTGCGCCCCATCAGCCAATTGTTTACCCATTCAACTGTGCAGGCATCAATGCTGCAGTCACTTAATTTATTGATGAGGATGGGGTGAGAGACAGTGTCAAAAGCTGTGTCAAGCCAGGCCTCAAAAACCTCTAAGGATGGAGATTGCACCACCTCTCTAGATAACCCATTTCAGTGCTTCACCATTCTCTGAATATCACTATATATCATTATAGGAGCAGACTCAGCAATAGCATCTACCACGTAAGGAGACCCATGTCAGGTGAGAAACTCTTTCTCCTCCTGCTCTCCAGTGGTCAGAATAACCCCCTCCTCATTCCTGGGATGCTGAAAGAGATTGCTATTCCTCTGTTTTGGCCTTCTGGAATGCCCATATGTGTTGCTGGCAGGAAAGTTAGTTTAGAGACCAAACCTCCCTCCTCATCTTTACTTTTTACTGGCCACAAGTTTAAAAAATAACACTTTGTCCTTCTCCCTTAGTAAACTTTGCCAAAGAGTTTAATAGTAAAGAATTTTCGATTTCCCCTCCCTCCCATGTTGATGTAACATCTCTACTAAGATCAAGGTTTTACTTAACTCAGGAAATTTCAAGTTGAACTTTTATAGTTTTCTATGAACTAGAAAATTACCTATTGTGGTAGGTAGTATGTGGAAGAAGTAACTGAAGGTGCCTAACTGATTAAGCTACACTCCCATGGATTTTAGTATGGACTACCAGCCAGAAATGTTATCTAGCTTCTGGGATGGTTTTGCAGCCTGTGCTCATCTCAGTATCTCTTATGCCCAACTGTCTCATTTAATGCCAGCTCAGATTATGTCTACATAGACTGACAGTGCTGTTATACATTACCTTTAAATCATTCTAAATCTGTGAAATGTTAGGTGGTGTTAAAGATAGACCAGTTTCAGAACAAAGTTAAGACTTCATGCTATCTCTGACCTCCACATGATATGATTTACCACTAGAGGATCTGGCAAGCAGGGGCATGGCCAGAAGCCAGGACTCTATCCTTCCTCTGGGAACAGAGTCCTGGGGAATAAGCACAACAACAGCATGGAACCCAGGGAAGCATGCCTTCCTAAACTCCATGGTCTCACCACCTGACAGCTCTGCTCCCAGTGCAGACCTGCTGGGGACTAACCATGGTGACAGCATGGACCCTAGGAAAGTATGTGCTAGGCAGTCCTTTCCCCCCTCCTGTGGGAAGTAAGCCATGCACCCCCCCCCCCCCCCCCCCCCCCGTTTTCCTTGCGGGAAACCCCGCCCCCCCCCCCCCCACAGCCCCTCAGTTTTCCTTGCTGGGGATTGCTGCCTGGATATAGGGAAATATTTTAGCCCTCTGAGTGTTGGGCTGCATGTCTGGGCCCTGGCTTATAGGTCCAGATCAGGTCTCTAGGGTCTTTGGAACAGGTAGCATGGTGCCATATGGACTGTTGTCATACTCACTGGGGTGAGTGGAGGTGTTGGCTTGGCACCAGTACCACCCCTCAGGCAGCAGAGCTCAGAAGGGTGGAAAGTTTGCCAGGGTAGAGGGGTTGGGAGCTGTGCATTCTGGGATGCTAGATGAATGTGAATTGGTCACTTCATATCTGTGGAGCAGACTAACAATACCCTAGCTTGAGCTAGGTAGAACAATTTAGAGATAACTCTCATCTGAAGTGGCATAACTATGATACGCCTAGAGGGTACTTAACACAGTTTAAGACTCTTTAATACATGGATGTTCCCATTTTCAGTGCCTTTACAGTGATTTCAAGGTAACCTATAAGACCATCCTCAGTCTGGTTAAGTGTGATATTACTTAACTAATAGAAAACATCATGTAAAGGAATTTTCATTTCTTGAAGTCCTCTGAAATATTTTTCTAATAAAAGAAACTCAAGTTAGTTAATAGAAGTTTAAAAAATCTGACATATAACGTGCGCATCTGGTATTTTATAGACAGTCTAGCCTACTGAAAGAAAACATTTTTGCAAGTCATTTTAACTATCAGAGGAAAAAAATAATAGTCAATTCTTCTTACTCAAAAATTATACTGGGTTCAGGACATTTTTCCAAAACTGTTACATAATTTTATTAACTTCCCTCCTCAGAACAGATGAAGAGTGCCTTGTATTTGGAAGCTTGTATAACTTTATTCAACCATGCAGTTGGTCCAAAAAACCCTTACCTCTTGCATAATTGTTATCTAATTCAGTAGTAATCGCTTGCAAGTTTAAGTGCAGTAATATTATTGTCAGCACACGAAGCTACATTATGTAACAGAAGGAGCTGTATTGCAGCTTGCATTTATCTATTGTATCCTTGATTTTCTAATTGCCTGTGCAAGCATTTCCATTGAAATAGTGAACTAAAAAGGTAAAGTTGGTTAGTCTTGCCTTGTTCCTCATCCTAAGTGAAATCCACATGATACCATTTTGTGACATGCCAAACATGTACTGAAAAGTGATTGACAGTCCTAGCTCCTGGTGACTTCAGTGGCACCCTAGTGGCTGAAATAGACCTGTTTGTTACTGCATTATGTTGCTAATTCCCATTTATGTGATCCATTGGTATGCGTTCTGTAAACATGGGCATTCCT
>NW_005842140.1:1402949-1427395 GCF_000455745.1 Alligator sinensis
AGGCAATTCTCTGTATTCAGGAGTTATTCTACATTTATGTCAGTGAAACAGCATAATTTGGAGCTGCACATTGGTATGGCTTAGCAGAGACCTTTTTGGGTTGATTTCAGTGCTAAGGAAAATTGCTGTATATACAGCTTCAGGAAACATCTTCTACTTTTCAGTAAACAACATTGCTATATGACAATAGTGGGAAGAAATCAGCTTCTTAAAGCTATTAAATAATTCTGTTACATTTATGGGTGGTCCTATTTCAGAATGAGGAGGATTTGGCCAAGTGACCTAACAGTGTATTTTTTTATCTAGGAAAAGGGAAGATAGAATAAGTACAATTCTGTAACACATTGTTGCCTGTAGGCGTTGTAGGGCTTTGGCCTATTCTTGACAGATTACTTTCCCCCAGGCGATGTCAGGATGAGACTTAGGTTCAGGTGCCACCTACATGGTATGAGTGCTGCTCCTATTCACCTGCCACATCTTCAATGTTCTTTGTTAGGGAGGCAGTCCCCTTCAGGTGGCCCCCACAAGTGAAGAGGTCTCATTCCCGGTCCTTTCTTCGTGGTGCTCCAAACCTCCCCTTTACCCCACCCTTACCACATCCATGGCCTGGACAAATGCTGCACTCTGCAGGTCTTCTCCTGGATGATCTCTCCTCTCGCCCAAGTTGCCCGCCTTGGAATGGATCGGGCCTTCCAGGCCAGTTCAACCTTCCCCACAGCTGGTTCCTTGACTTCAGGTCAGCTGGGACATGTAAATCCAGCCTGTCTTAGGGCTAACTAGAGCTTCCAATGAATCCAACAGAAACAAACATCCAGCCTCTGTTGGCTGAGCCCTGGGATCCCATCTCCCAGTGTCCTTTGGTTGCTCCAAAAAAGGAAATAGAAGAAAAGGAAGGGGAGTCACTTGTCCCTTCACTCCTAGTGATTGTGGGTGTGGACAGCCACTCCATGCCCCACCCTGATCTGTCTCCCCAGTTCAACCACCTCAGAATCCCAGATGACCTGGGGTTGCTCTCCGGTCACTGCTCCCGGGCTGGTGAGGTGTGTGGTTCCCACGCCGGGCTGCTCTTGCATCCCCGCTGAGCTCCTTGTGTGGTCTGGCAGCTCCCTGCTGCTACTTCTCGCCACTGTACCTGAGCTCCCTGGTGCGGCTGCAGTGTCGCTCCTGGATGCCCCTTGGCTCCTCAGGGTCAGACTTCCTCCCTGCCCTGCCAGAGCCCTCCGGTTGCTGCTTTGCTCCCCTTCTCTACTCTTCAGCCTGGCAATCCTCCTCCCTGCAGCAGCCGTCTCCTGGCTGGTGTCTCGTTCTCCCTCTGCCGGCTGCTCAGCTGTTTTTCCAGCTGCTATTTGAGCATCCCATGTCTCTCTGAGGCTCTGCCCCTGTCCCTTGCCAATCCGCAGCTGCGGGCAGCTCCAGAATTGTGGAGCTTGCATCCATGATTCTTCCCAGCTGCCGCTCATTTGGATCTCTGGGGTAAGTATCGGGGTGCGTGGGGCAGGGGTCCGGGGCACCCTAGAGAGGTTTTCACTGCCCCTCTCAAACACATCAAGAAATCAAGGGAGAAGAAGAAGCATGTCCCTTAATGTCTTCTTTAATGAAAATGCACCAATAATATAGAATTAATTAATCTTTACAGAGAGCCTGAAGAGGCTATTGTAAACATACAATTAATATTTTGAAATCTGTCTTTCACAGAGGAAATCAAAGTAATTGAACAGGATGTGGTGGGTCTTGAGACTTTTCAGGAATATTAATAATTGAGTATTAATATTATTTCTATAGCTTTCCTAATAACTGATCAGATATAAGATTTTATTCTGATTAAAGAATGCTCTGAATACTTAAAAGTAATTAATTTATTGGTTATTCTGTGCTATTTTAAACTTCGTAAAGCATAATGGGCAATTTTCTAGCAAAGAAATTATTTATACTAAGTCAGTTTTGACTGTGAAAAGAATGGGAGTTTGTTTATCCTTGTGTACCATTTCTCTCCAAGTGCTCTAATTACATTTGGAGAAATACATATATAACAAGTCCACTAGTTGGCAAATAAAGCAGTAACAGAGAAGCAGGATACAAAACACATATCCAACGGAGATGGCTAATGAACACTGGTGGTAAGTAGAACTGAGGAAAATAATTTTAGCTCAAAGATGCTGGCAGTTCAGCAGTAACTGTGACAGGGGAAACCCTTTACTTTGGAACTTCAAGAAGAGGGAGAATGATGCTGAAGAGTGAGTTCCACCTCTCCAGTTTGGGCCTAGGGAGGAACCCCACTTCTTTCACACCCCCTCGCCCACCCATTCCAGCCCTCCGGTACTTCCATTTCAATGTGTAAATCAACTTCCTTGTTTAATCCCACCCCCGCCCCCCCAAATTTGGGATGGTTAATTTTTTGGCAATAAGGTATATGTGGTAGGCAGGTAAATATGGTACGCTTGCCTTCAATAGCTGCATGTCCCTTCCAATCCTGTGCTCTTTGGCTTTTCTACCCACCTGTTGTATCTAATCTTAACAACGAGGTGAACGATCACTCAAAATTGTATTTATCTGACTATAGTAAGAGTACTTAATATTTATATAGTCCCTATATCAAACTTGCTTTATATATTAATAGTATTGCACGTTGTATTTTAAAAAGCTCTGAGATTTTCAAAAGTCATTTAATTATGTCAGTCTACACTCCCCTGTGAAGTGGAATGAGAAAAACAAGTGACTTGTCAGTGAGTACTTTTGCAAGGCTAGTTTCATGCTTGGCTGTAATTGCACATATAAGTAGTTGCAAGTGAAAAATTATAGGCCAAATGTATGTCACCATTATCCATCTGATGTTAAAAAATAATGTAATGAGGGAATTCAAAATTGAAAGGCTATCATGTTGTCATATGCCTGAAATTAAGCAGGTGTACAAAATGACCCCGGAAAATAAGGATGGCATTTTAGAATCAACTATGTGAGTCAGATACAGGACAGAACCAGGAACTGAGCCCACCATCCCAGACTCCAAGTCTCCTACATGCTACACACCAGACTTTGGTATCTCACATTACATAAAATGTTCATGGATTAAACTTATGAGAGAGATTGGAGGTCTGGGGTTTCATTCACTTCTCCCAGCCATATATTTTACTTTTAAAATATTAGATAAAATAACCCTTGGAACAAGAACCAAAGTATAGGACTCTGTCCCGGGAGAGAATGGGGGAAGAGGAAGAATGGACCCGGGGAGTGTAGGGATGCTGGACCCACTCTGGGAAGCTCTCAGGGAGGAAGACACATTGGATAAGGAGTCAGAGGAGGCTCCTGATGCCAGCTGTGGCAACAGTGGCAGGGAACAAATCGCCAACACCGGAGACAAGCCAGAAGCAGCCCCTGCAATCTGCCAGGGGAGCATTATCAGGAGAAGCAGCAAAGGGCATGCAAAGACCCTCACCATAACAGGTGGGAGTAGTGGGAACAGTGGGGAGGAGGAGGAATTCTCCCCACTGGGAGAGTCCCAGCAGGAGCAGCAGGAAGGACCACAGAGAAGTGGGGCACTGACCCTGAACACAGAAAATAGCCAGCCACACGCTGAGGAACTGCGAGGCACCCGGATTGGGACGCTCCAGAAGGGAGAGAAGCGGGGCAGCATCAGGCTCACGAAGGAAATGGAAAGGGGGGAAGGGATGACCTGAGCAGGAGGTCACAAGTAGACAACCCCAAACGGAGGTCAGTGCTTAGCTAGACCCTTGGGAACTCGGTGCCCGGTACCCTGACGCAAGGGACCAGGGGAGGAAGTTACTAGCGATACGTCAGATGTGTTGTCTTGTGCTTCTCTTTTACAGTTTTCTTTTGTGTTTCCCCGTGGGAAGGGGTTGAGAGACAGGAGGGGCTTATAGAAATGGAATAGATGGTGCAAGGCCCGTAGGGCTTCACATTGGATCAAGGCCTTAGGGCGAGAGTTCACCCTATGCGAGTACAGGTTCCACGATCGAGATTTCCAAACATAGACAACCCATGGCAGAGTAAGCAAATCGGCCTCAGCAGCGGATATACAGGATGGGAAGGAACTCGAGAAGCTCCTCAGTGGTGTAAGAAGGAGTACGTGGCCACGAAGATTGAGCAATCCATCGAGGTAGCATGAGGTCGGGGTGTAGGGGTGATGGAGCCCCGCTGGTGACCGTCGGACAGACCGTGCACTGCAGAAGGTCCCTGGGTAGTCAACCCTCCACTGAGGAACATTCAAAGTCACGGCAGATGAGATAGGGGAAGAATACCCGTGGAGGGAACATCTACTCGGCAATTTGTGGGAATCTGCAAGGCGTACACCACCCAGTGCTCGAGCCAAGGCTGCACGTGACCGAGTGTTTGAGACCCAGAGGTCACAGACTTCCCTCTTCCAAGTGAGTGCAATAACCACTAAGCTGCAGAAGCATGTTCACTCTTGCATGTCCTCTTTCTGGTTCCATGAATCTCACCAGCTGCTCTACTCTATGGCACAGAGTCTACAGGAGAGTTGGATACTGCCTTCATCCCAGAAAAACCTGTATCCTAGTGGTAGAGCAGTAATGCAAGGTGGAGGACTTGGGCTTGAATCTTGTCAGGGTAAGGAGGGAGCCTTCTTCCACTTCATGGACAATGCCTCAATAACTATGATAGGATATGATAAGATGGGAAAAAACGTAACACCACCAAAAAAGTGACCCACTACCTAGTTCATGGAAAGAACAGATACAGGCATCTACCCTGAGAATGGGACTTTGGACTATGGATTATGAATGGATGGAGGCACTACCTGCATCCCCAACTCAGGAGACTGTATCTAAACTCTGGAGAGGGACAAGCATTCAAAGACAACACTAAGATTAGCATTTTTATAGGCTAGCTCTAGGTGTCATGCACTGGGTTTTGGATTCCAGGGGCCAAGGGTCTGAGATCTTTATTTGATCTATACCTAAGTAGAATTAGTTTCTAATTGGATTTTAAAAAGCACTAAATATTTCTTCTCATCCTAAGGGGCTTAAATACCTTTAAAAATCTACCCCTAAAAATCTGAAGGCCATGTCCAGGTAGTAAACTTGCAGTGCCCAGCAGTATTCCCATCCAGTAAGCTTTGCTGCCTTGAGAAGGCTGCCTCCTAAAGTACTAGCGATGTAGTCACAACTGTCTCAGCCTGTACACTGCCTAATTAGACTTGAGGTTGGGCTAATGTCTCTGTTACCTAGCATAGCTAATTAGCTAGCCCAACACACTATGCAGATGAAATTATCCTGCTTTAGCTGTGGGGGAAACCTGCATAGAGAAAAGCTTGCTCTGCAAAGTAAATTCGGTGTTTAGAGAGAGCTTAAAGTTTCATTGGAAAGGGAGGGGGAGAAATAACAGTGGTACTTCTACTTCTGTATCCAGGTCTATGAAGATATCACATACATTAAATATCTTTGATGACCTTGGACAAAATAATCAACTGAGAACTGAAGTTTTTAGCTCTTGCAAACTTTACCCCATGCCCTGGTACATTTAAGATATGTTCACATTCAGAATAAATTGTAAAATTTAAAATTATCAACATATGCATAGTAAAAGAGAGGGAAAGGATGAAATATTTGTGACATCTGGTTTAAGATTTACTCTGATTACAGTTTTTGTCTTTTTGGCAAGAGTTTCTGTGTTTTGTCATCAAACTTCTTGAGCAGAATTAGTCCTGTTAAGCGTGCATCTCCTGAAAAATTCATTAATTTGAAATGCTTCTAGTTTGCTTTTTTACAACTACAGTAGCACTTACTATATCTTCGTGTTTTACTTGATCATTGTTTTATCACTAATTATAAATTTTGGCTTTAATCTTTATATGGTGATTATTCTGGTTGTGTAAGTTATCTTAGCGGTACAGTAAATTTATAGCGGTTTATTAAGCACAGTGGGGAGTTCATATGCTTAAATACTATCCTATTAGCTAATTAGCTGAATAAATGTAGGCATGTTAGCAGATTGAGGTCATGATGAAAAGTGTAGAGTTGGTTTCAAGCATCAAAAACATGCGTTTAATTGGTAATCTGTAGTTCTACCAATTTAACACCAAAGGGTCATTTTAATTTCTTTCCTTTGTTTGGGAAAGTTCAATTTAGGTTCCCCTTTTACTCTTTTATTCTACTCGCCAAAAACCTGATGTGAGTCTTGCTCACTCCCACAAACAAACATCCTCTCTTTCTTTCAGCAGTGTATATCCAAACTAGCTCCACTGGCTTCATTTAAGTTACTCTCGAGTAACTTAAAGTATGGCCCCACAAGTTCAGTGTAGACCCCCACAGCATTCAGAAAGCTGTCTACAGCTATCTAATAGGAAACACTAACAAATGACATGCCTGACATAGCAAGGCTCTTCAGAGCATAGCGACCCGAGTCAGGGTTGCACATGCTGCCTCTCAGGTTTCACAGTCCAGTGTCCTCTAAGAGTATACACTTACATCCATTCTTTGAAAGGATGATGAAGGATACAATCTTAAACACCGTGGGAGTGGAGGTGATTATATAAGCACCCACATTTATAGGAGTAATAGTCTAGTAGTGGTTAGTGTGCACACCTGGGAAGCAGGTGATTTATATTAAATTTCGTCCCTACCCTGAGGGCATTCAAACTTGCATCTCCAACTTCTCAGAAGTGCCCCTAACCATCAAGCAATAGGTTGGGTTGGATGAAGAGGATACTCTTCAGTTGTCTTGTTGAAGCTGTGCACCACAGTGCAAAAAAAGAACAATTTTTCCAACTATTTAGTTGGCCTAATAGAATATATCACATTTACCTGAAGAACCTTGTCTGCCTATGTCCTTAGACCAGGATGACTACAACCAACACCTCCAAAAAATAATTCAAGATTTACAGGGCCAGACAGAAGGAACAAGTGCAAGTAATGAGGAGGGGGAATCTTGGGTTCAGGTCCCTCTTGCTAGGATGGTTGCTGTGTGTTATCTAATGACTGTTTAATGTTGGGTTTAGTCATGATCACACTCGTTCCCTCTCTGTAGTTTCATGTACTTTGAATACTTTTCTACACACTGGCATAGCTTCAAACAAAAGGAGTGGAGAATACTCCTACCCAGAATATCTGAAAGGATGGTTACTCCTTTCAGATGAAAGGATGAAAGGATGAAAGTGCCATGAAAGGATGGCACTCTTTGGAAGTGTAGCTGGAATTCCTTAGACTGATGAGAGAATTAAATCAGGATCTTCCATTTTCTTGGCAAATGCCGTAACCAGTAAAGCTAGGTGATATTTTAGAAGAATCCTTCCTTTGGAGAATGGATGTAGATGCCCATTCTCAGTGAAAGACTCTGGATCCCAAGTAAATAGTGAAGTCTAAGTCCCAAGGAGAGAAGGAAGTTAAGACATAACCCTGTGTTGAAGATTTCCCATCAATTGGGCAGAGCCTAGACACTTAGCTCTGGATTCACCCTGGGTGCCAAGCACCTAAAATTTAGGAGTACAGGGCAGGAACTTTTGGGTTGCAAATTTAGATTTAGGCAACTCTATTTACATTTTCCTTTATATACTCAATTCCTTTCTTAGGTCTAGGCCAAAATCGTTCTAAATAGATGACTATTTATGACAGAATAGTAAAGCTGGAAGGGGCCTTATGTAGTCATTTAATTCAGCCCTCTTCTCAAGGCAGTTTCATCCCTGATTAAAGCATCCCAGGCATCATGTAGTGAAATAACTCAAAATGAGAATCTTGAATATGGCTTTTTCAGTGATTTCACACCATTTGTCCATGTTGTTATGAAGTTATTTTTTGTTTCTTTAATCTAGCTTCCTTGCTTAGGAATTGTGATGCAAAAGATCTCATGTATAGTAATATATTGAGAATTGCCAGCTGAGAAGGAAGTATGGAACAGAAGTATAGTTGGCAAGCATGAAAAAGGTCAGCTTTCCTGTCTGGCTTCAAAAGGAGAAGCAACTCTGAGGCATGGTTGTGGCAAATATTGAGGCTGTCAACTTAACTTCTGTTTTTTTCTATTCCTTCTTATAACAATTGTGAACTGTATTGTGGATCTTATATCAGTGACAGAATTGTTGCTTAAGTTCCAGTTGACAAAACTGAATGCTCTAAATTCTCAACTAAATTGGATGACACCAATATAGACCCCTCTGGATGTCTAGTAATGGCTGTGGTATGAATTCATAATAGGCAGAGCTTTAACGACCAATTCTAGACATCCATTTAAAAGCCTGATATGCCACTGTCAAGTTGTACAAAATTTGGCTCAGTCCAGTATAGATTTTTGTATTGACTTCTGTTAAAAAACAACTGTAAAAGCACCCTATTATCAACCCCATAGTCTTCTGACTTGATAGAAATGTATAGGGTTTTGAAGTTAAAAAGTCACACTCCCAACATAAATGTTACAGTTCCACAGGAAAATATCATTAGTGTCCTTAAAAGGGAAATCCTTACAACTGGAAGGAAAAGTTAATTTTACTTCAGCACTTTCACTGGGAGTCAATCTATATAATCTGATTGGATCAGTTAGTTATTTTGTTTACTTGTTTAGGATGCAATTTACATCTGCAAAGAATCCGATTTAAGAAAAATCTTGCAAGTAAAATCCTGAGGACATTGTTGAGGACATAAAATAAGCCTCCAATTTTTTTAATCAAGGCTTAGGGATGTTTATTTTCTAGAGCAATAGGCAGTTCTTTTGCCACTATTTATACACAGTGGGCATATCTAACACATGATGCTACATCGCCATAGCAACATGCCACAGTAACATAGCATTGGCGAGCACAAAACATGATGTCATAGCTACGTTGCCGTAGCAATGAGTTACCTCACTGTAGCTAATGCGGATGTAGGGGCTAAAAATAACCATGCACTGCCAGCACGGCGCAGTATGGGCTGTTACTGCGCTGTCATTTAGTACTTCCTTTTGGAAGCGCAGCAACAAAGGTGCTGCATGGACACATGTAGATGTGCCCAGTGACCATGTTTACACGTGCATTTACTGCAGCCTAGGTTTACTAGGGTTTTTGAGTAGGTGTCTACACATGCGGGGCTTAGGTAGAAGATTTGCTCCAGGTTCCCTGCAGCCCTGCAATGCAGCCCTGCCACCACTGGGGGAGGAGCTCCAGGCTCCCTCTGGGTGCAAGCCCAGGGGCTGACAGGGAGCACCAGACCAGGAGACAGCTGTCTCCTGGCCCTGGGGGGATGCCTGCTGCTTGGGTGGGGACAATGTCCCCCTGCCCCAGCAGCCAGGAGCTCCTGGCCCTGGCTCCCCAATCAGGAGTGTGGGCTTGGAAAGAGCTGCAGTGGAGGGGCAGGTACCAGCCTCTTGTTTCAATCCACTAGTGGGGCAGCTAGCAGCTTGGTGGATCCGGGGCAGGGAGCTGGGACCTGCCCCACCCCTGCAGCTCTTTCCAAACCCTGTGCCTCAATCATCCAATCGGGGCACAGGACTAGGACCTGCCCCAACTGGGGCAGTTCCCAGCCAGCCCCAGGCTGTGCGGGAAAGTCCGCATATGCAGGTAGCAAATTTATTTGAGATTAGGGAGATTTACTGTGAAGTAAGCATGTGTATGTGTAGACACGCATGCTTACTTCACAGTAAACTATGTTAATTCACCATGAAGCATCTCGTGTAGATGCACTCAGTGATGTTAATACTCCTCAGTTCTACAGCCCATTCCCCTGGCTACCTTTGCTTCAGCAGCTCTCCTTTATTAACTTCAGCAGCAGCCCACAGAAACCCATTCATTCACTTATGATTAATCCCTCATTTCTAAAACCATAAAGACAAGGTAAGCATTGAAAATGCAAACTAGTAAACATAGAAACACTCAGCAGTCATTAAAATGAAGAGACCTTAATTAATGGAGAAAGTGGTTATTATTAGAAAGTAATTACTAATTTATAAAAAATGTAAATTTTAATAAGTGTAAACCCAGCAGCTGCCTAACATAAAACAAAAACCCAATTAGGCCAAACTAGATAAAGTTACAGATTATAAAGAGATGCAAATTTTTGGCACCTTCTGGACATGAGAGGATTTTAAAACCAACTGAGAACAGTTTGAAGTTTAAAAGATCTCTGAAAAAAGCATTGACAGGAGAAGGAAAATGAAAGAGTCCTTACTAAATTTGAGACTGGTTATAAAGCACTTAATAAAGATACACTAAAAGGGACACAAATGTCTTTGCTGACAGAAACAGCTACTAATTATAAGCAGGGATTCTGGTTTTCTGTTTGAAAAATGCAAATTCTCTGATTTAAAACACCCGCAAATTCTCTAATTAAACCCCCCAAAATCCATGTTTTTCCATGATTAAAATGAAATGCCACTATATAAATATAGGTACCAGTTGAACACAACGTTTTATAGATATATTTACAATTTTAAAGCAATTTGGAACCTTACCACTGCCTGAATTATTATAATAAAAATAATTCTAAATATCTATACATTTTGAGATTTTATTTTGGGTATTTTATCATGGAAAATCAGAGCTTCCCCTGCCCCCTTTGCTCACTAGGATGTGGGTCCAACTGTGGCTGTCCTTCCCCACCTCCCCCGAGTGCTTTGTGGGACTGAACAGCACTGATATGCTGGTGCCTTGCCATGCCATTGTACTTTACTCCCAACCTACAGCCCTCCAGCCAGCCCTGCTGGTGCCCTTCACTCCCCACATGCAGCCCCCTGGCCTTGCTGGTGCCCCTCACTCCCCACCCACAGCCCCCACCCCTGTTGGTGCCCCTCAGTCCCTACCTACAGTCCCCTACCCCCCAGCTCTGCTGCAGGGGGCCCCCAGATGCCAGGGCTATGGGGCCAGGGACCCAGGTCCATGGCCCCCTGCCCCATGCAGCAGTGCCCAAGCCCTGGCTGCTGCCTGTGGGAGGTGGAGACTACTGCAGTGGAGCAGAGCATGGAGCCTGGCTCCCCCTCCCCTGTATACAGTACAGCCAAAGTGGAGCCTGTGGGGGAGGGAGGTATTTTTTGGGCTGCCTGCTGCAGGCTTGGGCTGCAGCTTTTGGGCTGCACTGCCACCCCAAGGTGCCCTCTGCACTGCCACCCCTGCTGCTGCTGGGCAGGCAACGGGTGCCTCGCCATGGCAGCACAGGGCTCCCAGGAGGGGAGACATTAAGCTTCCTCAACCTGCTCTTCCCTGCCATGCCAGGTCCCAGCTGCTGGACCACAGAGGCACAAGGGGAGGGTAGCAGGGCAGGGAGCCCGAGCCTGCAGCAGGGAGCCCACCCCGCAACCCTGAGCCCCATGCTGCCTCCCCAGGCATGTGCACAGTGGCAGGGAGCCAACCCCCACTGGATGAGCCACTCGTGGTTCTTTCTAACTCTGCCCAGGCCCTGCGGCCATGCATTCCAGCCCCAGGCCCCAAGTCCCAGGCCCCACGCACCACCCAGGCTGTGCAGCAGTCCCAGCCTCAGCCCCAGCCCCAGCCCCGCCCAATTCCTTTCCTCCCTCCATCAATATGGGGGCCTCAATTCCACCCCCCCATGCCAGACTTACCTGTGGGAGCTGCTCTCCCAGCTACCTGGTGGCCACGTGCATATGTACATGCACACATGTACATGGTGCCCCCTACCTAACTGTCTTTCTCCTGCTCCCCCCAGCCCCTTGCAGGATGGAACCTGCAAGGGGAAACACCATTTCCTGCATTTTTCTTCTTTAAAGGAGAAAATTGGGGGTTTTTTCCTCCTTAAAATGAGAAAATCCGCATTTTATGATGGTGAACAGAAAACCTGGATCCCTGATTATGAGTCAGATTTGAGGTTTAGCTGTACCTTATTTTATGATTCATCAATGGGGTCAATCTACTGATTTCAAATGAGCTGTTACATTTCATCAATGTGAGCTTTCTGAATTCTCAAGTGAAGCATTCACTCTGAGGGTGTGCTCACACAGTGGTCATATTGGCATCTCAGGTGATTCTCTTTCTATTAGAATTCTGTTCCAATGGAGAGGTTGGGGGCGGGGGGGGCATTCTTTTTACTACTGCAGGGAAGCAAAAATAGAAGACCTGATTCAGTATGGCTTAGGTGTTCTTTATAGTGCCTTAGTTGGTGAGTATTCCCAGGGAAATAAATGTGATATGTGACAGGGCCTGCCCCTGCCCCTGGCCGCAACATCCCCTGGAAGCTACACAGCCCATTCCCCACTCTGGCTCCTTGGGGTACCTTCCATTTTTAACCTCATGTACCATTCCCTGATGTTTCTTCTCGAGTATAGGGAGGCTACCCCAGGGTACCAAAGTGAACCCCAAGTCTTCAACCAGCCAGTCTAAGCCTTGTCCCCAGGACACTAAACTGTGACCCTCTTGGCCCTGTCAGTGTCCTGAGGCAGCAGCTACCTTATGGGCAGTATTTGGGGTCTCCATTTTTTTCTATAGCCGCATCCATGCCTCTCAGATATTATTCTGACAATCATAGAATCATAGAATTAGGGTCGGAAAGGACCTTGTAGATCTTCAAGTGCGACCCCCTGCCTGGGCAGGAGGGAAACTGGGCTAAAGTGACCCCAGCCAGGTAGGCATCGAGCCACTTCTTAAAGACCCCCAGGGTAGGAGCTAGCACCACTTCCCTTGGAAGTTGGTTCCAGATCCTAGCCGCCCAAACTGTGAAGTAGTTCCTACGGATGTCTAATCTAAACCTACTCTCCAACAACTTGTGGCCATTATTCCTTGTTATCCTGGGGGGCGCTAGGGGAAACAAGGTCTCCCCCAAACCCTTCTGGTCCCCCCTTGTGAGTTTATAGATGGTCGCCAGGTCCCCCCTCAGCCTTCTCTTGTGAAGGCTGAACAGGCTCAGGTCCCGTAGCCTCTCATTGTAGGGTCTGCCTTGCTGTCCCTGAATCATGCGGGTGGGCCCTCCTCTGGACCCTCTCAATGTTGTCCACATTCCTCTTGAAGTGGGGTGCCCAGAACTGGACACAGTACTCCAGCTGTGGCCTGACCAGTGCCACATAGAGGGGGAGGATCACCTCCTTGGCTCTACTTGAGATGCACCTGTGGATGCACAATAAAGTCCGGTTAGCCCTGCCGACCGTGACCTCGCATTGTCGGCCCATGTTCATCTTGGAGTCAATAATGACTCCAAGATCCCTTTCTGCCTTCGTGCTCTCAAGAAGGGAGTTTCCCATCTTATATGTGTGCTGCCGGTTACTACTGCCCAAGTGCAGCACCCCGCACTTGTCTGTATTGAAATGCATCCTGTTTTTCTTAGCCCACCCCTGCAACCTATCCAGGTCTTTCTGCAGTCTTTCCCTCCCTACTAGCGTGCCCATCTCACCCCAAATTTGTTTATTATCAGCAAATCTGAACAGGTTGCTTTTCACCCCATCGTCCAAATCGCTGATAAAGAAATTGAACAGTGCGGGCCCAAGGACCGAGCCTTGGGGGACTCCGCTGCCCACTTCCTCCCAGGTCGAATATGACCCGTCCACCACCACCCTCTGAGTACAACCCTTCAGCCAATTAGCAATCCACCTGACTGTGTAGGCATCGATGCCACAGTCGCCTTGTTTTTTAATGAGGATGGGGTGGGAGACATTGTCAAAGGCCTTGCTGAAGTCCAGAAAGACTACATCCACGGCGACACCTGCATCCAATGATTTTGTGACCTGATCGTAAAAGGCAATCGGGTTGGTCTGACATGACCTGCCCCTAATGAAACCGTGCTAGTTTCCCTTGAGCATCATCCCCAATGCCGGCCCATTGCAGATGTGCTCCTTGATGTTTTGCACTTTTCCTGTAGGGGCCTCTGCCTTCTTTGCTTTAGCCCACTGTTATTCTGGCTGCAGGCCTCCAGCCCTGGCTCACTTATTCTGGTCTATCATTCTCAGCCTTAGCCATCCCTGTACCTTGGCCTCCAGGCCCCTGACCCCCTGTCTCATTTTTAGTCCTGGTCTCTGGGCCCCAGCCCCTGTCTTGGTTTCAGTCTCAAAGACCCTTGCCCCTATCTTGAGTTTCTGTTCCAGACCCCTGGTGTCCCTGACCCAGGCTAGGCTGCTTCTCACCTGACCCAGCACCCTCCACAGTGCCCCAGGCCCTGGCAAAACTATTCCCAGGCTAACTGAGCCCCCCCTGGCATCCATAACCCAGCCAAGACTGCTCACACTTCATGAGCTGCTGGCCTTTTACCTGGGCTACACTCTGTGAGTCTCTGCCTCTGCAGGGCGGTTATCCCTGAGCCTCTAAATAGTTTGGGCTTCAGTCTCACACAGCATACCAGATCCTAGACCCTAGAAGGACTCTATACAGGGTGCCCCTCAGACACCTCTGTGGCATCCTATCCACCTCTTTTAACCACACATGGCCCTCTGGTGTTAAATTTAGGATGGTCTTGCATTCTTGTGTAAGAGGCACTGTCCAAGCTTTCAGTCATCACTTCTAAACAAAGCCTCCCCCACTCTGGATTTATGTCATCCAACAAGCCCTACTTCCCTTGAGCTCTCACCTCCCAGCTCTCATGGGTGGCTTGGTTACTTGCCAGGCCATCTATTTCAGCCCCTCTCTCCCCGGAGCTCCACTCCTTGCAACATGTAAGGCCAGACTGCCTGCCTTGCTTCAGGAGCTGGGTTTATATGCCCTAGACTACTGCCCCTTCTGGTCAGGTGACTCCCGAATCAATCACAGTGGTTCCTCCTCATGCCTACCCCTTCCTCCTACAGCTTGACCCAGCTACTTGCAGACTTTACTCCCAAACTGCCTGGGAATCTGCCCCACGCAGTAAGCCTGGTGCAGTACAGCTAGATTTTTCTCAGCTGCCTGCCTATACAGCAAGGCTAACCTGCTGCACTTTCCTCTTACAGTAACAGGCTCCCTGTTACACATCCCACTAAGTAAGGTGCTACTCCATGTGAATAAAGTTGATTAAATCTTGCCTAAAAGAGATGGAATGAAAACATTTAAACAGCATGACACTCACCTTCAAGATTCACAAGCAAAACTGCTTCATTCATGCTTACTTGTAAATAAAATTAAAATTAAAAGGACAATTTTTTTTACAGTTGCACCAGCATTAATTGAATATTACTGCATTGAAGTCATCATAGTTTCACAACACTTCTTTCACCCAAACAATATGTATACAAAATAGAAAGGGTGAACCTTGTTTGCTGTCTAAGCTATAACACTTTTGATTGAACTAGTCTTGCTCCTCTGAGGTCAACTCATGTTGACAAGGAAGTGAAAGGAACTAGCAGGGCCAAACACAGGTATGAGCAGACTGGGCAGCTACCATGGGCCTGGACACAAAGGGGGCCTGAAATGGTATTTATTATTATTATTATTATCATCATCATCATCATCTCTGGTGAAGGGGAGCCTGATACTAAAAGTTTGCCTGGGGCCACCAGAAGTCTAGGTACTGTGCTGGGAACTAGCACAGACACTATTAAGTGGGCCATAAATGGCTGGAGAACTTCAGTATTGCTGCATCTTTCAGTCAGTAAATTCAAACAAATAATTTCCCTCATTAAAAAAATATCTCCCTATGTTTGTCACTTTGTAAGCAGTATTCTGTCATTTTCTTCCCGCATAGTGCATTAGCATTGCATCTAGAAATGACCCAAGACTCAGGATCTAAATACTCCCCAAATGTTGCAGATTTGCAAATTTTTTTCCGTTTTTATATCTAGAATGAGCCCAACCAAATTGCCGTACATGAACATGGTAAAGTTGGCCTGATTTAGAACTATCTTTATAAAAGAACTGCTAATACTGCTCTGAGAATCGATAAAATCAACAGCCATACATGAACAGTTATATGATTTGTGAGAAGAGAACTTTAAAACCCATCCATTTTACAGCAGCACAACTGAAATTAATTTTTGTGATTGTTACTGTGACTCTTTAAAATATATTTTGTCCTGAAGTTGGCAAAATTTAAGAACCTCTTAACCTGTCTATGTCTAAAATATTGCAGGTAGCTTTGCTAAGCATGCTCAGCTTGCTGATTAGGTTTAAAAAGGTGACAGTAGCCAAGTCTTTTTCTGAACGTAGACAAGCCTATTTATATCCCCCCTCCCCTCCAGTTCAACTTGAGAAATTTTTTTTAACAGCATTTTTTTCAGATTACCTTTTCTGAGGTGTCACTTACAATGCATCATGCCCAGACACATCATTCATGCTGAAGTTCACAATGGATTTTCCATAATTTAATTCCCTTCTAGAGTGTTACCAGGGAGACTCAACATTTTCATTTATTTTGTGTACTTTAATACTGTCTAGATCTCTTCCCCGACCCCCTTGCCTTTTGCCACAGACAGCTCCATTCTTTTTCACTTCAATGGAAACTTTATCTGATTCATAGTGTTTTGTTTTGTGAGTTTCTCAAGACTCTGCAGCACTTGAGATTGATGTGTGATATGATATAATGTACAGATGCATTTCCTGAAGGGACATCACTTTTGCCAAGTTTTTTATAAGTGCTGGAAGTTTGGGGAAAATATGCCATTATTTTAAGAGACCTATAAAATACGAGCCAGAGAAGTTAAGTCAATAAAACTAGAGTGATTTACACCAGCTTAGGATAGCTCTATATTTTAAAGGATGCTTCGTACAAAGTAATAGACTGACCACATATTTTTAGTCTATTAAAATAATTTTACTCATGATGGTGATTATTAATCATTTATTTGAAGATTAGCAAAATCAAAACATTCTACAGAAGGCTTGTTGAAAGTTCACTTTATAGAAAAGGAAATTATTCTTTAGGTATAAGGGCTTGTAAAATCTAAAAGATAATAATAGCCCTTCATATCTGGCAAGAAATACTGTCCGGCTGGATGGCACCACTATGGAAAAGGATCTGGGAGTCTTGACAGATCAGACTAAATATGAGTCTGCAGTGTGATGCAGCCATGCAAAAGGAAAATGCAGTTTTGGGACTCATCAATAGAAGCTTTAGGTGCAAGACATGGAGGCGATTGTGCCGCTCTACTTGACACTGGCTGAGTCTCATCTGGAATAGTGTGCGCAGAAATGGGCTTCACATTTTAAAAAGCAAGTAGAGGAGTTAGAGAGGGTCTGGAGGCTGGCAACAAAGATGATAAAGGCTTGGAAAGAAAGTCATATGAGGAGAGGCTGAAGGACCTAGTCATGTTTAAGGTTGCAGAAAAGTTGTTTAAGAGGGGATGCAATAGCAGTCTTCAAATACTTGAAGGGTTGCCACAGTGAAGAGGGGAAGTATCTTTTCTCTCTTGCTGCAAAGAGGAGGACATGGACCAATGGCTTGAAGTTGCAGCAATGTACGTTTAGATTGGATATTTGGAAAAACTTCTTCAGTGTTAGAAGAGTGAAACAGTGGAATAGACTGAGTAGAGAAGCTGAGGACTCTCCGTCACTGGAGGTGTTCAAGAAGCTGGACGGACATTGTTAAGGAATGATCTAGGCATAGCTATGCCTATGTTCTACGATGAGTGTTTCCCAATGGTTATAAAGAGAATGGATCTAGACCAGGGGTTGGCAACATTTTTGGGCAGAGTGCCAAAAATGCCTACAACCTTGACTTGTTGGTTGCCTTTGCCCCTTCTTTCTGCTTCATGTCAGGATATTTTTTAAGCCTCCCTCAAAGGCATTGGGTGCTTGGTACAGCCAAGGCTAGGTATTTTGGCTGGGGTATGCCAATGCTCCTGCTGGGACCAAAGCTGGAGGTTCCTGGCTACAGGGTTTTGCCCCTTCTCTCAGGGTCAACATATCTGGAGTCTGATCACCATATTTGGGGTGAGGAAAGAATTTTACCCCATGGTCAGATTGGTATGGACTGTAGAGATTTTAGCCTTCCTCTGTAGATGAGGCATTGGCTTTCTACCTGGGGTTTCTTGAGCATATATTAACAACCTTGTATAGAAGCAAGATACTGGCTGCCTTGGTTCACATGCTTTAACTGTAGCAGGTTAGGGTGTTATGCCTATGTGGTGTCAGGGTTGACAGTAGTCTTATGCAGAATTTACACTATGGATTGTATAAAATGGTTTGGATAGGGATGATTCTTCCTCAGGCAGGGGGTTGGACTAGATGATCTCTGGAGGTTCCTTCCAGCCCTAACTTTCTATGATTCTTTATGATTACAACTACGTAGTACTTATATAACACTTCTATAAAGAGTAAGTGATTAATAGTCTGAAAATGCTATGGGTTACAAATAGTGTAACATTAAGGGAGTTTTCATCATAAAAAGGTGGCAGTGCAAATGTTGTCAGGATTGTATTTCTCCAAATTTCATAACATACATGATCACCTTACAGACCAATGATTTTTCCTGAATGTTAGCAATGCAAATTCAATATGAACTCTGAAGTCCCCTATCAATAAGCATTCTGTATGCCAAATGACCTCTTCACTTATTCTTACACAGCCATATTGCCCAGAGGCATAGCAAGCAAATTCAGCACCCAGGGTGGAAAAGAGCACCCTGGAAGTAGGAGAAGCAACATTCCACTTGCCCCCTTGCCTCCCTGCCCCTAAGATATACTAGATGGTGTGGTGCTTCATTGCCCAGCTCCCATGGCTGGAAAGCAGCAGAACAGGGATTCCCTTGTGCTGCAAAGGCTTGCGGGGGAAAATCATCAGGGGGTCTTTCCTGTAGCACGGGAAGCCCATACTGGGCCACCAGAGTTGTGCAGTTGAGTGCTGCACTAAGCAGTTTATCCAGAGCAAGAAGAGAACAATTTTGCTTGTCCACTAGGCCCCCAGATGCACTCCTTGGTATGGTGCTGTACAGCTCCAGTGGCAGGGCATGGCAGTGCGGGGTTTCCATCCTAGTTGGCACCTGGGGCAGGTGCCCTGCTTACCCTTTCCTAGTTACACTACTGATATTGTCTGCAAAGTTTGTTCTCACTGACACCGAAAATACTTTGTCACCCTCAGTATTGCATAGGTATAACAGTACCTCACTGGTTCCTTTTATGAATCTAAATACGTGGTCAGAATTTCAGAAGTTTTGAGCAATTAGCAGTTTCTTGTGATAAAAATGTGTTTTGCTGGATGCTTTGCATGTTTCCAAACTGGGATACAGCTATGGATGCTGAGCAATTCTGAAATACTGGCCTGTATGAAACAACTGTTTTGGCAATAAAGAAGAAATAAGCATAATATCTTTGAAAATTAGGGTTAGAAGGGACCTCAGTAAGTCATCTAGTCCAACACCCTGCTCAAAGCAGGACCATCTCCAACTAGATCATCCCAGCCAAAGCTTTGTCTAGCCAGGTCTTAAAAACCTCCAAGGATGAAGATTCTACCACCTCTCTGGAGAACCTCTCCCAGTTCTTTACTACCTTCTCATGAGGAAGTTTTTGCTAATATCTAACCTTAACTTCCCTTGCTGCAGTTTGAGACCACTGCTCCTTGTTCTGTCATCTGTCACCACTGAGAACAGTCAAGATCAGAGGTAGGTAATCCTCAGCACAGGTGCCAGGGTGTGGCATGCAAAGGCATTTTGCTTGGCATGTGCACCTCAGGGTGGATGGGGGGGACTGGGCTGGGGCTGCACTGCCACAACAAGGAACAATCCCCACAGCTCCCCCACTGTCCACCCCTGGCACTCCAACATCTTACAAGTCAAGGTTGTGGGTGTTTTTGGCACTCTGCCCAAAAATGTTGCCAACCCTGGTCTAGAACCATTCTTTTTATAATCATCCTTCAGGTAGTTGAAGGCTGTTATTAAATATCCTCTCAGTCTTCTCTTCTCCAGATTACTTAAGCCAAGTTCCCTCAGCCTCTCCTCTGAAGTCACGTGCCCCAGCCCTCTAACCATCTTCTTTGTTCTCCGCTGCATCCTCTCCAGTGTGTCCACGTCCTTTCTGTAGTGGGGGTCACAAAACTGGATGCAGTACTTCAGATGTGGCCTCACCAGTGCCAAATAGAAATGAAAAATCACTTCCCTCAATCTGCTGATAACACTCCTACTAATGTATGCCATTAGCCAGTATGCCATTAGCCTTTTTGGCAAAAAGGGCACACCATTAGCTCATAATCAATTTATTGTTCACTGTCAGCCATCAGTCTTTTCTACAGAGCTGCTGCTTAGCCAGTCAGTCCCCAGCCTGTACCAGCACATAGAATTGTTCTGCCCTAAGTGCAGGACTTTGGACTTGTCCTTAATGAACCTCATGATATTTCTTTTGGTCCAATACTCCAATTTCTTGAGGTCTATCTGAATCTTAGCCCTACCCTCCAGCATATCTGATACTTCTCCCAGCTTGATGTTATCTGCACACTTGCTGAGGATGCACTCTATCTCATCTTCCAGGTCACTTATGAAGATATTGAATAAACCCAACCTCAGGACCAATCCCTGGAGTGCTCTACTTGAAACCAGCTGCCAACTAGACACCTTGCCATTGATTACTACCCTTTGAGCCTGATGATCCAGCCAGTTTTCTATCCAATTTACAGTCCAGTTATCCAAACCATACTTCTTTAGCTTGCTTGAAAGAATGTTGTGGGAGACTATATCAAAAGCCTTGCTGAAGTCAAGTATATCACGTCTACTTCTCTCCCCACATGCACAAAGCCAGTCACCTCATCATAGAAGGCAAACAGGTTGGTGAGGTATGACTTGCCCTTGGTGAGTCATGCGAGCTATCCTACCAAGTCTCTGTTATTCTAATCATATCACTGTTCCGTGATTACAAGGACTTCCAATTCTTTCTGCTTGTTTCCCAGGCTCCATGCATTCATGTAACTAGCCAACTGCCCTGAGGTAACTAGCCAATTGCCCTATTTTCTCAGGAAGAATTAGAAGGCCTCCCCTGTTGCCTCCTTCTGCTTGTGCTTCCTCCAGGTTACCTGATTCCCCACTTATCTCAGGGCTTTGGTCTCCATCCTCTGATGAACCTCATTTAAAGCCCTCCTCACTTGGTTAATGAGCCTGTCTGCAAAGATCTTCTTCCCTCTCTTGGTAAGGTGGATCCCACCTCTTCCTTGCAATCCTTCTTCAAATAAATAAATCCCAGTTCAGTTTCCTGTCCTTGTTACTGTTTTGTATTCCAAAGAAAAATAGCAAAAGTTCCAAAAACTTATTCTGGGGTTATAGGTTATTACCTAGGAGCCCCTCTATATATGCATGTACAGGCACAATCAGATACAATATACGATTCACACAATTGTGCCTCCTGCCATGATGTGTGCACAGCAGGAGGTGCATATATGCATGGATTCTGCTTTAGGTCCCATTGCACTTTACCACAAGTGCAGGGGAAGCTGGAGATCATGATCCCCGGCTCCCTTGGCACAAGGTCCCATGGCTGTGAAACCCACAGGTGAAGGGGCTCCATGGGAGTCACAGTGAGGGAAGTGCTGGGACTGCTGCCCTGCCTTCACTGTGAGTATTGTTGGCTGTGGGGCTTTCAGTGGGAGACTCACAGAGGCAGCAGCATTCATTCCCTCGTTAAGAGCCCGGCAGCCTGCATTGCTTGGGGCTCACGGCCTCAGCAGCAAGAATGCCCTTATGAGTTATGGGGCTCACAGCAATAGTAGTGTTTCTCAGTGCTACCCCTGCTGTGAGCCCCACACCACATATCACTGTGAAACTTGCAGTGGCAGCAGCAAGGAAAACATTACCCCTGCTGCAAGCTTCATGAGGTGTGGGGCTCACAGCAGTGGCAGTGTGGAGGAACAATGACACTTCTGTGAACCCCACACCTTAAGAAGTTCACAGCTGGGGCAATGTTCTCCTGCTGGCCCCACTGCAAGCCCTGCAGTGATGTCAGCTGTGGTGCTCACAGCAGAGGTAGCGCAGGGGGATGCTGCCACTGCTGTGAGCCCCAAACCTTAGAAGGATCTCTGTGGGGACAGCTCATGGGAACACTGCCTCTGTTGTGAGCCCCACAGCCAAGGAGGCTTGTTGGCAGGGGCAGCACTCTGCCCCCACTGCAAGTCCCACAGTTGACAGCGCTGCCACCTTTGCTGGAGCTGGCAGTGGGTGGTGCACCTCTGTGGTTCGGAGCCCCCCAGTTGATGACCACACATTCAATTAATAGTATGATCAGAACAAACTACAAAGTTTATTACATTTTGTGGAATAACTTTGTAGCTTATTGCTTGTTTTAACACACCATTAATTGGTTTAACATGTAGCTGGGTGACAATTTAAGGTGTGATTACCTGGTCAATCATGCCTTAAGTCTAACATGTAGGGAGGGCCTTGTACACATAGGAAGCCTATTTGGTGGATTTAATACCATTTTATGTCATCACGTTTAAGCATAAAGCAGCACTTTTAACTAGACTAAAAGGAGAGGAGAGGAAAAAGGACAGAAGAATTTAATTATGTATTGCTTAACTAGCCAATGTGCATGAGCACTGGTAACTATTTAACTACAGGAAAGAATTGGATCAATTTGTGCCCTCAGGCCCTCATTAATATGGCCATTGTTACCAAATCATGTATCAGAGTTTATCCTTTTATTTCTAGTACTGCATATTCTGGCAGTTGGAGGCCAAATCCTACTGCTGTGGAGCTTTCCTCAGAGAAAAAGAGTGAAAACATTCATGAAAAAAGTCCTCTTAATATCTAGAAAAGCAAGAGAAATCAGTGGGTTTGTTTCATTCCTTGTACACATATATGGACATGTATGGAGTTATGCATGAGTTGAATCTAGTCAAAGTTACCTATAGTCTATTTTTTGAAACATTATTCATTTAAATCTAGAAATTATGTTGATGAGATTAGCATTTGTGATATTTTCTCTTCCAATTGCTGTGTGCTCTCAGAAAAATCAATAGATAAATACAAATATATATTTTAAAAATCCATAAATAATCTATTTTGAAGGTTCTTTTCTAAACATGTTGGCACTAGTTAAAATATGTGAGTAAATGACTCTAATTTGTGGGGAGAGGGAGTTGTGACTAAGTAGGTCATTGTTTTTCCATATATAAAATTTGTCTTCTTATCTCCCCATTTTCTCTGTAAGATTTATTTTGATTGTTTACCTCCCCTCCTTTCAGCTTTCCGTATGATCGTTCTATTTTCCTTCCATCAGAAATTTTGAACGAAAATTCTAGCAGTTGTTAGATCAGGGGTGAGCAAAATGGTAGATCCGGCTGGTGGCTGAACTGCATTTCCCAGCAGCCCCTGCCTGCATCACTGTGGCCAATTTCCATGGAGACCCCAGCAGCGGTGGCACTGCAACAGTGTGGGGCCAGGGTTTCCATGGAGACTGGCCCCAGAAGCACTGCCAGGGTGTGCAGCAGCAGGGCAAGGAGCTGCTCTGCAGCTGGGACAGATCTGGGTAACAGCCTGGTTCAGAGCTGGGGCAGAGCTGTGATCTTGTGGTAAAAATATGTTATAATCTAGTCATTATGATTTTGCAATAACGTTTGTATAGCAGCTGTGTGGTAAAAATGTCTCATCTCACTACACAAAGGCTTCACAGCTGAGAACTGTTTGAGAACTTCACAGGCTTCACAGCTGAGAACTGCACAATTGCTTCTGCTAAGGCATATAGGCCAATGACAGATTTACGAGTAGCACTAGACTTCTGCAGACATAGCCAAGAACAGATGCAATAAATAACTCCTTACGAGAGATAAGAGAAGAGGGACAGGGAAAGATGCTGATATAAAGAACTCAGACCCTGACCGAAGAATGACCAAGATGGGCTTAAAGACAGCCCCAGGGAGGAGATTTAAGATGTAAATGAGACATGTATGTAAACCGTCATAGAACATGTAACTGCTAGACATATGTTGCAAGACGTAATACTTAGGCTGCCAATAATTACGCGACACGTTAGAATCTTTTGTTTATGTTAGCTATAAAAACGAACCCCAGACTCTGTTTGGGGTCGACTCTGATTTGAGTAAATTAACTCCCTAGTCGATCTGTTTGCAAACAATAAAAGATGGACCCAACCTGACTGTGTGTGACTCTCTCCTTGAGGTGGATTGGAAAAAGCCTCCAGGGGCACGAAACTAGCCGTTTGTGCAACAAAGTGAATGTCACACGCGGTCACCCAGTATTAACAACCTAAAATTTAATGCAGTCAGCTTCTAAGTGCAGTCGCCACTTGTTCGGACACTACCAGTAGGCGGAAAACTGGGGAATCATTGCTGCTGTTGGTAAAATTACTCAGTCATCATTTGTCTTACTTTAACTTTGGGTATGGCAACACCAAAGAGATGGCGCCAGGGTGTCGACGGAGTAAGTATTCATTTGCCTTGTGTCATTTGGGTAGTTTGTTTTGTTGAGTGGTCTCTTGGGGAATTGGGAATTTTAAAACGTTCAGTATATAAGTCTGAACATTAGCCCCGGGGACTTTGTTTTGAGTGATTTTGTTTTGGTGTTCAGCAAATAGGTCTGAATTTTGATTGACACAATGAATTCGGGTAGCTCTCGAGAAGAAAACTCCACAACCCCATTAGGATGCATGCTAAGGAACTTTAGTAAGTTCAAAGGGAATTACGGGGTAGAAATGTTAAAAGATAGATTGATTACTCTCTGTCAGTTGGAGTGGCC
>NW_005842140.1:1431531-1432389 GCF_000455745.1 Alligator sinensis
AAGTGTCCAAAGCTTTAGATATCAAATGAAAACTCCATGCTCCATGGAGACCCCAGAGTTCAGGTCAGGTGGAGCGCATAAATAGAACACTGAAGGCTATGCTAACAAAAATCTGTATTGAGACTCATTTGAAATGGCCACAGGCACTCCCACTGGCTTTAACTCATATTCGTAGCACACCACGTAGAGGGATTAAATTGTCACCTTTTGAATTAATGTTTGATATACCTCCCAGAGTCTTGCCAGCGGGGTGGAGGGAACAGATTACTGTAGATTTGGGAAAATCTGAAATTTGGGAACACGTTATTGCCTTGCAGTCTGTTTTGTCTTCCCTGCACAGGTTTGCTGCACCTTTCCAGAGTCTCCCGCTTGATGTGCTGATCCACAACTTTAAACCAGATGACCAGGTCCTGGTACAAAAGTAGAAAAAGAATTCTCTTGCGAAAACATGGGAGGGACCCTACCAGGTGCTGCTGACTACACACACAGCTTTTCGCTTGGCAAACAATGACAAGTGAACCTACTGTTCAAGAGTAAAGCCTTTTCATCAAGAAGACACCAACTCCCAGGGTGTGGTCACTCCGGAAGCTGATAACACCCGGGAACAAAAAGCCAACAAATAAAAAAATAAACCTGCTGGAAATTTAAAGTTACGCTTGCAAAGATGTAAACTCTAATCTATTTGTTGGAACTCTTGTCCCTTTTAGATATATCGAACCCAAAGGTTATGTCCACCTGTTGTACTTGTTCTCAAAACGAGCTTGCAACCCTCAGTAAGGCTCAGTACAACTGCAAAATCGCTTAGCTCTTGATTATTTACCTGCAAGTGAAGGAGGGGTGTATAAAAAGCTAAACTTG
>NW_005842140.1:1432499-1452612 GCF_000455745.1 Alligator sinensis
AACAGCACAGTCAGTCGTCAACCAAAAAATATTTGTGCATTATCAAAAGTTAGCCATAGCTGAAAATTATTAAGATTAGAGTTAGAAAGCATCTTGAGGGGGGAATTGTGGTAAAAATATGTTATAATCTAGTCATTATGATTTTGCAATAACGTTTGTATAGCAGCTGTGTGGTAAAAATGTCTCATCTCACTACACAAAGGCTTCACAGCTGAGAACTGTTTGGCTTCACTACACAATTGCTTCTGCTAAGGCATATAGGCCAATGACAGATTTACGAGTAGCACTAGACTTCTGCAGACATAGCCAAGAACAGATGCAATAAATAACTCCTTACGAGAGATAAGAGAAGAGGGACAGGGAAAGATGCTGATATAAAGAACTCAGACCCTGACTGAAGAATGACGGAGATGGGCTTAAAGACGGCCCCAGGGAGGAGATTTAAGATGTAAATGAGACATGTATGTAAACCATCATAGAACATGTAACTGCTAGACATATGTTGCAAGACGTAATACTTAGGCTGCCAATAATTACGCGACACGTTAGAATCTTTTGTTTATGTTAGCTATAAAAAGAAACCCCAGACTCTGTTTGGGGTCGACACGGATTTGAGCATTAAGCTCCCTTGTCGAACTTGTTTGCAAACAATAAATCTGAAATTGGACCCAGCCTGTGTGTGTGACTCTCTCCTAGAGGTGGATTGGACAAGCCTCCAGGGGCACGAAACTAGCCGTTTGTACAACAATCTGCTGCTTGTGTGCCCCCGTCCATCATGTGTGGGCAGAAGATCGCAGCTCTGCCCCAGTGCTGGAGCATGGTGTTACTGTAACAAGATCCCAGCCCTGAAGCAGCTCCCTGCCTGCCATGCACTCTGCTAGCAGTGCCTGGGCGTCTCTATGAAAACCCTGGCCCCAGACTATCACGGCACCGCTGCTCCTGGGGTCTCCATGGAAACTAGCCTCAGCAATGTGGGCAGGGGCTGCTGTGAAATGGAGTCTGCTCATGAGCCAGACTTTGCCCGCCTTTGTGCTAGACTCGGGAGGAGGAAGGCCGTCACATTTTAGCCCCATGAGTTGATCAGTTAAGACACTTCCCCGGTTCAAAGCAGCCCTCTCCAAGAGGAGAAAAATCCCCTTCCTCCTTTTTAGGGTCCTTTCCAAATATATTTCTTGACATAAAATCAGTGTCATGACTTCATTGTGATGTCAACATTTGAAAAGTGCACATGTAGCAACTTATTTTAATAATCTGTATATTTCATTTGGTGGCCTATGCAACTCTTATTGACTGCAGCTGTCATTATATCGAAGTCTTCAAGCAATATATATCAAATGGAAATGTGGTCTTTTACTAAAAGAGTGAAAAGGAATTGAAAATATTACACCTGCCCTTATATATTCTACAACAATTATCTGATCTTATACTCACTCTTTCTCTCCTCCATGACTGTGAGAAACCCACCCAAGCAGTGGAGAAATTAGGGCACATCTTTGTTGTGCAGGTCAGTTTTGGAGATGTCAGCCACCTTCATAACTGGTAAACTCAGCTTTTGAAGTTTGTGTATGAGATTAGTCTGCTAGTCCCTTGGTAATTGTTTTTGGGTGGCCCTAGGACATTTAGATAGTTGAGTAAGAAGAAAGGAGCTGCAAATCCTGTCCTTATCCTCAGCCGTGAAGAGAAATTGGGGTGAGGAAGTGCAATGGTGGTTTCTATGAGTCCAAAGTGAGGAGGTTTTCTTTTGCCACAAGGCAGTGGGTTTACACTGTAGCAAAGCAAATTCCTATTATATCTCAAGAGGAAAAATTCCCCCCAAAACAAAATCTTTCTAAAGATAAGTACCATATAACGTTGGGCCAAACTGCCTACCAGAGATCTGGAATCTCCTTCATTGGAGACTTTCAAGAAGAGGCCAGATAAGCATATGTCTAGGATGGTTTGAGCATAGAACATGCTGCAACTGGGCACATCTACATGTGCTATTAGCACTGGAGTTTATTGCTCCCAGGCACTGCATTTACATATACCTGGGACTGTAGCATGTTGAGCCAGGTCAAAGCAGCCCCAGATGGCAGGGGGGATGGGGAGTCAGCCTTCCAGCCCCGGGGGTGCTCCAACCCAGTTCAATGTGTTGTGGAGGTGCTGGCTGGGGCACAAGTGTGCTGCAGTGTGGGGCTAGCCTGCAGGCAGTCCTTGCATTAAAGCACCCTCAGACCCCAGCCAGCTGCATCAGCATCTACCTGTGTGGTGCTGCAGAATGAATTAGTTTTCTGTAGCCTAATAGGGCTGCATATGTAGACTCAAGACTTTTACTGCGAAGTTAATTAGTCTACTTCGCAGTAAACATCTTGTGTAGACACACCCACTATGTAGAGGGTTGAACTGCATGCTCCTTGAGGTCCCTTCTAACCCTCTGATTCTTTGAGTATCAGTAGATGATGTCCTGGGCTCAGACCTATAACTAGGTCAAAGGAAAAGTAGTCATGCAATTCCCACTTGACCTTTGCATCAAACCATCACAAAGCAGTAATTATTCTGCATTTTGATGTAACGTATGTATCTGAGGGCAAGAGAAGGAATGAATGACTAGATTAGAGAAGGTGTCTTTGTAATCCATAAATACCTATAGTAGGTCTTTCTTTTCAGCTTTAAACTGCAGTATCAAACTCCCTTATAAAATATATCTGAAATCTCACTGAGTTACTGTGGATTCCATTGGGATTTTGTTAGAGAAGAACACTATCAAAATTACACTGCAATCAACCCTAAAACACATAGGCAACTGATGCCTACTGGGTCAGGGGGGCACTTGCCCCCCCAGTGGCCAGTCAGTGACCAGGGGATGTCCTCTCATGGCTGATCCCACTGACTGGGGAGGAAGTCCCCGCGCTGCCAATCCCACTAACCCGCAAATGGCAGTGGCACACCGCTAGCACTTCTGGGCATCCTGCTGGCACGTTCAGGTGAGCATGATTGGCCAGAGGGGGACCACAGGGATCACTTCTCCTGGCACCCCCAGTCTCTGGCCGGTGCTTTCAGGGGGGACACCAGCGCTCTCACCTACCCCCCTGCCCAGGAATGCTGGCTGTCAGGGGGTGCACAAGTGCTCTCAGGGGGTGCACATGCACCCCTGTACACCCCCTATGCATCAGTACTGCTAAAACATATTTTAATCTTTTTTATACTATTAAGATCTCTTGTTTGTTCTAACATTGTTCTGTCTGTAGTATTTCAAAACCTCTTGACTCTTAGGATAAAGAAAGAGTCTAACAAACTCTGACTTTAACTACACAATTAGACTTGAATTGTATACTAATAAGAACTGTCTCTTTCTATATTCTTTTAGCTAATCTAATTGAATAATGATATATGAAGACACTTCAGTACACATACATCATGACTGTGTGAACAATCTGAAATATATACTGCAGCTAAGTCAAGAATTATTAGGAAGAGCCATGTTTCCAGATTATTCAAAAACAATATTTAATAGTAATTTTTTCATCACACTAATTCTTGCATTCATTTTAAGTCTAAATTACCTTCTTCACCAATACATTAGGTCAGTAATGGTGTCAAGCATTTTCATTGTCATTTTCAAAGGGCAAATTGCCTTCTACACCAAGTAAAAACACACTTCATAAGGGACAATCTATTATAACAGTAGTGTCAACTTTTAAAGAGAAGCAAAAACATATTTCTAGCATAAACTGATGGGAAAAAAATTACTGTAAGGCTATTAGAGAAATGAAACACAGCAAGAAATACTCCTGGACAGAAAAAGAAAAGGAACAATCAATCTTTGTAATAGTCAAATTCATGATATTTCATTATAGAAGGGATCAATAGGAACTGGATTTTAAAACTAATTTCAGTCAGAGCAGGTTTCATCTTGCCCCCACCCCTAAAAAGAAATAGATGTATATTTCATGAGAAAGGGGGTGGGGGAAGAGGGCTGCAGCAGTGGGGTGACAGATTTAACATGATCCCCAATAATTAGCTTTCAAACAGAGAAAATTAAAACAAAATTATAATTTCCCAAATAGGGAGGCTACTGTATATTATTTTTTCTAATGCTCAAGAGAAATGGGTAACATGTTCAATTTTAAGATCCTAGCAGTTTTAAGGGTAAATGATCAGGACAAGTTTGTCTCTTGGTTGTTTAGAGAAAAATAAATAAAATTGTAAAGACCTACAAAGTAATTCATATGCCATCTGAATATTTTAATCTAAAAATATTATTACAAAAACTGGAAATACTTTAATAGTTGTAGACATAATAGAGTTGTAAAAAGTAAAACCTTTGTGTGCGAATATATATACAGCTTTGCAGATTATTTTAAAGCCCCCAAGAGATGAAGTAGTACAGTTTATCCAGAGTGTGTTGCTAGGAAACCTTTACATTGGCCAAATTAATGAGCAGAACATTATAGTTGAAATAACATAACAGGAAGATCTAGACCACACAAATAATCAAACAGGTTAATTAAATGATTCACAGTTTTTCCTGTTTAGTATTGAATTAAAACAACAACTCTAAATCAGCATTTCTCTGCCACTCTTGTGTTTATATTAATTGCACATGAGAGATGTGCATAGTTCTTAAGATTATGATGTCTTCACTGCATGTTTTATACACACGCATACACACACCATGCAAAATTATGTATAGTTTTATTAATATAAGACATTGTATATATATATAATTTCTTGAAGATATTAAGAACAAAGTATGTGTTGAAAATTCTGAAAAGGAGAGTTTGTTCTTATCACTGCTACTTTTACTTTCCTCCCTTTCAACAGTCAGCCTATCATCCTGATAGCATCATATTCAAATTGTCTTAAGTGCTTACAATATTTGAACCTCTGTATTCCTACTTTTTGTTCTCTCCATTTCTACAATGAAATTGTGTGAGACTCTTAGGAAAAGTTAACAGTCCAGATCTTCAGGTGGTTTAAAATGGAGTTGCATTGATTTATACTGGAGTTCTTGACTTATCTATGAAATGATCAACCTCATAATTTTAGGTAAAACAACTAATAGTGCTTCATATATTTGTCCAAGTTAAGGACCCAGAGGGTGTGTCTACACATGCATTTGATGCAGGGCCAATTTAATTGCAAGTAAACTACTCATCAGTAAACACTCTCGAGCAGGAGTCTACACATGCAGGGAAATGAGAGCAGATTTGCTGCTCATGGCAGCAAACTGCTCCTGCTTCCAGGGGCCCTGCAATGGGCACCCTATGGCCACCTGGGGGAGCTGCAGGTGCCTGAGGCCAAAGGCCATCTTGAAAAGGCAGCCCCACTCCCTGTTTCCAGCTGCATTTTTGGCCATGAGCAGCCAGGACTGGTGGCTGCACATTGTCCAGTCTATCTGGGATGATGAGCAGTGGCTAGAAGCATTCTCCATGACCCAGGTCATATTCCTGGACCTCCTGGAGTAGCTTCACCCACACCTGGAGTGATAGGACACCACCATGCAGCAGCCCCTCCCTGTAGACACCCAGCTGGTCATCACCCTGCTAAAGATGGCCATGTCCACCAGCCTCCACTCCCTGGGCCACTCTTTGACACGGGCAAGGTCACTGCTGGGGAAGCCATCCTGGAAGTGTACAGCACTGTCTATGATGTGATGGGGTACACTGTGCTCTCCATGCACAACCCCCTGGAGGTGGTGGTAGGGTTCCATGCCCTAGGATTCCACCAGTGCATCAGGGCCCTGGATGGGACCCAAAACCCTGTCACATACCTACCCCACAGTGACCACCCCTACTACAGCCACAGGCACTTTCACTCCATTGTTGTGGGTGACAGTGACCCTGAGGACACATCCCAGCTGCCAACTTCAGTCTCTACCCAATGTGCAGCCGCAGGGCCTGCAAAGCCATAAGAAAGAAGCTGCTTATAAGAGTTTGAAATATTTCTGAGATAACATTCTCTGTACCAGGGACCTGTGCACTGCCTGACCTTAGATCAGGGGTCAGGTGTGCATGGGTGCCCATGGACCATGGTAAATTGGCCAGGTAGGCCTGGGCCCAGGCACATGCCAGCCAAGCCCACCCCCCCGCCCCCCGCCATCCCTGTTTGCTACCCAGGGGACCAGGACAGGCAAGGCTCCTGGCAGCACTTGCCGCTGTGGCTCCAGAACCCACTGCCCCCACTTCTCTTCCTGCAGCCCAGATGGTCTTCAGTGCTGCCACCAAACCCACAATGCCCATGCTAGAGGGTGCAGGACTCCCAGATGACACACGTGGAGCTGCCTGTGCCCCTGTCCTCCCTTCAGGGGACCTCTCTGGGGAGGCATCCCGGGGCCAGCCTCCTCCCCACCATATGGCAGATCTACACCCCAAGCATGCACCTGCTGTGTGTGTCCTGGGTGCTACACAAGGAGCAGTTTGTACAGACTGAGAGGTGCCCAACCCATTACACCCTGCTAATGATAATCACCATGGTGCCCCAGGCACACCTGTGCACCTGGCATGGGACCACAAGCTTTAACAGTGCGGAGGGTAAGCCCAAGTTGCCTCCTAACTGCTGCCACCACTGGAGGGCTACCTGTGGTTGTACACATTCTTGCCCTCACAGCTGAGATGGATATCACCACTGGCATCAACATGTTCATTGGCATGTGAGAGGCCCATGCCCACCTAGCTGCAGGGGCATTGGCTGCTCAAAAAAGTTTTGTACCATCTCCTGCTTCCCTGCATACTGTGGGAGAAAACCTGGGGGTCATGGGAACATAGCCAGGTTGGGCATGGAGGTGGGGCCAGGACTGGGGCTGGGGCAGGGGCCGGGGCCAGGGCAGGCCCTCCCTCCAGTGTGGGGCTTACTATGTGAGTGGGGCTGGCATGCCCAGTGGTTCTGGTCAGTCTTGGCTAGTGCTAATGGCGTACAGCTTCTGAAGGATTTGTAGGGCAGTGGGGTGTGTTGTGTGGGTGCCTGGCCAAGAGTCCCCCCTGGAGAGGAGCTGGCATTGCTGGCAGTCAGTGGTGACATGGCCAGCTGTGCCTTATGACTGAGGCTGAGACTGCAGAGCTGCCAGGGCAGGCACTGTCCCAGGCTCCCCTTGATCTGCTGGTAGAGGATGGGGGTGGGGAGCTCAGCAGGATGGACTGCTGGCACCCCAAGGGGCCTTCCCTCAGTGACACATCACCATAGGTCCCAGTCTGCAGCACGGGATTAGGCAGGCTGCCTGTGTTGCTGTACACGACATGGCTGTGGCCTGGGTTCTGGGGCACAAGGATGGCATCCAGTTGCCACATAGAGAGTATGGACTTGTGGGCACTCCCTGACTGATGATTATGGTCATTGATGTGACCCACTTTGCCTGAATGACCTTAACCTTTATGTGGCACTGCCACACTGACTGGTCGTGCCCATGCTTCTGCATCCAGCCTGATAGCCCCTCATAGATGTGCATGTGGGAGTGCCCACCCCATGTGAACTGCTGTTGCACCTCTGCCTCACCCCACAGCACCATGAGGTCACCAGTCTCCTCCTCTGACCAGTTGGGGCCCTGGGTGGTGGTGTATGGTATTGGCAATAATGCCATCAGGACTCCCATGCCAGCTCTCTGGGCTTCTGCATGGATGTCCCTGTACTGCTGGGCCTGGGCATCTCCCTGCAGTGTCCAGTGCTGGGGCATGGCCTGGAACTAGGAGCTGCATGGTGAGGTGGTGTCCTGCAGCACCTGAAGGGTTCGGGTAGGCTGCTGGGGGTTAGCTGTGGGCAGGTGGTGGTGGCCTCAGTAGCCAGGAGCTGGCTGTCCTGTCAGGAGCCTGCAGGGCTAGAAAGCAGAGTCCTGGCAGCTGTGCAGCACTGTAATGCCAAGCAAAGAATATCATGGTGCAGGCAAGCTGGCACAGGTAGCCCGCAGCCTGTGCAGGAGAAGCAGAGGCCAGGAGACGATGTTGTTGTACCCCAGGGCTCAAAATGCCTGCAGGCTTTTAAAGGGCCTGTGGCTGGGGCTGCCATAAAGGCTCCCAGTCCTGGGGCAGGAGAGGCTCCTGGTTGGCATCTACACAAGTGTTACTGCCCAGTAACTACTCACAAGAAAATTTGCTACTTGCATTTGCAGGTAGCAAATTTACTAGCGAGTAGCAAAGTTTACTGCACAATAAGTGTGTGCACATGTAGATGTGCATACTTACTGCACAGTAAACTAGGCTACTTTGCAGTAAAGTGTCTCATGTATATGCACTCAGATTCTCCTAGAGTGATGCTATATAATACAGTATCTTGCTTTCCAGTTCATCCTATTGGGGTCCTTTCATTCTATGTCTGCATACATGTGTTGAAATGATCTGACAGCATTCTCTCAGGTTTGTTTTCCTCGTAGAAAAAAAACTTAGAGGGTATGTCTACACAAGACACTTTACTGAGCATTAGATTAATCTAATTAGATTAATCACCATCTATACGTGTGCAGCAATTACTGGGCAGTAAATTAGTCTAATGTCCGGTTTGCTAGTACCTGTACATACAGGTACTAGATTAATTGCACTTTAAGTACAGTGCAGTAGTGCAGGTGTAAACAGCTGATGGGGAGCAAAATGATCCTGGTCAGCCCAGGCAGCAGGAAAACTGTCCAGCCTCCCAGGTGGCTGCCTGCCAGACCTGTGCCCCAATCTGTAGGGGGCAAGGGACTGGGAAGCAGCCGCCTGGGAATCTGGACAGCTCACTGCCCCCCACCCCCTGCAGATCATGGCAGAGGGCTGGTAGGCAGCTGCCTGGACAGCATCCCCCACCCCTGGGAGCCCAGGTCTGACCCCAGTGCTCCCTGCCAGTCTGGAGCTGGGACCCAGGGGAGCCTGGAGCTTCCTCTGGTGACTGTAGGGGGTGCAAAGCAGGGCAGGTGCAACCCTGCACTGAACTCCTCCTATCAGTAGCAAATTTGCTCCGAACAGGCCCATGTGTAGATGTATTCCTATGGAAATCTTACTGTGCCTTATTTTACTGCACAGTAGCCGTAAGGCATATTAATACCATGTGTAGATGCATCCAGAGATACCTAGAGAGACATTCAAACACTGAACGTCTGAAGAACAGAGATCTTGCAGTGCTAATGCTGCACAAACAGGGGGCCCCTGTGCACACATCACATCATGCTCTGCAGATTCCCTCATTCAGCCTAGAGACAGATGACAGCACAGCACACTGTCCCAATTAGCTGAACCAAAATGTTCAGGGACACTGTCTCCTTGCAGCACAATATGGGATTATGAAGGCGGAGGTGTTCTGCTCCCTGGGCTGGAGCAGCAGAATCCAATGAGCAATACACTGTCTCCGTGGAAGGAGGGGGCAAAAGCAAAGCACTCTGGGATGCTGGAGGACTGTTCTGCAGCTTCTCTCAGAAGACAATGTGTACAGACATACACTCTCCCAGGAGAAACTCTCCTGGGAGTAATTTAGGCCTGTTTGTTCCTGGGTTATTTTTCTCCTGGCATGGCCATTTTTACTTTAGGAGAAAAATCTGTACAGTCATGGTTTTCTTGGGACAGCAGCAGCTCTTCCAGAAGAAACTGAGTGTCCATACATGGGCTACAAGATGAATATGTCAAATCACAAGAAAGAGAAGAGACATGGGATAAATGAGTCTAGAAACCTTTGGTTCTTCCTCGGTCAGAAGTGTTTGAATCTAATGCGGACTTTGGTGATGGTCTTCTAAATAATAAGAGTTTTCCCTGTACATACGTTAACCTGCTTATATAAAACTATTTAGAATGGCTTCACAATGTAGTGGATTGTATATAAAAGCAAGATCTAAACCAAATCACTGATCCCAGGACAATTTATTTTAGTTTCCTACGTTGGAATTTCGTCATCTAGACATTTTGAGAATGGATAATGATTTTTCCTTCTCTATGTAGATGCTTCTATACTTAAAAATACCATGTGCTAAGGACTAGACTCTCAAAACTGGGAGTTAGATGTGTACACATCTTGGAGGACTGCAGTTTAAGGTTTATTTATTAGGCAAACAAAACCTACTATACTCATATTAATTAACAATTATTTGAATATAATGCTACAATCAGTTAAATACGGTACTGTATTTAAAAATAAAACATGATTATCCTCTCCGTTTTACAAGAATGATATACGAATGTTTAAAGCTTTTAAATCTGCAGTTATATCCTTAAGGCCCACAAACTATTCAGAAAAGTTAAACAGATTTAAATCTAGAATTAATTACCATGTGTGCTCCAAACTCTTCAAGCATGATCAACTAAAAATAAAATGAATCAGAAAATGATGATGGTTGTGAAAAATACATACAGTAAAAGCTCTGTTATCCCCCAGGAATGGGGGATGCCAGATAACAAAATATGCCGGTAAATTGAGCGGCCCGAACAGGTGTCCTTGTCTGTTTGGGCCGCCACTTCTCCCAGCATGTCCAGGGCATTGCTGCCCCTCCCACAGGCCCTGCAGGCTTCGCAGGACAGGGAGGTAGGCCCCGCACAGCCTGTTATGCCCCCAGGCCATGGGGGCTCAGCCATGCAGGCTACTTTGCCCCAGGCCGTGGGGGCTCAGAGAAACCGTAAGTGCCACGGTGGGCACTTTCAGTTTCACTTTACCTTACAAGCCAGCATGCCAGTTAGTAGAGCATGTCGGCTTGTTAGGTGCTGGATAACACGGCTTTTACTGCTTTACATATTTGAGATGAGTACCATATGAATGTTTATAAATTAATCATTTTCATTCTCTAAATCAAAAACAGGTGCCTGACAGCCATTAGACTGATCTTGCCATAACATCTATCATAACAGATTGAGAAACATCTCTCTTTATTTAAGTAACAACTAAATATTTCCTATTGTTTCAATAATCCTAATTTAAGCACACATGGAATCTTTTTTCGGAGCACAGGAACACTGACATTTCAAAAACACTCCATCCATGCAAGACATCTGCTTTGCTAATGCATGATTATTCAAAAACGTGCTGACTAATAATTCAAACGTTCTACTGTCATAATGTTTATTTTATGGGTTTTTAAACTCAGAAAATAAATATCCCAAGAACCCCACAAAAATGTTTATGCTTTTCTACAGAGACCTGAGTTTTCAAACCTGCAAACTAATTCAGATTCCCAAATGTATTTCTTTAAATGAAGCTGCACTGCCTGGAAGTTAAGCTTATTATTATCATCCTTTTTTTTCAAATTAAGTTGCACTGACTGCATTTACTGAGGGATTAACTCAATGTGACCAAGGCAATACCCTCTGCCAAGTGGGAAAACTCTGTGTAAAACAAAATGATCAAAGGCCCTTGGAAGATCTGGAGCATCACACCCAGAGATGCTTCACTTAGACTTCTCTAAGATATGCTCTGCAGTTAATGAGTCTGTACAAGGGGACTGTATCAAAACCATTACAGAAAGAAGATGACAACATTCAGGTTTTGCATGCAAATACAGTCCTATCTGCATTGCAGTTAGCTATTTAGTGTGTCAGATGGAAATTAAAAATATGCTTAGCTAAAAGATAGAATCTCCTATAGCTTAAATAGAACAGTTTCACTTTTATAAGTTAGTCATTTTATTTTCAATTCAAATATGAAATCTCAGCAAGTAATCAAGTCAGACTAGATAATGAAGTTATTTTTCATTTCTAAACTACAAATGAAAACAGGATGTTTACCATGCATTTTCTATTCATTAGTTATTTATTTTATATACAAGAATGATTAAATATTTAAAGCTTCTAATTTAATCTATTTCCCAGATCTATAATGCTTAATGAGATTTGATTTTCTCCAATAAAACATTTTGGAACAGGTTGAAACTACAGAAATAAAGGTGGATTCTTCCGGCACATACCCCAGATAAACTTCTGATTAATGAGTAGCAGTGACATTTTCCCATAGTTATTACTGCTACCCTGGGTCTACACTGCTCATGTGTCTGATACATCTATGTAGTCCTCAATTTACCCCACTTCCTGTGGCCCAATCTAATCCCAATCTGGGTGCAAGGAGTCACCAAATAACTTGGGTCAACAGCAACAAGACAAGACAAGACAAGGCAAAGAAATCCCATGTATGCTCCCTTAATATCCTGACCTGTTGTAGAGAACTTCACACCCTTCTGTGGGGGCTTTCTGCAGCTCAGACTTGGGGTAATATGTGAGCCATAATGGATATACCATATTTTCATTTTTGTTTATTTTGTTGATTCAGGTCTTTATGTGTAATTATTTCTAGGTCTGACTGAATTGCTATACACCACTAAAGAGGCAAAATGCAATGAAAGAAAGAGAACAGAGTCATGACAAAAGTCACCAGAAAGGCTTCTGAATGGAGGAACCATAGGACTAGTTCCCCCCCCCCAATAAGCTTGAAAGATGATTTCCATATTCTTAAATCAATGAAAACTCATGTCTTATAGTTCCATTTCAGACAAGTTTGTTCCAGGCTAAGGAAACCAAACTCAGGTATACATAGCCCCAGTCTGTGCCGTTGGAAAGTGTGGGTCTTTAGTGCCTCTAAAAGCTTGCTGGTGTAGATAGCCAATATTAGATATATTTAAAAAATCTCTAAGGTTGGTCTTATTTGATTAATGACCAACGGAATAGTCCCTTTTCCCACCCAGCCTAAAAGTGAAGAATTATGTCAAAATGTTCTCAGGGTTTCTTTACATTGTATCCAACTCAAAGGTCAGTTGAAATCAGCTATAAAATCATATGCAGGACCTCCCACCTCAACTTTTAATATGTGATTTATGTTACATGTGGTAAAATTCTGAGCTGTACAGAGATTTGCTGACGAGGAATACAAGAACATGTTTCAAAATCTTCCCTCAAGGTTAGACAGTTCTTTGTGGTGTCTGATACAGGGAGAAGCAGCAGAGTAATCTGGTTGCTTAGCAACGTCCCTTGCCTAAGTTCTCTAGATCTGTCTAAGTAGATACGGAAAGAAGAGGAGGGTGAAGTGAAGCAGCTGTAGCTATTCCTCTCTAACAATGATACATGCGGTCCCCACAAGGCACTGGGATACTTCTGTTCCAATGGCCAGTATCCACATCTTCAAACCTGATGCAGTAGCAATAAAGACTGTTGTGGTCTCCCCTACCTAAACCTATCATTGCAGAAAAGAGGGGATATTTCTTTCCTGTGGAAGCCCCTCAAGCACTTTTTTCAGTGCCAGGGAAAAGGGAGAGATTAATCTCACCATAGGCCCACCTTCTCAAGACTGCTTAGAATGGAGGCGGGGAAAATGGCAGATTCGGCTGGCAGCTGCCCCTGCCTGCATTGCTGCGGCGTTTTGCCCAGGGCATGTGGGCAGAAGATTGCAGATCTTCCTTGGCTCTGGACCACTTTATCACTGCTGCAAGAGCCCAACCCTGGCCCTGGGGCAGCTGCCTGCCCAGCCGTGCACCCTTCCAGCGTTGCTTGGGCCAGTCTCCATGGAAAACCTGCCTTCACACTGTCACAGCCCACTGCTGCTGGGCTGTCCATGGAAATCAGCCACAGTGATGTAGGCAGGGGCTACTGGGAAATGGAGTCCACCGCAGGTCCAATCCAGCCTGTGGGCCGGCTTTGCCTGCCCATGATTTAGAGGTCACCAGAGCGTGGAAGGAGTGGGGCTGGGGCTACTACCTTTAGCATCCTTACTCTCTGAGAGAAGAGGCTACTTTCACACTGCAGACATATAGAATGGGAGACTTTGTGGACAATTGCAAAGCCTGTGGCTTGGTCTGTATCCTGTTTCAGTATTTATGGGACTGCAGAATGCTCTTTCAGGGTATACAGTGAAGAATATTGTAGAGAGGTGGCTAGCCATGCTAGTCTGAAGTCAGGCCAAAGGTAGAGCAGGGTGGCACCTTAGCCCCCTGCTCCACATGTAGGTAAAGGTGCAATAGGATCTAACACATGATCCACATGTTTGCACTTCCTGCCATACCACACAGGCAGGAGGCATGATTGGGGGATCCATCATAAGAACCTATCATGCCTTATTGCCAATATAGGGGGAGCCTGGGATCACCATCCTAGGCTCACTCTGCACTGGCAAATAGGGAAGTTGCTTTGCCAGCTGTGCCCCAGAAGCAGCCACGGCTGTGAGTCTTATCAGCTGCTGAGACTGGCAGTCCTGGCTGCACCAACATGCAGAGCTGGGGCTGTGAACCCTGCAGTTGCTGAGAATTGCAATCCTGGCTATGTGTGGGGTGTAGCCAGGACTATGAGCCCTGACAACTGCAGGACTGTGGTCTCCCAGCCACGGGGGCTATGGTATGCCTGGGAGATAGCAGCTACCTGGGTCTCTCAGCTGTGGGGATCCATAGAGCTCCCTGCAGCTGGGAGATCTCAGCTGCTGTGATCTCCCAGCCTCAGGGGTGCCCCATGCCTTGCTGGGGCTGTGAGATCACAGATGTGCCCTGCAGCTTCTAGGACTCAGAATCCCACAGGCTCCAGGTGCTGCAGGGTTCGAGAGGACTCCCTGCCCCGGCTAGGCCTGGCACACCCCTGTAGCTGATCCCAGTCAGCAGCTAGAGTTTCAAGCTGCAGAGGAGAGCCTGATACATGTGCAAATTAAAGCTGGATAGCACCCAGCTATGAAGTTAGTGTACATTTTCAAGGTCTAACTTTATAGCTGGTTGGGCCCTTTTATGGCATGATAGGTACTATACATGTGTAGCTGGTCTCAGTTTAACTGCACAATTAACCAGCAAATTGCACAAGAGTTGTAACATGTAGAGGAGACATTCTTAGAGACTAACTGGAAGAATACTGGAGAATGTGGTCAGCATGTGAGGAATGGGGGTAGAAATTTTTCTTTCCCAGCAAATTAAATCTCTGACACGCTTAATGCCATAATGATATATAGATGCATTCTTTATATATAAATAATATACATTTAACAATATATAATATATATATTATATAACAATTGTAATATTATAATAATATAAATACAAATATAGCCACTACAGCCATTCTGAACAGGAACAATGTTAAGTTTACAGCTGGCACATCATCAAATATACTGGCAACATTATAACTCTTCAGAACATTCCTCTTCCATGAACTGAAGAATCGGTTCATTTACCATTATAATACAGAATCAGCAACCCTGGATAATTTTATTTGCTTGTTGGTAGCTGAGGGCTGGGTAACTAGAAACCTGAAAAATGTCTATTTCCTTATCCACCTCTTGCTGACTTCTGTCACTCCTTCAAATTTTGAAAGGAAAATAACCATTTTAAGATAACTTGTATGTATACATTTGCAGAGTTAGCTGGGAACCAGAATTTACAATGTGTGGAAAAATTCTGATGTCTTGAAGCACTGACATTTATGAATTAGAATGAAAAATCAACTTTTTGAATTTTTTGGAATGGGGGGATTTTTTCTAAATTTGGGAGCACTGAAATATTGCTTCAATTAATTTAGATGGTTTTATAGGCAGAGGCATAAGCATCTGTCTGTCTCATTAGACTACAGATTTGTGCTGAGTGAGCTTGTTAAACATCTGTACAAACCAATTCTTGAATGACAGTTCCTTCCGCACTGATCACATGCTTTTACATATTATTATAGTAAATGCTACTATTCATAGCAACATACAAGTGACCAGTTAGAATACCAATGAACAACCAAACACCAGTTAGAATCTTCATCATTAGCTCTATTTTATCATTTTAAATTGAAACTTAATTTTATTAAAATATATATGAGTTGAAAGCTTCTACTTTATTTTCATATGGCATAGAGTTGATACAGTAGTTCAAATGTTTTGCTATTAAGTCAAGCCATTAAAGTCCAAACAAAAATATTTAAACCCAGTTCAAAAGTTACTCATATGCTTGTATTATACATACTATATATGCTGTTGCATTAAATTTATAGCTACATAGTTCAGATTTTAAAATAGTCATTAAAATGTAGAATGAGTACAATTATGTGTTAATTGTGTACCATTTTTCATCATCATTATAAATTCTCATGTTTGATGATGCTTGTATTCTTTCTTCATGCTTATTAGCATAACAAAGATTAGAGTAGAGAGAGACTACAAAATTAATCTATGCTTTTGGTGAAATTTTTAAATGAGAACATAAGACAATGAGAACAGAAATCCAAACTATTCTATTCTAGTGAAGAGATGGACAATACCATTTCCTATTAATGAGGATATGGACACAGCCTCATTTTCCTACCCGATATAGACTGACTTTTTCTGTGCATCACATTGCAAATTAAAGTAGTTTATGTTAACCTTTAACAGCTTTCCTAGATGAAAATGTATGTTCTGCTTCTTGATTTCATAGGGAATTAGGTCTGTCATTGTGTAAACCATGGTATACTAGAATATGGCACACATTGTATGTTGCACAATGGTGCATTAACTATGCACAGCATTCAATTAAAAATGTGACTGAAAATTTGCACATGTAACAGAAGCACCAGGACAGATTAAAGTTTCTGAGAAAAGATGATAAAAAGCTGTTCAATGATTTCAAGACAAAGACAAAGCTTTTACTGTATTGTTCAAAAGAATTGCCATTAAAAATTGGTCTGCTTTCATTATTTCATTAGTTTTAAAAAATTCAAAGCACCAAACATTTCAGTAAATATTAATATAAAATAAAACACACTACATTGATTAGTGAAAAAAACCCACCAAATTCTAGAGAGTATAAATAATTTGGAGGTTGAGAAAGAAAATGACAGATGAAGTCCAAGTTAAGTATTAGATAATTATGCTGGTAAAAATAGTCTGAATGTTTTATACATGCTGATGAGCTCAGAACCTGTAGAGTAGAGTAGAGTCCTCTGAGGAAAGAGACTTAGAAATGATGTAGTTGACAGAATGAAGATGTTTCACCAGCATATACTTATAAAACACAGAAAAAACACAGGTATAAAGATTACAAAACGCATTATAAAAGGCATCATATTGATTAAACGCTACTTCCCAATTTGTTGTCATTCCATAAAAAACACAAAACAGGGATAAAAAAGATCCATAAAAAGGCAATAAAGATATTCATGGGTACATCCAGATTTACCTGTAATGATATAATATAAAATCTAAATGTGATGTTATCATAAAATGGGGTATAAAAGCACTGACCCATCTAGATAAGAATATGAAAGGTATAGTGAAAACTGATTAACCCATAGTTTTTAATAGCAGTTCATAAAAAGAGGCCCCAAAGGAGTCATTCAGTGAAATAATAATGTTTGTAATAAACAAATGGAAATACATCTTTGAAGAGCATATAGCACAACTCAGAAAGAAAAAATATTGTTGAAACTATAGGCATGTCAGTGGATTTTTAATTTTTTTTTTTTTTTTTTTTTTTTTTTACAAGAAAGTAATCTTGGTGCCTCCATAATGAGGAACCTGGTCTGTGCTATGTGTGGTCCTGATTAAAAGAAGCAAAATAATAAATGTCCTTCTAGGTTAAAAAAATGTGCTAAAATAGTAGGAGTGCCTAGCAGCCTAAAGAATATTAGGAATCATCATTAATTCTGGGAACAAATTGTAACAGTGATCAAAGCTTTAGTATGCTCCCAAACTAGTTCAGGGTCCAGTCAAGAAACTGCAGATGGCATTGACCTTAGAAATAATGTGAGAGATTTACAATAATAATAAAAATTAGCAAGACTTCTGTAATGAGAGTGTATTTGTACTACATAGTCTCCATTTGGGCAGAACAGGTGCTGTATTTATTCACATATCACATATGCCCTATTCCCAAAAAGTAAGTATCCAAGTTTAGGGAGCATGTCTTATGTAGGGAGGTTGATTTTCTGCCCAGGGTAGTAGAGGCATGCAGATGTTGTAAGAAAGCAGCTGCTTCTTTTTGCTGTCTTCCCTCCAGCAGCTGCATGAAGGGAGGGGTGGAGTCCATCAGGAGCAGATGGGAAGACTGGGGTGTGATTGCATTCTGCTATGATTCCTGCTCCACCTAAAGTTTAAAACAACCTGCCCATTAGCAGCAGTGGCATTTCTATTCAGGCTGTTCTGAAGGAGTCACCTGACTTAATGGCTCATGATCATGAGTATCTTAAGTATCATGAGGTATTTATAACTTTTATAGAGTCATAGAATCATAGAAAGTTGAGGTTGGAAGGGACCTCAAAAGGTCATCTAGTCCAATCTCCTGCTCAAAGCAGAACCATGTCTAAGTAGATCATTGCAGCCAGGGCTTTGTCAGGCAGCGCCTTAAAAACCTCTGAGGATAGTGTAGTGGGCAAACTGTGTTATGCTAAGGCTTTTAGCTATAGTCCAGGCCTTCCCAGAACTAAGCAACAAAATTGAACTGAGCACCTTCTGTGGCACTGGGAGATATAAGTGCTGTGATTGGGCACTGGGTGAGCAAGGGACAGCAGCTTCCCTATAACAAATGTGGCTGGCACAGTGCTAGGGGATTGGTGCACCATATAAGGAATGCTTGGCAGAGCCAGAGGATTGGACAATTCGGGATGAGAAAAGTTACAGAAGTGATGGACAAACAAAGGAACATGTGCGTTCAGTGTTGCCAGCCTGGGGAGACAGGAGCAGCCTTGGACTTCTTGTTTGAACAACAAGGAATCCAGAAACTAATATCCCACACACCCAGCAGAGGATCTGAAGCTGGTACCACCGAAGGTCACTGCTGTAACACCCGAAGGAACTGCTTGCCAAGTCCTATTGCAAGGAAGAATACTTGCAAGAAGCTTAGGGGTTACTACTAAAAGTTCACTTGATCCCAAATTGGATGAGGGGTTGTGTCAATCCTTGCAGGTCTCTGCTAAAAGTAATCCTAGGGGCAACAATCAGGTCCAGCCTCCTGCTTAAAGCAGGACTATGCCCAAGTAGATCATTTCATCCAGGACTTTGTCAAGCAGGGCCTTAAAAACCTCCAGGAATGGAGATTCCACAACTTCTCTTGTTCCAGTGCTTCACAACCCTCCTACTGAGAAAGTTTTTCCTGATATCCAACTTAAACTTCTCTTGCTGCAACCTGAGACCATTGCTTCTTGTTCTGTCATCTGTCACCAGTGAGAACAGTCTATCTCTATCCTCTTTCAAACCCCCCTTTAGGTAGTTGAAGGCTGCTATTAAATCCCTTCTCAGTCTTCTCTTCTCTAGACTAAATAAGCCCAGTTCCCTCAGCCTTTCCTTACAAGTCATGTGCCCCAGCCCCCTCAGTATTTTTGTTACACAAATTGCCAATTGCTCAAATCACAAGCGAGACTTTATAAAGGGGGATAAGGCAAAAAGCCATGTTTATTGATTACATGAAGTAGACATAGAGGTTCTGACACACCATTCATACAAACACACACTGATTATCATACACATCATCACACACACACACACACACACACACACACACAGAACAACCATTCCATGCATACAAAGACACCAGTTACAGTTTCCAGTAATAGCTGCTCAATGTTAGCACAGGGTGGCCAACCCTGTGCTTATTGAGTAGATGAGATGATTATGCTGATGATGTTGGTGGAAGATAGCAGCTGGAGCGGGATGAAAACAGATGCATCTGTGCTCTGGAAAGGAAGACAGAAAGTTCACCTCCTTGGCATCATTTGGGTTTCCCTTTTACAGTATTTGCCAGTCTTTGTTCAGTATTGTGAGGTTTTTCCATGTTTAGTCTGTGTTTTAACAGTTGTTTCACAACCATCTTCTTATTGTGCGGGTTGGCTCCCGGTCCCATCCTCGCCGGGCGTGAGCCAGGCCCGTCTGTGTGCACGCGGGCTGTGGCTGGCAGCCCGGGCACGCGGGGCCGGAGAAAAGTTGCGGGGTGGAGTAGTACACTCAAGCTAGAATCAGTCACGGAGGCGTAATGGTTGATTGAAAAGATTATTTACTTACACCGGAGATGGTTGCGGTGCAGGCTGGACAGTTTCCAGGTACAGCTCCGCTTCAATCCTCGTTGGAGGACTCTAAACTCGGTTCCCAGGATCCTCGGAGTGGTTCAGACTCCGTGGTTTCGATAACTGGGTTCTAGGGTAGGGATTCGTCTGGGCTGCGATCGGTGACGGGGAGAGGCTAGAGGCCATCGGTAAGTGGTGCCCCAGAGTTTGCTAGGCTCTAGGGGTTCGGCAATTGGAGCCTCTATCGCCTTCTTAAGAAAGACGTGCTGGGTCCGAAAGGA
>NW_005842140.1:1452699-1477679 GCF_000455745.1 Alligator sinensis
ATGCAAAGAAGGCTACAGAACGGCGGGAAACACTTTTCTGCACGCAGGTTCTCTATAACAACAGAACACTCCGTCGTGCAAAAGAGCTGCAATTCAGTGGGAACATAATTTAGCGGTGCCGAAGCACACACAATCAAAAAATCCACAACTTTGGGTTGTGACACTTATCTCAACATGAGGTCACCCTAGTCGTAAAAATGGGTCTCGGCCTTGAAGTGTTCTTGTTGCCCACATGGCAGCATTCCTTCTTCCATTATCTCCTCTGTGCTCCTGGGCTCAAAGGGATTCTTCAGCCGTTTGGTACACATCTGGTGCCTTGTTGCTTACATAAAGAATTACATCCTTTCTCCTTGCACTCATGCAAAAACTCCCATTCACCTTTCACTCACTCCTTCACCTTTACCTCTCTCACGCTCAGGGCATACAAAGTTAATTCACTTTTGTCAGCCAGGAACATTAAAAAATGGAGTCATGCAGCTACTTTCTAGAAGACAGAGATCAAATCATTAAATTCATGTTGAAATATTCTATACTAGATTCAACTTAATTATTTAAAGTTCCAACCACATGCCATATTTTCATTGTCCTCCACTGGACTCTCTCCAACTTGTCCACATCCTTTCTATAGTAGGGGGACATAGTACTCCAGATGTAGCCTCCGCAGTGGACATAGTACTCCAGATATAGCCTCGAATACTGGACATAGTACTCCAGATGTAGCCTCTGCAGTGCAGAATAGAGGGGAATAATTACTTCCCTTGATCTGCTGGCAATGCTCCTAGTAATGCAGCCTAGTATGCTGTTAACCTTCTTGGCAACAAGGGCACACTGCTGACTCATATCCAGCTTACTGCCAGGTCCTTTTCTACAAAGCTGCTGCTTACCCAGTCAGCCCCCAGGCTGTAGTGGTGCATGTGATTCTTCTGTCCTCAGTGTAGGACTTGACACTTTTCCTTGTTGAACCTCATGAGATTTCTTTTGGCCCAATCCTCCAATTTGTCTAGGTCACTGCCTCCTAGCCCTAACCTCCAGTGTATCTACTACACCCCGCATCTTGGTATCATCTGCAACTTGCTGAGGGTATACTCCATCCCATCTTCCAGATCATTATCATCAATGAAGATATTGAACAGAACCGGCCCCAGCCCTGATTCCTGGGACACTCCACTTGATACTGGCTGCCAACTAGACATTGAGCAGTTGATTACTACTTGTTGACACTGACAACCCAACCAACTTTCTATCCATCTTACAGTCCATTCATCCAACCCATACTTCCTCATACTTTGTTCATTATTACTGAAGAGCAATTAAAAGTTCACTTTTTCTAGAGGTTTATACATGCTTTTTAAGGCTGCATATAATTTACAGCTCTAAATACATAATAAGGTTTCCTGTATGAAACAGGATAATACCCAGGTCTAGAGAAATATGGCATATACAGTGTTCATTTGTGTTTGTGTTGCATCGTACATTCTTATTTTTCATAATACAGAATTCTTCATAGCTCTAAATATAATGTTTGTTTCCTGCATTATGTTTGAGCTGCCAATTAAAAAGAAGCCCATGAAGGTTCAGCTGTTTGCTGAATGGAGTTCATAACAGCTAGTGAATCTGTAAATACTATGCATTCAAAGGGACTAGCACACCCCCAAGTGCCACCCTGCCAGCCTCTGTTACAATGACAAAATATATTGGTCTAGATGCTATATCTAGTTCAAGGACAATCGTGCTTCTTATTTCAGCAGTAATTGAGAGCCAGTATTTTACAGCAGACTGGGCTTCATCTTGCAGAATTTGCCATATATGCGTCAAATTTAGAAAGCCTTCAGTAGCCACAATTGCTTTAAAATTATATGAGGAAATAACACCAATTGCCTGAATTCCCAGTAAATATAGCCCTCCCAAGAGCAATTTTCCATTTCCCTTGGTTTCTTTCTCTTTCTGATATTCAGAGGCTGTTGGCATCTCCCCTTTAGTTATCCAGAGATTACAAGTTCACTGTTGCTTTCCCACTTGTTTGTAAAACAAGACCTTGGTCTATGATGCAATCTGCATACCTATAAAATCATTCATAGTTGAATGAATTATTATTTGGCCACCCTTGAGGATTTTCCTATTGGTACAGAGTATATGATGTGTAGATAATGAAGAGTGGGGTACTGAGAAAGCGAGAAAAACAATCTGAACTCATGGCTGCCAGGGGACCACAGTAAATAGAGTACAAGGCAATTTACTTTTTACCACACCAAAACAAAGATGGAGTTTACTCTCACTATACACTTCAAGATATAAAAAAAATGGTGGATTCTGGCAGTATTTTGGACAAGATAACCAAAGGCAAAGACCATATGCCACTGCTACTTATTTCATCCCAAGTTCTTCCAATTCAACATGCCCAGCTTGTCATAGCTGAAGTCCTAAAGATCAGAAGGTGATGGTAACACAAGAGTATTTGCTGTCTGACTTTTAGAGACACAGTCAGTGTTCTGTACTGTCGTATACAATTCCCATATGCCACCAGAGCTGCCAGCTATTTTAAGAACACCACAGTTTTTTTCAAGAAATTAGACAACATAGGGGTGATATGTCACACCGCTAGTTATGACATATCACCCCTCCCTCGAACCCATATGGCAAATCCTCAAACAATTGCAACTCATGCTAGAAAGAGACCCTATTCTTAAAGAGATCTTCCCAGAGCCACCCATCCTAGCTTTTAACCAAGCACCAAACCTCGCCAACCCCATCACCAGAAGAAAACTTCCTCAGACCCAGAACACACTGAATGGATCCAGACCATGCCATGACATGAAATGCAAAACCTGCCAACACATCTCCACCACCCCCATAATCACTACACCCCACAACAGAGCCATCAGCATTCCTGGACCTTACAGCTGCACCTGCAGAAATGTAATATATCTCATCCAGTGCACCAAATGCCCTGATGGAAAATACATAGGAGAGACCAAACAACAACTGTGCACCAGAATGAACGCACACTGGAAATCTAGCAAAGACAGGAATACCCAATTACCTGTGGGGGCACATTTCTTTCAAGAAAACCACTCTCTCCCCAATCTCTGAGTCCTGATCCTCAAAGGAAACTTACAAAACACTTCTCGGAGATGAGCCTATGAACTCCACTTCATCAGCCTCCTGGATACTAAAAATCATGGACTAAATATAGACATTGGATTTATGACACATTATAAGCTGCCTGACAGCTGACTTCCCAGGTACTTCTCCACTATTCACCCCCTTCTTTCCCCCCCACCCAGCCTGTCTCTCATCCATTGACTCCTCAGTCTACATTTTCACTGACTGCCTGTCTTGTATGCAGACCAGCTCAGCCTCTGGCTTTTTTACTTTGCATTCCGTCCAGGAAGAGCACACACCAACTGCTGAAACTTCCTTAGCCTGATAAAGGGTTTTTGAGCACAAAAGCTTGCTTAAAAATTGTTCTTCAACTATTTAGTTGGTCTAATAAAAGATATCAGATTCACCCAAAGAACCTTGTCTGCCTAGACATCATTGGCAAACTTCCAACAAACACCAAATTAGCTACTGTGGATGTCATATCTCTGGGCACCGACATCCATAGATTACCAAACATATGAAACATAACCCCCAATATCTCAGAGTAACTGTCCTTTAAAACAAAAACTTTAAAAAACAACTTGAATCAGAAATTGCACAACTGAAAATTATCCACAGACTGGATTATATTAACCATAATCTCAACAGAAATGATAGATTCTTATCCCATTACCTGGACTGGCTGTTAATTCTGGTGTTCCTCTAGGTGTCATCTTTCTAGGTGTTAACTATCTTGTATCTCAATTGATCTAGTCAATCCACCTATTTCCTCTCTTGAAAGCATCCCTTCCTCTGTCCTTTTCCCTTCTGTATGAAAGCCTTTCTCTGTCAGTCCATTAATAGCACCCGACAATGCAGACTGGTGCTTACTAAAACTCATGCCTGTTTGAACCAGTTAGTCTTTAAAACACCACCTTGGCTTACCTACTGTCATCAAGTAACCCTTATTTATATGTAGTTCTTAGAGATAAGGGTTTTCTTCCTGATCCCGTAATAGTGTTAGAGTTGCATGTTTTTAGAGTAGTAATGTTGGAAAATTCTGCCATAAATACCAGATAATAGAGAAGTAAGCTTACGAAAAATGATTGTTGCAAAAAAGCCAGAATCTGGCCCATTCTGTTTCCTTTAGCCGAAAAGGTTGCTCCCTTGCTCTTCCTATCCAAGGGAAGTAAAAACTTTGCCTCTGCTGGGATTCCTGCATACTGAGGTCAAATCTGGCAAAAGATTCATTGTATCTAATGAACTTTGCATATGCCCCAAGTAGGCAGACAACAATTTGTGCATTATAACAAAACATTCAACACGTAAAATAAATCAAACATGCAAGATTGCTAAAAATACCCCTCAGCTTGAATGCTCTCCCCTTTTGAGGTTTTACCTCTGGATGATGGTAATTGTTTGCTCTTGTCCTCAGTCTTTGTCATTCAGACTGAGAGGTTAATACATCACTGCTTCATGGGTTGTCTTTCTAATTCAGTTTTGTAGTAGTTAGACACTCAAGATTAATGATGAAGACTTTCTAGCCAGAGAGGATACCATGGAATGCTACAAGGACATGTTTGTAGGTTCCTCAGCACCCAGATGAAATATTTTTATATTACATAGCAGTAAAATAATTCCTTCAGAGATGAAGCCTTTAGCAGGAGACTTTCTACAGGGAAATGATCCAGGGACACCAAAGCAAAAGCACCTGGATAGCAAGCAAACATATAGATACATATATAAATTAAACTAATCTTTCTTTTGTAGTTTTAATGCCTGATCTAAACTAAATTCAAATACATTGAGCATGCCTACACATGCATTTGATGCAGCAGCACCAGTTTACTTGTGAGTAAATTACTTACTAGTAAACAGTGCCAGGCAAGCATCTACATGTGCAGGGAAGTGGGAGTAGATTTGCTGCCAATCTGCTCCTGCTACCCAGGACCATGCAATAGACCCCTGCCACCACTGGGGGAAGCTGCAAGCTCCAGCTGCAACTACCAGCAGCTGGCAACCCTCTTCAAAAGGCAGCCCCGCTCACTCTCTCTGGCCAGCCACTTCCCTGGCCAGCAGCATGCCCAGCACAGGGACAGCATGTGGCAGTGCTCTCCTCCTGACCTGTGCTTCCCCATGCTATGGCTGCTCCAGCCCCTGCACCTGGAAGTGACCAGCACACTCAGCTCCTACTGGCCCACCGTGCTGACCATCACCTTGCGTATGGCTGTCTTGCCCCTTTTGGCTCCCCTAAGGGCAGTGACTGCCTGCCAGGCCACCATGCACCATGCAAAGGCCACCACCACACACCTGCTTTCTCCACCCCATCAACCTGGTCAGACTCCAGCAGGCTCCTCCACCAATGGGCTCCAGGATACCACTGCCGGGGCCACTGTTGCTCTCCTGGGCCTCCAGCCCTGCTACATCTGGACCTGCCAGGACAGCCAAGGCTGGTGGTGGCACGTCTTCCAGCACACCTGGGACAATGAACAGTGGCTAGAGGCCCCAGGTAGTGGGTAGCTGCCCTTGGGGGAACCAGAAGGGGCAAGATGGCCATAGGCCAGCATGGTGGGCCGGTAGGAGCTGAGTGCACTGGTCACTTCAACCAGTAGGTCACTTCAGCCAGCAGATCACATATATAGAGGCCTTCTGCATGACCTGAGCCATCTTCTGGGATCTCCTGGTGCAACTCTGGCCCCACTTGGAGCAGCAGAACAGTGGTATGCAGCTGCCCTTCCCTGCAGTCATCCACCTGGTCCACACACTGCAGAAACTGGCTACGCCTGCCACCCTGTGGTACATCAGCCACCTGTTTGGTGTGGGCAAGGCTACTATTTGGGAGGCCATCCTGGAGGTGTGCGGTACCCTCCAAGACATGCTGGAGGACACCATGCTCTGCATACATATCCTCTGGTGGGGTTCATGTCCTGGGATTCCCCCAGTGCATCAGAGGCCTCAGTGGGACCCACATCCCCATCAGCTGCTCAGCCCATGGAGACCAACCCTACTATAGCCGGAGGGGCTTTTGCTCCATGCTGCTCCAGGCTGTCGTGAACCACCGTGGGGCCTTCATATGCATGAACACCGGCTGAGTGGGCAGCGCCCACAATGCCCACATCTTCTGGAACTCCAACTTGCCAGGCCTGGTGGAGAGTGGGCATTTCATGCTGGGGTCTCACCCTCTTCTTTGGGTACCCCACCTACCCAGTCCTGCCTGGCTCATGCAGCCCTACACTGGCCACCCTGGACCCCCGCCAGACCCACTTTAACCACTTTTGGGCTGGAACAGCACCCTGGTGGAGTTCATCTTCAGTCGCCTCAAGGGTTGCTGGTACATCCTTACCATCCTCTTCAAGATCACCAAGGACAATCTCCCTGGGTCATCATCACAGCCTGTGAGCTGCTTAACATCTGCAAGGCCTGGGGGGAGCTCTTCTGTGAGGCCTGCGTGGAGGAGGCATGGTGCACGGAGGACACCTGGCAGCTGGAGGACACCTGGAAGCTGGAGCACCACCTGTGGCAGCAGTAGCCCACCCCCACACTGAGTTCCCAGGAGAGCCCTGCACTCATCAGCAGGGGCCAGGGCATCAGGTATGGAAGGCACTGGCCAACCACTTCCTCCAACACTTCCCACTTTAGCCCACCTTCCCTGCCACGTCCTCTGCTTACCCCTAGCACCACACTCACTGCAGACACATCTCACAAGAAAGTTTTTATTCCCTTCACATCAGACAGAACCCCCCTTCTCCCCAACAAACAGAGCCCCTCTAGCACCTACCTCACCCACTAACAATAAAACACCTTCTTCCCAGTGAAAACTTTGGTCCTTTGTATGCTACCCCAGGATTGGGAGCTATGGAGTGGAGGTGATTAGGGGGAAGAGCCTGGGGACAGGTAGCCAGCACCTCAGCCTCTGGCCAATCCCCTGCAGGTTCACAGATGACAGTGAGCACAATAGGAGGGGGGCTTGCCCAGGGGCAATAGCAACTGGTGGTCTCCAAGCATGGGCAGCTTCCCCTCTGGCACACAGTGTCCAGGGCCATCAGGGCTGGCATGCGGTTTTGAACCCACTACAGGCAGCTCTGGCTTCGCTCCTGTGTAGAGCCAGGGTGAGTGGTAGGGCTGGGCCCAAGCAGGAGTGGGTGAGTGGCACCAGATCCAGGACAGGTACCATAAATGGGGATCCTGGCTAATGGAGGCAGTGCAGGAACTCCTCCCAGGCCCAGGTAGGGGCCTGCTGCTGGGTGGTGGCTGGCTACCAGGGGCCAGGCGGCACTAGGGTTGGGGCCAGGCAGCAGGTGGCACGAACACAATGGCCAGGGTCAAAATGATGTCCAGCATCCATCGGTAATCATCCATGGCCTGCAGTGCCTGGGCCCAGTATGGAATTTTATTCCTGCAGGACCTCCACCTGCTCATGCTCGAGCCAGGAGCAAAGCCCAGAATTCCCAGTTCCACACCTTGTGGACAACATCTTCTACCCACCGGCTGTCCTGGCAGGCCATGTCCACTGCCCACAAAGCCCAAGCATCCCCCAGCTGGTCCTCCAATGCTGTGACCATGTGGTCCAGGAGGAGGTTCCTGTCCAGGGTCCTCATCTGGAGAAGCCAGTGCATCCACAGGGCCCTGGCTGTGCGTGGTGGTGACCATGATGCTGCATCATGGCTGCCAAGGATCACTTCATCCCTGCATGCAGCTCCAGGACCTGCAGAGCCATAAGAAAGAAGTTGTTTGTGAGAGTTTGCAACATTTCAGAGATAAGATGCTCTTTACCAGAGGTCGTGTGCTGCCTGGCCCCACATAGGAGGTTGGGTGTGCACAGTTAGCCAGGGACCATGGTAAGTCAGCCTGGCAGGTAAGCCCAGGGGACCACTAGCTGTGCCCCCATCCCTGCTCACTCCTCTGGGGATGGCAGGGTGCTGAGTACTGGGGGAGGGCCCCACAAGCATCCAGCAGCCCATTCCACTGAGCTCCCTGCACCCCACTGGTGCTAAAGGCCACGGTGCCCTGGGCACACCTTAGCATCTCATACAGAACCCTGAAGCTACAATGATGCAGAGGAAAAGCCTGGCAACCTCTGCCATGGCCTGAAGGGCTACCTGTGGCTGCACTACATGTCCCTGTACCCTGCAGCCAAGGAGGACATTGCTGCCAGCATTGATGCATTCCTTGGTGTGAGACAGACCTGAGCTGTGGGGGCATGGACCACTCAATTATGGCACTGTCTCCTGGCCCCCTGCATGTGGGGGAGGGAACCTGGGGCCAGGGGAGTGATGGTGGGCCTGGTGGAAAGCCCTCCCCCCAGTGTGGGGCTTACCATGTGGCCAGGGCTGGCATGGCTGGTGGCTCCACGCAGTCACAGTTGTCATTGATGGGGTGCAGCTCTGGGCAGTGTCCTTGGATGGTGGAGTGTGGCAGATGGGTGCCCAGTCAGCCCCCACCCCCCCAGGGGAGCTGGCACTGCTGGCCAGCAGAGGTGCAGCCAGCCATGACATGGTGGGGGCTGGGGCTGGAGAGCTGATCCGGCAGGCACTGCCTTGGGCTCCCCGAGCTGCTCATGGAGGGTGCAGCCAGGGAGCTCAGTGGGATGGGCTGCTGGATGCCCATGGGGACCTCCCCAGTGACCAGTTGGGTGCCAGGCCACTGTGGGGGCTTGGGCAGACCACCCATGCTGCTATAGACAGTATGGCTGTGGCCTGGGTCCCAGGGCATGAGTATGTCTGTCAGTTGCTGCATAAAGAGCATGCTCTTACAGGCATTCGTTGACCAACAATTGTGGTCAATGATAGAAATCCACTGTGCCTGCAAGGTCTTGACCTTTATGTGATACTGCCACACTGACCAGTTGTGCCCACGCTCCTGCATCCAGGCTGACAACCCCTCAGATGTGGGCATTGGAGTACCCACCCCACTTGAATTGGCACTGCACTTCCACCTCACCCCATAGTGGCACAAGATCACAATCTCCTCCTGTGACCAGTTGAGGCCCTGAGTGGGTACAGGTGTGGGCATGGCCGCAGATGAGGTGGATGCCATTGTGGGTCCAGCACCAGCAGTCTGGGCCCCTGTGTGGCTGTCCCTGTGCTGCCAGGCCTGGAAAGCTGTCTGGATTGCCCAGTGCAGGGATCCAGCACAATACTGGCAGTCGCACAGCAGAGGCCATGCCCCACAGCACCTGCAATCTCAGGGCTGCGTGCAGGTGGAGCTGGGCACAGCAGCCAGAAACTGCCTGCAGCTAGGCCTGGGGACTGGCCATAAACTGTTTATGTTTAACTTTGGACAGATTTCCTATAGGGCTTTATGCATGTCCTCTGCCTTGCATGAGGCCCTCTGCTATAGATGCATAGATGTTAGGGTCGGAAGGGACCTCAATAGATTATCGAGTCCGACCCCCTGCATAGGCAGGAAAGAGGGCTGGGTCTAGATGACCCCAGCTAGATGCATACTCATTGAAGGACAATGGCTAGCAGAGTCAGATGAACATGTACATGCAAAAGTTTCTTTCAGGGACAAAAAACATTTACCAGAGCAAAACTGCCAAAGAATGTAGTCAAACTGAGTCATTGCCAGTATTTAAAAGCACTGGATAACATATCAAATAAGGAGAGATGGCACCACTGCAATTTCTCTCTCTTTCCATAGGCCTCAATACTCAAGCAGACGTGCACTTTTATTCACTTTTATTCACGAAAAAACAGCCACAAACCATTAGCTATTATGCTTAACTCAATATTTTATCAGCAACACAAGTGTTGCTGAACATGACGGGTGCACCAGTAAAATCTCTGCCATGATTCAGTGCAAGTTGCCCAGGATGAGGCAGGTTCACTGTGTAGTAGAAGACCGAGTTCCTTTTCTGGCTCAATAGAAGCATATCATATTTTCATTAAATCCAGATATTCTATTAACAAAAACATGTAATAATTGCATGCAATTTGGAGCTCCTTTTTCCAACAGCATTGCCCACCTTATTTAATATTTTTCTGAATTGGAGGAAAGATGAAGGAGTTTCTATATTTTTAGTGTTTGTGCCATTTAGAAATGGACTTGAACAGCCTTAATTCCATTTTTACTTAGCTTTTTATATTTGAATATCCACATATGCATGTGTGGGCATGCAGGCATACATTGTTACTGGTAAAGTTAAATTTATTCAGTTAAATTTCTATATAAACTTAGCTAAAAAAAAAGTGAGAGCCCAAAACATGAACTCATTTCCTTTGTAGACAAAAGCCACCAACTATTTTATAGCATAACCCACCAACACATTGAAAAAGATTATCAGATGGCAATAATTCCAGTCACAACTATGAGCTGCATTTCAAAGGTTAACCATAGAAATCAACCTTTATATATGGCATTACTTATTCATTCTCTCACCAACAGATACTAATTTGGTACATTCAGTGTACTACATCACTCTACTGATTCCTACGCCTTGTTTTGTTTTGTAACAAAGTAGGTGGTGCTTGAACTTGTTTGTTTCATGGTCAGATTAATAATGTTCTTAACTGTTGTTCTCATATATCTTGCAGCAACTGAAGGATGCAGTAGAAATCACTATTCACACAGCTGGAAGTGTATAATTAAAAATGATGAGTTGTGTAATAAGTTTAACACTAGCCCATTTGTCCCCTTAGATGTGAGCCACTATGAGCAAGGTTGACTAATTAATGATCTGCCTTTTTATCTAGCAAATGTTATTCTTTCTTTTTTATTTGTTGTAGTTTTATTGTAGAGATCATTTTAAAGTACTGTAAGATAATTAATTTTTTTTAAGTATTTCTTTATTGAAACACAAAACAGGATTGATTTTTGGGAAGATTCATTTTTATGAGAGAACAGTTAAGAAGGCAAGCACAGTTTTCAATCTAATAATGATTTGACTAGGCCAATTGCAACCTTGGTATTAACTAGATCCTCAATGAAAAACTCATTTTTTTTGGCTTTGGAACACATTTAGAGAGTGATCTGGCAATTACATTTTTTTAAAGCTAGTATCCAATAGTAATATAGTTACTATTGAAATTATCTGAGGGGTTTAGCATCAATTCCTTCTTAAGTAAACTCTTGAAACAAGTTGTATTTTCCCTCTCTGTTCCTGCATCTTTCCAAGGCTTGTATATAATAAATTGTGATCTCTGGGAAATGATTTCAATGGAACACCATTCTATGACAGGCAGAAGGACAGAAATTATAACTTTAGGTATTGAAAGATAAATGGAGGGTGGAAAACAACATCACAAAGGTAAAGTAGCAAACATCTTCCCCTCCCAACCACTGCCAAGTTTCCAAATACCCTAAAACATGCACACTTCTCCTGAACAACTGAAAGAGAGAAAAAAAAAAAAAATAAAACTACAATAGGAATACAACTGAAATCCATTACAAACTGAAAAGTACAGGATAATCTATTCAATTTTTGTTTTCTCACATAGTACCCTTAACTGCTTAACATACCATTTTACACTCTAATGAACTCAGTCTAGTTACGGTGCTAGATTGTGTTACCTTTTTCTCTGCTTTGAATGCTGACTGAATTTTCTAAAAAAAAAAAATTCACAGAATCATAGAAAATTAGGGTTGGAAGGGACCTCAGGAGGCCATCTAGTTCTAGTCCAAACCCTGCTCAAAGCAGGACCATTCCCAACTAGATCACCCCAGTCAAGGCTTTGTCTAGCTAGGTCTTAAAAGCCTCAATGGATAGAGAGTCCACCACCTCTCTAGGTAACCTGTTCCAGTGCTTTACTACCCTTCTCATAAAAAACTTTTCCTAATATCTAACCTAAACTTCCCTTGCTGCAACTTGAGCCCATTGTGCCTTGTTCTGTCATCTGCCACCACTGAGAACAGGCCAGCTCTATCCTCTTTCAAACCCTCCCTCAGGTAGTTGAAGGCTGCGATTAAATCCCTTCTCAGTTTTCTCTTCTCTAGGCTAAATCAGCCCAGTTCCCTCAGCCTCTCCTCAGAAGCCATGTGCCCCAACCCCCTAACCATTTTCATTGCTCTCTGCTTTACTGTTTCCAATTTGTCCACATCCTTTCTGTAGTGAGGGGCATAAAACTGGACACTTTAGACGTGGCCTCATAGAGCTGAACAGAGGGGGAAAAGTCACTTGTCACTTTCCTCAATCTGCTGGTAATACTCCTACTAATGCAGCCCAGTATGCCATTCACCTTCTTCACAAAAAGGGCATGCTATTGGCTCATATTCAGCTTATTGTCCTTTTCTGAAGAGCTGCTGCATATCCAGTCAGTCCCCATGGGACTGTTCTGTCCTAAGTGCAGGACTTTGTACTTACCTCATGAGATTTCTTTTGGTCCAATCTTCCAATTCGTTGAGGTCTCTGAATCCTAGCCCTACCCTCCAGTGTATCTACCACTCCCCCCAGCTTGGTGTCATCTCCAAGCTTGCTGTGGGTGCACTCCATCATATCTTCCAGGCCATTTATGAAAATATTGAACAAAACCTGCTTCAAGTCCAACCCCTGGGGCACTCCACTTGATACTACCTACCAACAAGACATGTAGTCATTGACTACTACCCCCTGAGCTAGATGATCCAGCCAATTTTCTATCCACCTTACAGTCCAAACCATATTTGCTTAGCTTGCCTGCAATAATGATGTGGGAGACCATATCAAAAGCCTTGCTAAAGTCAAGGTATATCATGTCCGTTGCTCCCTCTACATCTACAGAGCCATTCAGCTCATCATAGAAGGCAGTCAGGTTGGTCAGGCATGACTTGCACAAGGTGATTCCATGCTGACTGTCCCTAATCATTTTCTTCTCCCCCAAGGGTGCGTATACACATGCTCTAACGTGTTCTGATTACAACGTGCATCGGAGCAGTCTCGATTAATCTGCTCAGATTAAGTGAGTCTGCTGGAGTGTTCTAATCACATTGCTCCAGCGTGCTGCAGCATCTTGCATATTCAACATCCCATGTTTCAAAATGATGGCAGGAGTGCTTTAGGTAAAGCTCATTATATGAGCTTTACTGAAAGTACCCCTGCCACCATTTTGAGATGTGGGATGCTGAACACATGAGATGCTCTAATTTTAAAAAAAACCTCAACCCCCGACCCTAGAGCATGTGTATAGATGCCCCAAGTGCTTATAAATGGATTCCTTGAGGACTTATTCCATAATTTTTCCAGTGACTAAGGTGAAGTTGACCTGTCTGTATTTCCTCAGATCCTCCTTCTTCCCTTTTTTTTTTAAAGATGGGCACTATATTTTCCCTTTTCCAATAGTCCAGGAAAATCATGTGCCCAAATCAAAATCCAATTTCATATATATAGTATGTTGAACATCTGTTCAAGCACAGGTTGAGCTTTTTTCCCCCCAATAAGTCAATATAACAAAAGCAACCAAATTAAATAAAGCAAAATAAGCTTTGTATCCAGCTACCCTTGGGCTACACACCTCACAATGTACAGTGCAGTATAGGATGGCCTATGGCTAAAACTCGTAACTGAGAGAGAGGATATATGGCTTCTGTTTACTGTTTGTTTGTCTTGGTTTTTTTAAACGGACTTTCAGTTTTAACTTGTGGAAGCCACCTCCTCTCCAATCACCTTGGTTAGTTTTTCTTTCCTGCACAGGATACTATCTCAAAGATAATGAAAGATCTTTCTCCCCCATAGAAAAGTTTCAGGTTTTCCAGAGGATATGAGATATTGCCAGGCAGAATGATTTTGCAGTGGCTAGGGCTCCTTGCATTGCCTCTTTATATACTCTTTGAAAATTAGGTTGGGGGGGAAGAAAGGTATTTACAGAAGGATCTCAATAATAAATGGCAATCCTCTTTGACTAGAATCAGGACCAAACAGATGCCCACAGCTGTCCTGGATGGATGTAAATTTTCCATTCCAAGGCCTAAAAGATGTTGCCCAGTCTGTCTAGGAGTCTTGGAAGATAATATCCACTATGTATTAGAATGTTCTTTATACAATGACATCACGGGAACCTATTTATTACCATACTTGCAGAAATTGATACATTTCTAAAATAGAGAGGAATTAATCTGGCTTGTACAGCAAACAGATCCAAATGTAGCAAACTGTCTTGCAATTTTTGCTTACAAGGCTGAGGCGATTAGAGTTAAATATCCTTTATTACTGATATGAGTGATATATTTTAACATTAGATTTGATTTTATTGTCTCAATTGTGGATCTGTGTACAACAATATTATAGATTTATGTCTTGATTTACTACTATATTTATATTAATAATGTTTTTATGTTGGTGGGCTCTATTTTTAGTATAATATTTGTAGTTCGGTTACTTTGTTCAAACTTATTTATATTCTGGTTATATGCCATGACACATTATGTCATCTTTGGGAGCATGGCATTTAGCCAGAATCCTTAATAATAATAAAATTTGTAACTTGTGGATGTCATTTACACCAATATCCTATCAATATTCTATAAAAACAATTATCAAAATATATAAAAATTATAAAAATAGTTTGCCTAAAATTAGATCTAATTTTATTTCTCAGCACTGAACACCGTAAATTCTCATTGAAGTTTATGTCATTTATTTAAGACTCTTAATATAGATGTAGGCCCTAATTTTTAGTGGGCTGAACACAAGATTTCAATTTATGTTGGTTTATTATCACTTGTAAAATTATTTGTCTTAACATCTGTGTCTCAGTTTTTTCCACTGATAAATGAATGTAAGAACATTATATCTGTGTATCATAATATTACTTGCACCTATAAATGTGAATTACAGAGCAACTGTTTGCCAAAGAGGCTATATAAGGAATTTGCTATAGCATTTATAAAATCATGAGCTTATATGCCAATTCAATTCTTATTCATTAATAAATAGGCTGTTTCATTTAAATTGTTTTAAGTTCACAGAGTAAAGGGGGCTGAGAATAGCATGGCACTTATGCCCCAAAACAAAATGGCCTTGCATCCAGTAGACTGGATGGCAGTAGAGTAGGTTTGTATACCCAATTTGATTTTCATTAAATGCATTGTTTTTCTTTTTCATGAGTAGTAACCATGGCTTAAGCAGATTCTATTCTCTAAAGGCTGATGGAACAAAACTAGTCAGAAGTCCCTCACCTGTCCAGAGTAGAAAATTAACTCCTGAAGATACTGTTTATCCATTTGGAAGAAAATCCTCTTATTTTCTAAAGGGGCATCCATTAGAGGATAGTTTCAATATGCTCTTGCAGTATGTGTACACAATAATTGCCCTACCAAGGGGTCCCCAAATTCTAATTCTGTAGACTTGGCAGGGAATGTGTTTAAGAGTTATGTTCAACTGGAGGCAGATCACTTTAATGAAGAGAAACTGGTAGAAGCAATTAGTAAATTCTGGAGAGACTACTTGTCAGTAGATGTTTGAAACAGCTACAATCAACCAGATTCACAAGGTACTCGCAATTATTACAAAAAATTATGATGGGCCCCTGCAGAGTGTGAATATGAACAAACCTCTACTGATATACATTCTAGGAATGTTCTTCCCACAGAAATGTCTATTTTATGCAACAAAGCTGACATTTAGGGCCCCTCTACATGTGCAGTTAAAAGGCGCAATTGGATCTAATGCGCAATCCACATGCCACACATGTGGCAGGAGGCACAATTGTGAAATCCTGCATTAGATCCCATTGTGACATCACAATCCCAAGCTCCCCCTGCACTGGCTCCTGTGGTTGAGTCCTGCAGCTGACAGGGCTTGGAGGAGCTGACAGCAGGACACTGCCCCCACTCTTTGAAAATTAGGTTGGGGTGGGGGGGGGGGGGGGGGGGGGGTTTTAACGGTTTGAAAAGGGGGGGGGGGGGGGGGGGGGGGGAGAAAGGTATTTACAGATGGATCTCAATAATAAACGGCAATACTCTTGGACTAGAATCAGGACCAAACATGCCCACAGCTGTCCTGGCTGGATGTAAATTTTCCATTCCAAGGGCTAAAAGATGTTGCCCAGTCTGTCTAGGAGCCTTGGAAGATAATATCCACTATTTATTAGAATGTTCTTTATACAATGACATCACGGGAACTTATTTATTACCATACTTGCAGAAATTAATTCCTCTCTATTTGAGAAATATACCAATCTGGCTTCTGGAATTAATCTGTGGAAGCCTCACAGCCAACTTCTACTGCAGGGCTCACAGCAGCGGCAGCAGGACTCGCAGCAGGGGATGTGGGGTTCAGAGTGGTGACAGTGAGGAGGACACTGTCATCGCTGTGACCCTTGTGAGGTGCAGGGCTCACCGTGTGGGCAACATTCCCTGCCCTCCAGATTGTATCAGCGGTGGGGCTCACAGTGAGGGCAGCATGGGCAACACTGCTACAAGCCCCACACCTCACAAGGCTCATGACAGTGGCATTGTTCTCTGGCTGATTACACTTAAGGCGTGATTGACCAGGTAATGTGTAGAGGGAATGTTATAGACACTTTTTCAATATTAGAAATATTCATTTCTACTGTTATGGCAAAGATGTATTTTTGCATGTGATAGCAACCACGTTGTAGCACTTTGTCCGCTAAAATGAGTGGTAGATATAATATTAACTGTATAACCATGCAAGTACAATAACACATCTGCCTTCAAAAAGATGAAGTCAATAAATATGTAATGTGAAATTCTACTTAAGTCATTTCATAAAGTCTGATAGTGATATCTTCACTGAAAACAATGGAACTAAAGAATATCCATTTTGTTGTTACCAAGAAACTAAAATTTATAATGATGGCTTCCACTGGAATAGTAATCACAGCTTCTCATTAACAAACTATGTTTTATATTTTATTTTTAGCATACAACATTTTCAAAGTTTTAAATGAAATTAAAAATAATTAGGTAGTTATCCTTCAGGATCAGTCAACCAGATCAGATACAAGAAGTGAAAGTGCCTAGCCATGAATGCCAAGGACGAGTAGGTAACACAACACATGGCTTGCTGTTTGTAGAGCACATATAGCTGTTTGGAGTCCACATATTGTAACAATCTACTGAAGTAATTGGTGTTGCTACAAATTGAGGCTAGTATGGCTAAGAAAAGAATTTCACCTTCAAAATGTAATTTCTTCTTATTGGAACAGGCCCACAGAAACTAGTTTCACCAATAGTGATTAATGCAAGATGCTTCACAGGAATACTAAGTCCCATAATGCTCCCAATGGAACAGCATTTCTTGGAGGAAATTTCTTCCCAACTTCAGTTTGTGATCAGCTTGTGTCCTTTTCTAGTTTTATTCTCATCCATAAATGTGACTTGCTTACAAAGTTATTTTTTAATGATACAAGCTAACACTTCAATACTGCTACCCATTAGGAGAAGGCAGGGATTTTTGTAGGTGATCTCTTGTATTGGGCCAAATGCATGGTTGGGATAGACTTAGGGAAACTTTTTAATGTAGTTCATGCTTCTTCAAGTCTTTGAGAATACACTGTATTCATAAAGCTTCTCTAAGGGCCTAGTTGCATGGAACACTCAGCATATATGTTTTATTTAGATGGTAAGAAGAATTACCTTGCTGTATGAAAAGTTAGAATGTACAGTGTTATATGGTAATCCGTACCTCAGTTTCAGCTTGCTCTGGACAGGGCTGGAGCCAGCTGTGCTTCTCCCCCCACCCCCACCTTCCAGACACTCACCCTAGCATTGGGTGCCACAACTCATACATCTGCCCATGAGGAACTGCAACCCCATGCCTGGAGCCCACAACCTCCCTTCCATGTTCCCAACAGTGCCTAGCCAGGTAGTGCCTGGCATGCTAGGGAGAGATGCATCTTGGGCAGAAGGAGGCATGGTAAGCCAAGCCCAGGAGAGAGTGTCACTGGATCCAAACCTATCTCTGGATCTACAGGGCAAGCCAGGTCTTTGCTCCTGGCAGCCTTGAACCAGCTTTGATGTAGTGCTGGGGCTCGACAGTCACCCATTTGCCAGTTCAAACCCCTATACTGCACCAGAGTCTTGAACTCATTAACCTCTGTAGAACAGTCCAACGTGTTACCTTATATGATCTGGAGAAACTCCTCCCACAAAAAATATAACTTTGCTACAATATGATCATACTTAGCACATGGTTTTATTGCTTGAACATGTGGACACTCATGTTTTAAGTACAGTTAACATGTCCTACATCTAACATTCAACAGGACCTAAGTCCACTCCAACCATACAGTTGGTTCAACAAAAGATAATCACCCACAGAAATCTTTGCCTCTTGCATATTTCCTGGACCATCATGGCTACAGCATCACTCCAATATTACCTCCTAGAATTAAATGAGTTTTTTTATGCCAAAAGTATTGTGCTGACTGTGGGCGGGTTGTGGTTGCTAACTTTGTCTTCCTCTGCACTCACCTGCCATGACTTAGATTGGAAAGATAACAAGAGGGATTCAGTGATACTGCTCCACACAGAATTAATAAAGCCACCCATGTAGCGATTTCTCACACCTTAGCTTTATTGCCCAGCAGGATATTTGGTGAACAGCAAGAGCCTCACTAGTTACACTTCACTAGTGAGGGAAGCCCAGGCTGCCGATAAGGGAAATGGCACCAGGTGCCTCAAAGATGCATAGTAACCATTACAATTCTGGTCACTAATTACCTCATTAGCATGGTGTGTTCTCCACATCTTCGGCTTATGCAGTGTGCCAGGAGTGATCCTGGCTGCTCCCTTGCTGTCTGTGCCATCACGCTCATGGTTGCCCTTTACCCTACTGAACAGGGGCTCATTCTAGCTCTTCTGGCTGCCTCTCACCTCAGGGAACCTCCACTTCTCTCCCAGCTTCCCACTGAGCCACTTCAAAGAGCCACGGCTCTTCCCTGGAATCACCAGAGCCGCTGCCATTTCCAGGTAAGTACCTAGTCCTGTGGCTGATCCTCCACCATCCAGCATCCCATGGTCCCAGTGTGCTGCAGTGTCACGAGTCTGGCTCCTTGCACTCCTTTATTTTGAGTCTTGGTTGCCTCATGTAAATCTTCTGGTGCCCAAACGCAAAATGCCTATGCCCTGCCGCCGAATTTATACCAGCCATAGTGGGCTAATCACCCAGCCTTCACCCCTGTGGCATTTTGCGCCCTTTGTGCCACCCGGCTTGTCGGGGTGTAGCCCCTCCCCTTGACTTGCCTGCCACGACTTTGATGAAAAACAACTAGGAGAGGGTTTTTTCCCAGTAAAAACCTTCCCGGGGGGGGGGCTCTCCCAATGGCCGGCAGTACTTACGGTTGTTTGGCATGATGTTCCACAGGGCTCTGCCTCCCCTACACTCTGTCCACTTGCCAACCAGGTGGATGTCTATCAATAATGATCTTTGCCCCTGTAGGGTGGCCCAGGGCCCGCCTTCTTGGTTGTGGTGGCTTTTTCCCCTTCCTTGGGGTTTATCTTAATTCAAAAAAAATATTCCCCTGTGGAGGAGAGGGCTGCAGAGCTGCCTCCTCTACCCCCGCCTCCTGCAGGAGGCTCAAATGCTTCCTCCCTCCTGCTGTCTGCAAGGGACTCCCCTGCCTTCGTTTCTGACGGGAGCTGGAGGGATGCCCCTGCTTTGCCTCCGGCAGGGGGCTTAAAGATCTCCCTGGGGTTGCCTGTGGGAGCTGTGGCACGCCCACTGAGCTGCCGGCCCGCGCCCTCCTTCTCCGGCTCCCTCCCCGCCCTAGTTCTGGCAGGGCTTTTAAACTTTCCTGCAGTAGCTGGTACGGCTGCCGGGATTGGTCCAGCTGTTTCCTGCGCCAGAAACAGTTGATTAAACAGCCAGCATAATGCCGGTTCGTGCGGCTGCGGTCACGGTCGTGGTTCCTGTTCCAGCTGCCCTGCAGGTGGTGAGTCATCCCTATTGGGGGTCTGCTCCTGGGGTATGGGGCTCGTGGGGTCTGCTCTCTCCCTTTTGGGAGGTGGTGTCTCACCGCCACAACCCCAGTGCATGATTCTTTCCACCTGTTGGGGTGCAGTGTCAGGTCATCCTGTCTGACCTGACTCAGTAACAGGGCTCCTGCCTAAGTCCCTATTACACTGACCATACACACACACACACCCCCCTAATCACTCAAAGCCAAGTTAATGTCAAAGAACTGATGATGCTGAAAGTCACAATGAAGTATTCTGCTGCAAAATGAGATGACCATCTACTGTTAATCTGCCCTGCCTTCTGTTGCCAACTTTTGTGTCAAGAGGAGAGCCAGCTATTTGGGGGTTCACCTGGTGGTGTTCCTTTCCACAATGGAAAGTAAAAGGTAAAATTCTGAGGGACACTTCCCATTTAAAGAATGCACAAGAAATGGACCTTTAATCTAGAGTTACTGCCTACTTGTGGGATTTAAGAATAATTTATTTAACAAGAATGCACTTCCATTAACATTTCAACTGGGAAAAAGTTATAACTTGTCTTTTTCCAATCTCCAAATAGGATGTTCCATTTGTCTGTTCTGATGAAGCAATGCCCACTCTGACTGACAGTTAGGATGCCATTTATTCAGCACTGAATTGGAAGGAATTTTAAACTGACTACAAAGAGGGACCTTTAATTTTTCATCTATTTTATAATTTAGCTCAAAGCTCCCATATTATTTCCTTGATAATGGCTACACCAAGTACTTTACTAAGGAGAGTAGATTTTAAAAAATACCAAGTGAAATAAAGCTAGGAAAGCTATTTGACCTTGCATTGGCAAAATTCAGTTTTTGTATGACCAAGTATGGTTCCATTAAAATCTGGTTAAAATAAAATAACCAGGAATAAAAACAGTGATTCATTGTACATGTGAACAGATCATAGGCACAAAGGGATACAATTGCAGTTAACTTGGCTATAAAATATATATATAGCCATTAGGGGTGTTGCTAGACAGATATGCTGATCCAAGGGAAGAGTTATCAGGAGGAAAACTAATTAAATGTCAATACCAGAAAATGCAGATTAAACAAACACTCCTTCCCCAGCACACTTTTCCCTATATTTTCCTGTTAATTGTTTATCCTACTACAATATCTCCTTCAGTATGAAAATTACCCTAGTTTGTACTCATCCAAAATAACTACAGCATTGTTTTACCATTTATACACCACTTGATTTAGCTAGTTGGGCTCAATTCTCTCATATCAGTGTAATTCAGGAATCATTTAGTTGAACTAATGGAGTGTAAGACTAATAGAAATGAGAGAAGAATCAGCCCTTTTGTAGAACCCCTACAACAACATCAGAAATACAGGGGAAAAAAGACTTATCTTTGGTATACTTCAGAACCCTGCTTTGAATGAAATGAATGTGGAAGCTTTCAACTCTAATGATAAATGGATTATTAAACAGGGTAGGTTGCTGATTAGACATGGGTACCCATGTTTCCTATACTATATTATGTGGATGGAAAAAGAAGAGACACTGAAGAAGTAAGACTAGGGAGAGACATCCTGAAAACTCATAGTGAAGTTTGACTAGGAAATTTAAAAAGTGAAAAAATGAATTACATTCAGACAACAGCCTGACAAAGGGTGTTTGTGCCCGAAGCTTGCTAAGAAGAATTTTTCCAGCTATTTGAGTTGGTCTAATAAAAGATTAGACCAAAGAACATTGCCTGTCATTCAGACAACGTGAAATTTTCAAAGTTTTGCATTAATTTTTTTTCAAGCAGTTCTAAGCAAAATACTGTTCTCTAAACTCTCTGATGCCCACACCATATTCCTCCAGTTGACCCATAATTCAGCTGCTGTGCCTCAAAGCCCAAGCATGTAATATTTCCTCTCTCTCCCTATTCAAACCCTTCCTAAAGACTGAAGCAAACAGCAAAACACCTGATGAGCCAGGATTTAACCTTTACTTTTCCTGTGTAGTGCACAACCACTAAATTATTTTTAGTCAAATGCCCTTTTCATGTTATAAGCCATCTTAAACATTATTTAGTATAAAAGAGTTTATTACCTTTGACTGTGGTCCATAATAAGTCTTGGAGTGCATTTTTTGTTTCTTGTGCTATAAAAAGGGAAATAACTAGTTTCAGGTTTTGTTCTTCATATTGTTGCAAGTGAATTGTCAGCTCTTAGTAATAACTACCATTAAACTCCAAGATGATACATACATTATTTTAAATGTACTTCTAATTCAAAACTCTGAATACATCTTAGTAAAACTTAAGTAATTAAAAATGGAAGGTAATTTCACAGAACTTGGTTTACATTCTCAAAAAAGCTTTGTGTAGTTCAATATATTTTAAAGCATCATACTAGCTAAACTTGGAAACTATAACATCTACAGCAAAACAGGTCATTTTAATGAGTATATTTCTGACTGGCCAAATTAGGTACTTATTTTTTAGATATACCCTGATTCCTTAGTTAGGTCTGGTAATAAACCATCATTTGTCATTCTTCTCCATTTTTAATAACTTTCTGTTGTGAAGCCTGCTAGCTTTGATACACAGTATGAAAATTCCACTGGGTTCGAACGGTAGGAGAGGAACTTCTGAGCCATAGGAAATCATTACAGTTTCCCTCATTAAGTTGTATGACAGGCTAAAAAAAAATTGATTGCCTTGCACTAAGCAACTACCACAGATATGTGAAACCATACCATGCTCTTTCCACTGTGTGCTAGAGGCAATACAGCTTTCCCCAGGTACTTGAAATTCAAACCAGAATATGCATTCAGAGTCTGTCATTCAATGAATAAGTTAAATTAGACAAAGTTGACTTTACTTCAGATAGGTACCTTTATGCTTTCCTCATACATTTTAGTGAGGTAGTGAATTAATGAAAATTACAGAAATAAGAAATTATATAATTTGTCTCACAGGAATATGCATCCAAATCTATCAACTTAATCATATTAAAATGTGATATTATCTATAAAGATATGAGATCCACATAGTATTTTTAAATTTATCTTATGTTCTCCTACAAGAAAATACGTTTAAGAACGTTGTAGTAAGGTTATAGTGTATTGTAACTGTGGTGCAGGAGATGTTGAGAGAGACTTTTTTGTGATACCTTTTATTGAATCAACTGTAGCATTGGGAGAGCTAAATCTGAGTGTGGTTAAATCCTTCAGACCTGAGGGAAGGTATCAGATACTTGGAGGTTTGTCCAACAGCTCTTCCAACTATACAGTTGGTCCAATAAAAGATACTACAAAAAAACTTGGTCGTTAAGGATGATGTTCTCATTTTTATTCTTCTAGCACCTGTGTTATATCTTTTTCTCTCTACCTACTTCTATTAGGACAAAATTCGCCTTGCAGATCCCAAATGACATCCTTGTTGTTAACTTAAATGCTCAGAGAATTTACTGAGTGGAATATTTATACTGGAAACTTTGAATGCCAGGTTACGTCACTTAGAGTTTACTTTTGGCCATTTGTTCCAATTCCATCCTTGTTCACTGTTTATGATTATTATAAGGTTTATTTTGGCTTTACAGTTACCTGGTCTTGGAGGCTGGGACTCAGACGCATCCTTTTGCTGAAGCTCAAGTGTGCCCAACTTATATAAATAACTCTGCTGGGAACTAGCTGTTGGGACCTAGCTACTGAAGCTTTGTGACTAGGAGAGTATTAAAAGTCTTCAAGTTTTGGAGCTTGGTTGGTTGATTTTTTTGTGTCGTTTATCTCCTATGCATTATTCCATTGAACAGATAAGCTCAACAATTAAAATAACTATCCTTCTTTGAATAAAAGCTAGGAACTTTGTGTATCAATCATGGAGCTAAATCTTCCATTATTTGTTCAGGCAAAACTACTTTCAAGTTCACCAGCTATTTTGCTTGAATAAGGAAGATAAATTTGGCCTACGCCTTATGATTAGAAAAAGTCAGATGAGTGAATCTGTATGAAGAAGTTTCAAAAGTGATAGCTTCACTAAAATAATAATTTGTTAGAAGAAGGGAGGTATTAAAATTGCACTTCAGGCACTTCATTATGGAAAAGTAGAGTGGTTCATGAGCATGAGAGATAAAGTACTAAGATCTCTTCACAAAGAATTGTAGAAAAAAAATTTAGGCTTAAGATCTGCGGCAGCCTGAGCTCCATATTGCAATAATCCACACAAGCAGAAAGAAATATGGTTCATATATCTAGGTGACAGTATTAATCCAATGCCTGAATTGTTCTACATTATTAGCCAAACACATTTTCCCAAGGATCCAATAGTGGCCATTTTAAGCTTGCTGTTTAAAAGAAAATATGGGCTGAAATGCACAAAACTAATCTCATTATTCCTAGTTGCAGCCTTGGGCAAGATCATAATGAAATGGGATGGGAAGAAAGCTCCATATGAAACAAAATGGTCTGAAATAATCTTTGAAGTGTTGATAATGGCAAAGTTAACAAATGAAACTAACTACACAGGAGACTTCCACACAGGAAGGCTACTTTCTGCACGATTCAACTGCAGAAAATCTGATGTAAAAAAAAAATTAATGGCTAGCCAAGAAAACTTGGAGCCTTTCCAATTTCATACACTATAAACATGATGAGTTATCCAATGTCTATCTTAAAGGGACTACTTAAATACAATAGTCCTTAAAACGTTAGTTATTTTGAGGTTAAGAGTAGTGTTATAGGTTACCTTAAAACATCATAATGGCTCTTAAAAAAACAAGAGCATTCACCAATTAAAAATTAGTTACTACCCATATTTAGTACCCTCTAAGACTGCTTGCAGGTGTTAAAAAAAACCCCAAAACACCCATGCACTTTACTGAAAGAAGCAGCATGTTACTTTGACCCAGCTCTGCAGTGCCTGTATAGATCGGACACTCCAGTCCTCCAGTATCCCAAGAGGCACTGCTCCCAGGTGGACTAGATATCATCCAGGACTCTACAGTCCGGGACTCACAGCTGGGAACAGCCAAATAATAGGTGGGTGGGAATGGGTGAGTGTGGAAGAAGGGAAAAGGGGTGAAGGAGAGGGGGGGAGCCAGTGT